>NC_135502.1:169736524-170049024 GCF_052857255.1 Amblyomma americanum
TTCCATCGTTTTCCTCCGCAGGGTCCCAGGGCACTCAGGGATTGACGGCAATGAACTGGCCCGCCAGCTCGCCCGCGACACTCTTTACCGTGCGCCGTTGATCCCATGGGCCAAGACCTCGGAGGACGGTGGAAGACTCACCCTGTAAGGAGGTCTACCTCCAGCTTCGATGGACAAACGCCTTTACCCTCCCCCTCATCCATCACTCACAGCGTCGGAGGCTCGCCTTCTTCGGCACATCCAAATGAATGCAGTCATCACCCCCTCCCGCCTCTTTCTCTATCGCTATCCATCAGACCAATCCTGTCCCAGCTGCCCGTCTATCTATGCAGACCTGACCCATTGCCTCCTCTACTGCCCGGCTGCTGAGCAGTCGGGTTCCTATCCCCGCCCTTCTCTATCCAGCACCACCTTGCTCGACTGGCTTGGCGCAGGAAGGGAAGAACCGTGACGTCTGGTCGCCTAGGCGGTCGACATGCTCTGCCTGTAAATCACGGCCGAATAAAGGTCTAATACCACTACTAGTAATTCCCCAATTATTGCGAAAAACCGTAACTAAGTGCGACAAAACCTTTACGTAGGTGTGGCAATGCGACAATTACAAGCATCAAGAGGGAGCAATTACGCTGAAAACTGCAGAGGCAAATTTATATTTCGTCCCAGTCAGGTGGGCAGGGCGCCGACACGTTGCCAACAGTAAGCGCCACAAAGGCGGCAAAGCGCTTGCGTTTCGGGCACGCGTACGCACAAGCTGTTCCGCCTGCGTGGGGCTCTGTCGCGGACGCACAACGGGGCCGCATTGCTGGCGGCGGCAGCGGCGAATGTGTTCCCAGTCGCCGGCAGCAACGTATGCGCAGGAGTTCCGCCTCGAATGAGAGGAGCCTAGACAGTGGTCGATGCACCAAAGTGGTCCGGTGCCTGCACTTTAATCTCACTCTCACGTCAATCCTGCAGTGCAGACTCGAGCGCGAAGCCGTCCCGCCGCCTCTTTTTCTGGAATGGGGCTCCTTTGCGTGGTCGCCGCCTACGCAGTGCACTGGTAGCCGCTGAAAACATATGCCCTCACACGCGTGGCGGTGCATTTCTGGCAAGTCGAAATTATCGTAACTACTTAGCTGTTGAGCTAATTTCAGAAGCTGCACAGCTGCTTTGCGCTTACGAAATGTGGCTCTTCCGCTGTAAAGAGTTTCTTGACGAGCACCTCAGCCATGAGCTGCAAATGCATGAGCACTTCAGCTTCTGTATAGAATGAACATAGGCGCAACTAGCACCGCAAGTTATATAGATGACGCTGCTAGCTGGACTCTGGAAATGAACAAAAATTCCTCTTATAACTGCGACCTTGAACGTACGGACAAATAAAACTTATCTCCCAGAATAAATATCAGCCGACGAAAAACGCCACCAACCATCTACTTTTTCAAGTAGTTGACATGAAGACCCCGCTCGGTGGGGAGGCGGTCAATTCGCATAAACTGCGCTTTCCCGACTGCGGTGTCCCTCACCAGTGGTAAATGCGGAATAGCTTTCGAGTGACGGAAACTAACACGCATATTCGAGCATCTCTAGCCCTTTGTCCCAGAGGCACACGCTGATGTCAATGCGACTGCCTCTAGAAGGGTTCAAGACACCACACTGAGCGACGCGGCGGAAGCAATACCAATGAGCCAGGTCGTTTTCAGCGCAGTCTCAGTTAGTTGAGCCGGGCTAGCCTAAGAAAATACAAACGAAAGTCATATATACGTGTAGTATTAGCTACACAGATGCATGACACAAAATTTTTCGTAACTAAAACTGCGAGGATAAAGCTCCTTGGACAGGAGGTGGCCCCTCGTTCGAGCCTCGTACTTGGACCAAGTGCTCTTAAATTGGGAGATGCTGAAAAGGCGAGGTTGCGGCTGTGCGCCCGCACTGAGCTGGGTGTCGATGACGTAACTACAAACGTCTTTAAGTCTACTCCTCCTCGATGGACTCCTCAGAAGTTGATTGAAGTAAAACTGAGGACCGTACGAGCGCCGTAGTCTCGTGCAAAGCTCGGGGCCAGGAAATCACTCGCATGCACCCTGCCGTCGGGGACTTTGGAGGCAAACGGCAGCACCCGACTCTGGCCGTCAGTGTTGGCGTGGCCTCCCCAATCGCATGTTCACGCCAGTAAGTGGATGAGTACTCCTTAAAAAGCGGGAAGTGCCCAGACCTGCTCGTTTCTGTCACGCGCAGCACTAGTGATGCTTCCCATTTTTCTTGATTTGCTCTCTACAATAAGCGCAACAATATACGGGCTTTGTTCTTATGAAAACTCCGCGTCTCATTATCAAGTACATTCCTCCAAGTCCGGCGCCGTGATAACCTGCACGCTTTTTCGTTCCCTTTCGTTTTCGGCATTTTCGCTGTTCGGGCAGCGTTCTTCTGGATTTAATTGTGCCCTCTCTCCTGCCCGCGAGTTTCTTTGCTTTTTTATCGCTGCTCTCAGAGAGAGAGAGAGATTACTTTTACGCTTGCGTCTCGACAGCTGCGCTTCTTTGACTGCCTCTCAACCCCCGCTTAATGAAATGGATCCCCCCTGCCAAACAACGGCCCAGAGAAAACAAGGGCAAAAGAAGCCCAAACTTGGGGAGAAACGCAAAAGCGAAGGGACAGAAGCAAAACAAAAATTTGAAATCGCCGGACCAGACTTCAGGCCACGAGGAAAAAGAATGGAAAACAAAGAAAGAAGAAAGAAACCAGCGATAACCAGAAGACACCGCGCCGCGTTCAAGCAAAGGTTGCAACTTGTCTTTTATGGCCTCGATGATTTTCCAAGCCCTCGCGTCTCTTGTTCGCGGCGCCGCCAGCGCGAGAAAATTAATGCAAAAAAGAGAAGCAACAAAAACGCAAGGGCAGAGTACGCGTGCGTCGGAGGAAGAAAAGAAGAGGCGGGAGGAGAGAGAGAACGGGGAATCGAACGCCACGTTAAACACGGCAGGGAAAAGGGGGAAAGGGGAGGGGCAAATGCGGCTCGCCGAAGCAGCAAAAAAAGAACGCAGGGAAGTCGACATGGCAAAAGCAGCGGACGCCCCAATCAAGGGGATTGAAGGGGAAGAGGCGGGCCAGAAAAAAAAAAAAAAGAAGGCGAGAATGCACGTATTTGAAAAAAGTGCGCCACAGGAACGCCCGACATCAGGCACGCCATGGAGGCAAAGAAGAGGCAGGCTGCGCGGAAAGAAGTGAGCCAAGAAATGGCTGCCACGAACGCATGCGCGTCGAAAAGCGCGATACCAGACGCGCATCGTGTGACAAGGGGTCATGCAAGAGCCGGCAAGAAGCAGCAGCTTGTTTTTCTCAGCCGCCGCCGACCGCGGCAGCGAGCGGTGTACAGCGTCGCAAACAGGGTAGGTTTTGTCGCTGGAGAGTACGTGTACACCTTGCACAACAGATTAGATGAACAGTTGAAAATTATTCCATGCTGACCCCCGCCTGCAACCAATAGTTAGGCAGCCAATTTCTTATTTCATTTTGCTTCTTTTTTTTGCAGCAATGGCGCCTAATTTGGCAGATTCCGCAACCGCGGCGCCAGTGATGCCGTAAAAATATTCGAAGAAAGCGTTGCTCACAGCGAAGGCGTTATAATTAGTTATATCCTGATGCTGGCTGCAGTGACAAATGGGTGCAATTGCAACCGGATGCCGACACCAATTAACTGTGCAAGAGGAAAAGACAGCGCAAGCCCGAAAAACTGCGAATACGCGTCGAAGACGGTGATCCTCCTCAGGGCTATTGCGAGTGCTTCTGCACAAGCCTGTTCACTCCCTGACGTGTCTGGCATAGAGGAACACCAGTCGGCTCCGCAACGAAATGAGGGCCGCGACAGCAGCGCCCCTTTCCCACACAGACTTTCTACCCATCAGAAGATCTGGTGGGCAGACCATGAACAGCAATCGAGTATTTGAAAGGCGCCACTGACTGGTAAGAACTCAAAGAATTCAAAAACTGGTTTCGTGCAGTGACATGATATTTATTTATTTATTTATTTATTTATTTATTTATTTATTTATCCTATACTGCTAGTCCTAGGTAGAGCTTCTGCAGGATCGTGACCCAAAAACGAATGGAAAAAGAAACTACAGAGAATGTTTACTGCATTCGAATAGGAGCGAAAGTACGGATTTGTGCAACGTAGAAGGCGACGCTGAGCAGGCAGTGCCGCGGGACGGAGCAGATGGAAGTTGATAAAGACGACGCTCTCCAATGCACCGCGTGAGAGTGTGGTGCAGTTTAAGACGAGGCGTGTTGGCTGCGGCGAATGCCTAGTTTTTGTCTTTATTGCCTGTTTTGACAGTTTACATCAGATCACATACATAAGATCTGCTCTGCACTCTCAAATATTAAGAGCGGACATGTGTCTCACTTGCGTGAGGAAATCAAAACTGTTTCAAGAGACAGAACTCTGCCATCCAATCGATAACTTCATCTCCAAAACATAGCTCCCTGTACACTTCACGCAGCATAAATACGTTTTCTTTGAAGTAATCTCAGACAGACAGCGCATCTTCATCGCAGTGTTGTACAGCCATCCTGCTTCGCCAAATACTGTGCCGGCCAAGGAGGAAAAACACACCGTATTTATAAAGATACGGCTCAACGTCCAGGAATCGTATCCCATACGGCGTCAATGGTAAATCTATTGTCCGCTGGAGCACGCCCCGAAAGAGTAGCGCATCCCAGAAATCAATAAATATATGTTCTGTTCACTCTGGTTTGTGACACAGCAAGCAGTCAGCACCCCATGGTAAAAACAATCCCTTCTCCTCCATCCATGTTTTAACCAGCAACGTACCAGTGTGCAACAATATATAATTGGTTTTGGGGGGAAAGGAAATGGCGCAGTATCTGTCTCATATATCGTTGGACACCTGAACCGCGCCGTAAGTGAAGGGATAAAGGTGGGAGTGAAAGAAGAAAGGAAGAAGAGGTGCCGTAGTGGAGGGCTCCGGAATAATTTCGACCACCTGGGGATCTTTAACGTGCACTGACATCGCACAGCACACGGGCGCCTTAGCGTTTTTCCTCCATAAAAACGCAGCCGCCGCGGTCGGGTTCGAACCCGGGAACTCGGGATCAGTAGTCGAGCGCCCTAACCTCTGAGCCACCGCGGCGGGGCCCAGTGTGCAACAAGAAAAACGTTTTCACACCCGCTGGCACCACCATTTTCCATACTCTTTTTAAAACATTTCTTGCTTGGCCTCCACTATACAGAGATCGATACATTGGCTCGGGGAAGACACAGTTAAGCAAATCTTTTAGCAATTTCTTACACGTGACAACTGAAATATATTCCAAACTGAAGCGAGCGTTTCGAAACCGGAAAGCAAAAATCACTTCTTTCAAAAATATACTTGCACTGTATCGCATGCCGTCTAAACTGGAAATAACATAGTTTGGCAAAGCCAAAGAAAGCCTCACTTAAATAAATGTCCCCAGGAAAGGGTCGCGTTGATCCCGAAGAAACATCAATCTTGACACCACTTGCCTCAGGTACAAGTGTGGCAAGGAAGACCCCCCTTTTTACAAACGCAGAAATAAATTATAACGTTTACTTCTCTCCTATGAGGACTGCCAAACAAAAACTGCTAAGAGACGGTGGAACTTTTGAATGCTAAGTCGAGAGCACGAAAGGACCTGCAACAAATAGCACACTTTTGAAACGAGGTATACATTACATATGTTTGCACGCGCGAATATAGGCAGTTCTTTTCCCCACCATTTCTATGTACGCGTGGACAATTCTTGAATTTCCTCCTTGAAAAACTAATCGTTATCTCGATGCCTGTCGAGAGGAACGCCTAGGTATTTGGAAGGGACATGTGACCATTTAACACTTGCATGAAACAAAGGCGCTGATGCCCAGTTCCCAGGCCAAAGGCCCGCACATTTGTCCAGATTGACAGCGCTATTCGTTGCATCACAAAACCTGCGAACAACCGACATCGCATGTTCTATGCTCCTGTGGCGCTACAAAAAATTGCCACATGATCGGCATAAGCCAATACTTTAATTTCACATGCTTCTAGTTCCAAACCACGAACAGATCTGTTATTTATTACAGTCCGGCAAAGTGGCTCTATAGCTACAGAGCGAAAAGTAACGGTGACAATGGGCAGCCTTGCCTCACAGATGCTCTCACGGCAATTCCGTTTGTGAGCTGTCGGTTAACAACCAGATTCGTGGTACAGTTACCATAAGCCATTTAAACTGGTTTTAAAATTACTTCTCCAAAACAGGCGGTCAATTGAAGATAAAAATGTCACATAATAAAGGAGCTACAGATGAGCACCATTTTATGTGACATGTTTTTATCTTCATTTGACCGCCGTCTAGCACAGATTTTTCATTTATTTTTATCTCACTCCTTTATCCCTTCCTTTACGGCGCGGTTCAGGTGTCCACTGAGATGTGAAACAGGTACTGCGTCATTTCCTTTCCTCAAAAACAAATTTCCCAGTATACAGCTGCTCATAATAAGATAGCACATATTGTTACGCAGCATGCATTTGAAAAACAGCACGATAGTTAATGAAGAAATAGTTGACCTAGCGGAGTGCTCGGGAATAACTGCGACCACCAGGGGATCTTACTGATATTGCATTCTTTTTAAGGCGTAAGCCTTACTTTTCCCACTGAGTGAAAACCCACCTCCGGTCTCTGCCTCTCTCTCTCTGTCACACACACACACACACACACACACACACACACACACACACACACACACACACACACACACACACACACACACACACACACACACACACACACACACACACACACACACACACACACACACACACACACACACACACGCGCGCGCGCGCGCGCGCGCGCGCGTGTGTGTGTGTGTGTGTGTGTGTGCGTGTGCGTGTGCGTGTGTGTGTGTGTGTGTGTGTGTGTGTGTGTGTGTGTGAGAGAGAGAGAGAGAGATAAATAATGCCGTCCTCACGCAACCTGGCAGGTGGCGGTTAAGTTATTGATTGGACCCGCCGTTGTGTCTCAGTGGTTAGGTCGCTGGGCTACTGAGCCCGAGTACGCGGGGTGGAACCTGGCCGGGGTGGCCTCGTTTCCATGTAGGCGGTACCCAAAAGCGGCCATGTTCTGTGCGATGTCAGTGCGCGTTAAAGATCCCCAGGTGGTCGAAATTATTGCGGAGGCAACCGCGTCTCGAACTATCGTATGGGCTCCTGCTCACATGCTGTTTAGAAGGCAGCGCAAAAAAAAAAAAAAACGGAGGAGGGACGGAGTAGGGGACACAAAAAGACGCTCACCCCCCCCCCCCCCTCAAGCGCTACTACCTGCTGTTTATTCATGCTTTAGTACAAGGCATATATATGAAGAGATAGGCGAGCATGCGCGTAGAGAAGGCACAAATACCGCACATCAGTCAAGCGATGCGGGCCCTACAAGTGGCCCTCATGATCCCGCGCATCTCACACAGACGCCACGGCATGCTAGAGGAGGACACACTCATGCTGGTCAGAAACCTGGTGGTCAGACCAGTGGCATACAGCCTCCCCTACTACAATCCCATCAAGAGTGAGGTACAACAGGCGGACGCGATTTCACGCAAAGCCTACAAAACCACACTGCACCTTCCCCACAACACCTCCACCGAAAAGCTCCTAGCCTTAGGACTACACAACACCTTCGAGGAATTGAGAGGCGCGACTAGTCTCCCAACTGCGCAGACTACAGCAGACCCCATCTGGCAAGGAGCTTCTGAAGAAACTAGGCTGCGCCGATCAACTTCAAGAGATACAGAGGACCGAAACAATTCCGGACAAGTATCGCAACACACTAAAAGTAGCACCCATACCCAGGAACATGGATCCCAACTTACACAAAGCACGCAGAGAGACGATGGTTGAATACCTACAAAAGACACTAGCACCCCAAGAAACGACGGTATACGTGGACGCAGCCACATACGCTAGAGCAGCGGGGCAGAGCAACAGCAACCCGGTAGCAACGGTGATTGATTCGAACCTACGCGAGATCACCAGCGCATCACTACAAGGCTGTACGATAGTCGAGGTTGAAGAAGCGGCCGTCGCTCTAGCGGCAGCGGAGGGCTATAGGTCTAAACGGTCTCTAGCAATCTTTACAGGCTCACAAACGGCGTGGCGCAACTACCCACGCGGCAGAATAGGACACGGAGCGCTCCGCATATTCCGCTCTGGAGACCACATAACACAACGACAACCAAACGAAGAACCAATTAGGCATACGACAATATGGACGCCGGGACACACGGGAGTGGCAGGGAACCAAGAGGCGGACAGGATAGCTCGAGGGTACACTTATTACCGAGCATCCAACGTAGGCGACCTCGAGGGGACAGAACCTGTACCCCAAGACTATTCGGCGCTACTAAATTACTACAAGGGCTGCAGAAAGCGGTATCACAACTCCCTTAGCAGAGAGGACTCTGTCGCGTGGAGGCAGCTACAAACGGGCTCGTACCCGAATTTAAACGTACTCAGCAAAATGTATCCCACACAAAACAATGACAAATGCGCCTGGTGCCACCAAAACCCACGCTGTATCACATAAGGTGGGCATGCCAGAAGATAGACGTGGTACCCGTTATACTAAACGCGAGTGCGGAGCAATGGAAAGGAGTGCTCTCCAGGGATCGCCGTGTCGATCAAGAAGGTCTGATTCGGCAAGCACAACTGGCAGCAGCATCAGCGGAGCCCTGGACTAATAAGGGCAGCCGACCGTTGTGCAAGAAGATGGACGAAGCCATCTGAAGACCGCAGAAGACCAGCGAATCTAGACCTCAATAAAGTTTTTCACTCACTCACTCGGCAGTTTAAACGGAGAACGTCATTTCGACTCCTCTTACGAGATTCTCTGGGCCTAATTAGTATTTTTGGTGCAACAGGTAGTGTGATGACCCCCATAATGCGCAGGTCCACACGGGACGGAGAGGCAAAGAGACACCGTATGGCTCAGTTTAAACAAACAGATATATTCAATAATTACACATGATTAAGATTATACATCAGAGGCTGGGGCGTCCGAGCTTACGTGCCGACGACTTCATGGGGGCGATGGAGTGGCTCCGGAGTTGGGCTCGAGCGGTTGCTGGCAGAAGCTGCACGCCGTCGGGCTTCGGCACTGAAGGCCCTCTTGGCGAACGATGTCGTCCTCAGCGTGTATGCAGTAGAATTTCAATAGTCGTCCGTTTCTTCGAGGATGGTTCACAAACCCTTCCTCTAGTGTCGTTCGGCTTGGAAGATGAACAGGAGGCGAGCTTGTAGATGATGACAGCAGAGCATAATTTTACAACATACATATACAGGGAGTTAAACTGGAAAAAGCAGAACTGAATTTACAAAAGAACAAACTTTGCACTACTTTACTCATCGACCGGGCAGGTTAGTGCCTAAGTAGCATCACATTACATTCTAAGCATGGAGCCCCAGCTCAGACTGGACTGCATCCGTTTACATGCGCTTTTAAGCACTTGATTAACAAAGGACTAAGGGCGGTCATTTTCAGTGGCCCGCCCAAAGCATCAATTCTCCAATGAAAAATAACATGCGAGATGGGGACCACCCCTTGGGTTGGGCTTAGCCTCGAACCCAGAGTCTGTTAACAATACAAACTAAATAAACAACAAAAACGCCACCACTCTCAAGTGAGAGTATACACAGGCTCTCTCTTCGGAGCTAATTCACTAGCGCCTGTCTTTCCACATTCTTGGCGAGTACTGCCTGTCCGCCATGACAGGTGTCCGTCACGGCCCTTCTGGGAATGCGCTTTTGTTCACGAGGCACGGCGGGAAGCTGTGGGTGCCTTCCCGGCGATAGCCCACGTCGAAAGGGGAAGGAGGGAAAGAATGTTGTCTTCGCGGTAGCGCATAGCGTCGGCTGTGGTACGGCGCGCTCTGGCCCGCTGACAGCTCCCTTGTCCTGGAATGTGCCCGGAAATTGGGAAGGATAAAGCCTGTTTCCCCGGGGCGGCGGCGGGTCTGGTTGTTCTGGTCGTCACTCAAAGAGCATGGCTGGGTAATTGATGATGCCGCTGTCACGGGTCTCCGTCTACGCCGCGCCGTCGAACGTGGATCCTCGTAGCACACAAGGAATGTCACACTCGCTCACCCTCCAGAAGAATGTTCTCCGAACATTTGAGTCCACGCAGCTCCCCTTGTCTTTCTGAATCGCCTCGCACAGTGCGTCCGACAAAACACTTTTCGCTGCACTCAACACCACTGCACAACACCATATGCCTCCGCTGTCATAACTGGCGTCTCCAGGGGCAGCACTGATCTTCTTTTACAGATAAACATGAAACTCAGCACCCAAGCCTCTCCTTTCTAGTCCAAACTGGACGAAATAAATTTTACCACAGTTATAAAGGAGCTCCCACTTCTAGCACGATCACGGCACAGACAAAAATATAGATAACGAAAGGAAGTAGGGCAGGTTCTGCATGCGCTCCGCATGCTCTCCTGTGAAGGTGTTACTTAATGACAGAAAGGTTTAACTATTAACTCCGATAACTTAACACATACGCATATAGCAATGTTATGAGCTGCGGCATTACACAATTCTAACCAGTTCACAACTCCGCTCTGTTTACGCCATTAGTCCGACTTAGCTTTCCGATTTCGCAGCGGATATCGGCCTTCATGAGTCATACTAAGTAAGTCTGTGCCCCTTTGTCTGCTTTGGGACTCGCGAGGGCTCGTGGCAGGAGCCTCTCCTGGCGTTATCTGCGCGGCAACCTCGCGCGCTTCTTCTTCTAGCAATGCATGAAGTAAATCCGGTGGCATTCCGGCCGTCACCTCGGGCGCCTGCCGAACAAATGCAGGAGAGGGCGTTTCTTGCGAACTATCTGCGCGCTCCGCTTCACTTCTGTCCCCATCAAAATCCGCGCTTTCCCTTTCCTCATTTCGTGAATACTGAACCGGTGCCGACTTGAGGCGATTTGCGTGTACCCTTATCAAACGCCGGTTCACGTCTCGGACTCTGAAGTTTACCGGAGAAAGCTTCTCGACAACCTCGCACGGTCCTCTCCACTTCGTCTGGAACTTACGAGCTAGCCCAATCTGCCTTTGGCAGTTTTCAATGTACACGCTGTCCCCCACATCAAACGGCGCGTCTCTAGCCCTGCGATCGTGCACCTCCTTCCTGCGCTTCGCCGCTTTCTTTAAGGACTCCTTTGCGATGTCCCTCGCCACTTGCAAGCGCGATTCTAGCTCAACCTTATAGTCGTCCAGTGAAGCGTATGGGACACGACGGGGGCCCTCTGGCACTTCACTAGGCTGGTCCGGGTCTCGGCCGTAGAGAAGAAAGAATGACGATTCGCCCGTGCTCTCGTGTGCTGCGGAATTGTAGGCAAACATTGCATACGGGAGCCACTAGTCCCAGTCCCGCTGGTCGCGCGAAACAAAATGCGACAGGAACCCGGCCACGGTTTGGTTCAGTCGCTCCACCGCGCCGTTGCAAGCCGGATGGTACGGTGTTGTCTGCTTCTTAGCGATCTTAAGCAGCTCGCAAACTCTCCTCATTAGCTGCGACACGAAGTTCGTTCCCCGATCTGTCAAGAGTTGCCTCGGGGGTCCATGTCGGAGCACGATCTGTTCGACAAATGCTCTTGCAACCGTGTCTGCCTTCTGATCTGGGAGTGCTACCGCTTCCGCGTATTTTGAAAGGTGATCGACAAATACTAAAATGTACTTGTTTCCGGAAGTGGTCGTGGGCAATGGGCCCATTATGTCCATACCTGTCCGCTCGAAGGGAGCCGAAACCTCAGAGAAAGGCTGAATTGGAGCTGGTCTTCGTCCCTTGGGTGTTTTTCTTTCGAGACAGGAATGACACTTCGCACAGTAGTCTCTAACATCCTGTCGCATGCCACTCCAAAAGTACAAACGCTCCACACGCCTGCGTGTCTTTGCTACGCCAAAATGACCGGCGCATGGCGCATCGTGAAACTCGCGAAGAACCCTTTCTGTCCACGACCGAGGTATGACGACTCTCTCCCAAGCGGTTTTCTCTGGTCTCCCTTTCCTGGTTGGCCTCGTGCGCCGACACAGGGTGCCGTCTTTGTCAATGAAATAACCTAGCTGTTCGGGGTGAGACGGTGCGCCCTCTAAGCTTTCGATTATTCGCTTCAGGTCAGGATCTTTGCACTGCTCTGTGCGTAATTCGGCGGGGTCGACTACGGGGACAAACTCATCTATAGCTGCCACGGCAGCTGTGCGGCTGAGTGCATCAGCATTCAGATGTGTCTTTCCTGACTTGTGCTCAACTTCAAAGCAGTATTCCTGCAGGTATAGATTCCATCTAGCGAGTCGCGAGCTAGGGTCCCTGACACTCATCACCCATTTCAGAGGATGGCAGTCTGTGACTAGCTTGAATTTGCGGCCGTAAAGGTAGCATCTGAAGTGCTTTACTGCCCAGACAACGGCGAGGCACTCCCTTTCCGTAGCTCCGTACTTTTGCTCTGGGGGGCTCAGCTGTCGGCTAGCAAAAGCAACGGGATGTTCTTTGCCCTCGATAACCTGAGATAGCACGGCACCAACTGCGAACTTTGACGCATCTGTGGCCATAACGAAGGGCAAATTAAAATCCGGGTGGCGCAACAGCGGTGCACTCATTAGCTTCCTTTTCAGGGCCCCAAAAGCATTCTCCGCGTTTTCGTCCCAGCGAAAGGCGACATTTTTGGCTGTTAAGGCGGTGAGCGGCTTAGCGAGCTTGGCGAACTCCTCTATGTGCCTTCGGTAGTAACCGATCAGGCCGAGAAACTGCCGGACCTGGCGGACGCTAGTCGGGGATGGAAAATCCGAGACACACCTTAGTTTCTCAGGGTCCGGTCGCACGCCGTCAGCTGAAACAACGTGCCCGAGGTATTTCACCTCGTTTTTGAGGAATTGGCACTTAGAGGGCTTCAGCTTGAGACCCGCTCCTCTTAGTCGCACCAAAACCTGCTCAATATCGCGCAAATGGTTCTCAAAACTGTCACTGTATATGATAATGTCATCCATATACACGAAGCACAGCCTCCCCAGAAGACCTGCCAGGATAACATCAGCGGTTCTCTGCCAGACAGCAGGGCTGTTGGCCAGACCCATCGGCATTCTTTTCCATTCATAGTGCCCTGAGGGCGTGTTGAATGCCGTTTTCTCGGCATCTGCCGGATCCATTGCTATCTGCCAGAATCCCGCCGCCATGTCCACTACCGTGAAGTACCTGGCAGAGCCCAGCTGAGAAAGCGTCTCCTGTATATTGGGGATGGGGTATGGATCGATGCGAGTTACGGCATTTAGTTTGCGGTAGTCCACTACCAATCGATACGAGCCATCCGGCTTTTCCACCAATAGTGCTGGTGCTCCCCAGGGTGACTTTGAGTGTTCGACAATGCCGCGATCAATCAGGTCCTGCACCTGCCGCTCCATCTCCTCACGTTGGGAGTAAGGAATCCTGTACGCACGCTGGTAAACGGGCGATGAAGTGCCGGTTTCTATCCTGTGCTTTATAACGCCACAGCAGCCCAAATCCAGGTTGGACGCGGCGAATACCTCCGAGTAGTCGTTCAGCAAACCAGCCAGAGCCTCCCTCTCCCTGGATTTTACGTGAGAAAGATCGAACGACACCTTTGGAGCAGCCGAAGGACTAGCATGCTCTACAGTTGCGAGTACCGTATCGGTGGGCTCACGTTGCTCTATCGCAGAGGTGAAGAAAGCCAATGTTTTGTTCTTGGGAAGGCTCAGTGGCTGCTGGCTACAGTTAACCACCCGTAGGGGCACTCTGTGGGCGTCATTAACTGTCACGAGGCACGCGGCTGCGTTCAGGCCATTGCTGAGAGAGTCGACCGGCTCAAGCACTCCCACGGCGCCGCTCTCTACATCTGAAGGCACAAACGCGTACAAAATGTGCTCCGACCAAGGAAGGACGACCGCCTCCTCGACCAGCCGGACGGCAACCCGCGAATATACCTTCTCCAATGATCCCACTGTTTGACGGGTGTCAATATCGGTAATGCGAATCTCAGCCCCTCTCCTGTTCAAAAACGGAACTTTTGAGCCGCCCGCATTAACCTCTTCCTCAGAGAATGAGACTACTACCTTCCCTTTTCTCAAAAAATCCTGCCCTAATATACCTGACACTCCGTTTGGCAGAGACACCGTGTCCGGGCATACGTAGCAGGGGTGCTCCAATGCAATTCCGCCGAGAGAGAAGTGTAACCGGTAGAGTCCACTTATGCCAAGAGGATCCCCCGTTATGCCTACAAATTTGGTTGCCATACCACCAGACGCTTCCAACACCTCGCGGTCCCCCTTCCTTCGAAGCGTGTTAAAACTGCTCTCCTTAAGCAATGTCACCTTTGACCCCGTATCTATCAACAATTCCATACAACAACCATTTAACTTGCAACGCACAACAGGGCATGCCTCGTCGGCCACACAAACTACCACCACCTCATCATCTACTGCTCCCTCCCCACGCTCCTCAGGCTGGGGAGGACTAACTAGTTTTTTGTCTCGGTATCTGGAGCCCCGCTCTCGGCTTGCTTAGGGCGTGTCTCGCCTGCTTCTCTTTGTGGCTCCCCACGGCGCACGTTTTGGCAGAACCTGGCGATGTGTCCGCGACCCTGGCAAGCGAAGCATACGATTTCTTCAAAATCTCGCATACCGCGCCTGTAGCTTTGTGGCGGTCTCCGGTTTCCAGCGAATGGGCGCTGTTGAGCGCGCGCTTCAACCTGGCGTTCTACCTGCTGAGTTAGCAGCTGTTCCAAGCGATCTAACCGCTCTGTCAAGAGAGCAACCTCAGGGTTGAGCACCGCTCTCTCTATGACGCGTACTCTCGCTGCGGCTGTCGTTAACGCCTCATTTCGTTCCTCATCCAATGCGGCCTCCACGGCTTGGTCGAAATTGCTCGGCTTGCGCGAGAGCACGAACCGGCGCACGGGGTCTTGCAGACCAGCCACGAACAAAGCGGTCATTTCCTCTTTAAGTATATCCTCCGCGTATTTCTTCTTAAGCTGGTCTCCTTCCTCCTCCCTGCTTAACGTATCGCGCGCTAAGCGCTGAAGCCGCGACGCAAACGTTCGCACGTCCTCCCCTACCATCTGTCCGGCGTCACGGAACCTCTGTACTCGCACGTGACGTGGTTCAGTGTCAAAATGCTCAAACGCGAGCTTCTTAAATTCCGCAAATGATTTTGTGGATTTTACTTTTTCGTCTCGCCATGCAAAATCATGAGCAGCTCCTGCCATCTTACACCTCGCCATTCCCAGCATTTGAGCACCGGACCATCCCCCCATTTTCCCAATCTCTTCTAGCATGGAAAAGAAATCGCAGATTGGAACCCCTGTCTTATCTCCCGTAAACGTCGGAATGACGCTTCCTAATGCCAGCATGCTTGCTCCGAGCGACGGCTGTGGAGTGGGAGCTCCCTCAGATACAGTCATTTTTTTTTTCAAGCCCTCCAGTGCCTCAAGCCTTTCAAATGGGGGTAAAAGTCCCACAATCAGTCCCGTGATTCCCTTTTGATTACAATTTTGAAGTCATGAATGTCACAGCATTCAGAGGACATTTGCTTTTGAGACCCCACTTCTGACACCAGTGTGATGACCCCCATAATGCGCAGGTCCACACGGGACGGAGAGGCAAAGAGACACCGTATGGCTCAGTTTAAACAAACAGATATATTCAATAATTACACATGATTAAGATTATACATCAGAGGCTGGGGCGTCCGAGCTTACGAGCCGACGACTTCATGGGGGCGATGGAGTGGCTCCGGAGTTGGGCTCGAGCGGTTGCTGGCAGAAGCTGCACGCCGTCGGGCTTCGGCACTGAAGGCCCTCTTTGCGAACGATGTCGTCCTCAGCGTGTATGCAGTAGAATTTCAATAGTCGTCCGTTTCTTCGAGGATGGTTCACAAACCCTTCCTCTAGTGTCGTTCGGCTTGGAAGATGAACAGGAGGCGAGCTTGTAGATGATGACAGCGGAGCATAATTTTACAACATACATATACAGGGAGTTAAACTGGAAAAAGCAGAACTGAATTTACAAAAGAACAAACTTTGCACTACTTTACTCATCGACCGGGCAGGTTAGTGCCTAAGTAGCATCACATTACATGCTAAGCATGGAGCCCCAGCTCAGACTGGACTGCATCCGTTTACATGCGCTTTTAAGCACTTGATTAACAAAGGACTAAGGGCGGTCATTTTCAGTGGCCCGCCCAAAGCATCAATTCTCCAATGAAAAATAACATGCGAGATGGGGACCACCCCTTGGGTTGGGCTTAGCCTCGAACCCAGAGTCTGTTAACAATACAAACTAAATAAACAACAAAAACGCCACCACTCTCTCTCAAGTGAGAGTATACACAGGCTCTCTCTTCGGAGCTAATTCACTAGCGCCTGTCTTTCCACATTCTTGGCGAGTACTGCCTGTCCGCCATGACAGGTGTCCGTCACGGCCCTTCTGGGAATGCGCTTTTGTTCACGAGGCACGGCGGGAAGCTGTGGGTGCCTTCCCGGCGATAGCCCACGTCGAAAGGGGAAGGAGGGAAAGAATGTTGTCTTCGCGGTAGCGCATAGCGTCGGCTGTGGTACGGCGCGCTCTGGCCCGCTGACAGCTCCCTTGTCCTGGAATGTGCCCGGAAATTGGGGAGGATAAAGCCTGTTTCCCCGGGGCGGCGGCGGGTCCGGTTGTTCTGGTCGTCACTCAAAGAGCATGGCTGGGTAATTGATGATGCCGCTGTCACGGGTCTCCGTCTACGCCGCGCCGTCGAACGTGGATCCTCGTAGCACACAAGGAATGTCACAGTAGTATCATGCCTACTAAGTGCAGTTCAAGACTTCTTCACTTGCCGTCATTTGGTCGTTCCCTTTAAGCCGAATATTTCGTCCCCGCCAAACCCAGACCCGGGGCAATGGCAGGCCAGTCTGTTCAGCGGAGACCAGCACGCAGGCCCTCGCTGCCACGCATGCCAGTGGAGTGCCGGAAAAGGCGGCCCTACCCCTTGAATCTTCGGAAATAAAGTAGTTTTCCTCCTCCTCCCTGTCTTATGCGTTTCAAACAAATGACAACGATAGAAGTGTGTGAAATTATTCGGCAGGCCGTGGTCCTCCACAGTAGCGTTGAAAATGGTGGTGGTAATGGTTTTTTATTAAAATAATAGTAATAAGGAAGGAAAAGATTTTTGCTAGCCCCGGCGTCTGCCATCGATACTGAAGCACCTGAGCTGGGGCAGCGGAAATAAAGGATAGCAGGCATGCTGCAGAATGAAGAAATGAAAGAGGTGAGGGGACAGGAAGAGAGGGTAGCGGGAGAAGTAATATATACAAGCCATTTACATATACTACTACTTAACCCCTTATCCTCTAGGTCTCTAGTTCGGGACCCCAGTGGCGTATGCCGCCTCCCGGGCTCGCCCTACCAAGGTCATATGGGCCTGCAGGTCAGAGCAGCCGAGCAGGGTCGCCTCCCAGTCCTCCCTGGGTCAGCGGACATCTAAATCGCGCTTTGGGGCAAGCGGTGATGGTGTGTACTTGCAAAAAAGAAGCCGCCACCGTCTGCAAGACGCTGAAATAATGAGCTTTAGCTGTTTGGTTTACTAGAAATGATATGAGATTAAAGTGAGGTACACCAACGGAAATATTAATTCGACATCTTGGATTTATAACTTTTAAGTGGCGTCCCCAATCAATCACCAACTGGATATATCAGTGACGTCATCAATCAATCACCAATTCGATATACTAATGACGTCACAAATCAAACACCAATTGGGTTGCTATATCGATTTACTAGGGGGGGGGGGGACATCTTGAATTCAACAGTTTGTGTATATCACCTCTCCCCCCGTCCTCTCTTCCTGTCCCCTCACCTCTTTCATTTCATTTCTTCATTCTGCCTGCTATCCTTTATTTCCGCTGCCCCGGCTCAGGTACTTCAGTATCGATGGCAGATGCCGGGGCTAGCAAAAATCTGTTCCTTCGTTTTTATTATTATTTTAGTAAAAACCACTTACACCTCGGACTTAGAAAATTTCACGCCGAAGAAAGGTGGTAGCAGACCCCAAGAAATCGAAAAACGTGATGAGTAAGGGCTCACGCTCTTAAAAACCGTGCTTTCGCACAATATTTCGTGGTGAGCAATGCTAAACCGCCAGCCATTTTTTCTTTAGAGATAACCATCTGCTACATTCATTTAGAAGAACCGGGGCAGAAGCTTTCAACGACATAATAATCCATCCCCACGAGAGTAAACCTGATGGGAAATCAGCGCCTCATCGCAGCAACGCAATCGAAGAAACCTTGGATCAAAACGGTGTGTTTCACATGGATGCAACGCGCGCGTATACCTTGTGGACAGCGTGAAACTAGACAGTCGTCAATGGCTTCGCTACACCCGACGTAAGGAGGTCTACTGTCGAGGAAGACAGCGAAGATGGGCTTTTTAGGTGCATAAATTACAAACCCTTCTTGACTCCCCAGGGCCCCAATGACTGCGGCCATGACATGTCGCGATACGTAACAATATGACAGTGATATCTGTTTCTGCCAATTGCCGATAACGAGCGATGATGACGAGCATTTCTGTCGTCGGCACATCTGACGCAAGAAACCCGCGCACACAATTTTTTTTTTTATGCGCGGACTGTGCACTTTGAACCTGGTGCGGATAATTTCTTTTTCAGCAGGAATCTACCCCTGCGGACTGTACATCGGGTTCTTATGTGGTCCGGAAATCATAATAATGGAAATCAGCGTACGCTTAATTGAGCGTAGCTCTACGGTGACTATAAAAATTTTTACAGTTTGTCAACTGTCCAGAGGGCAGAGGTAGCTCAAAATTGTCGAATTTTGAAAAAGGGCTACTCCGTGTCAAATGTTCCGGATTTGGCATTCCAATTACTTCAAAGAAATTTATGGCTCTCTACGTTACCGTTAAGTGTTCATTTCCCATGAGACTTTTGAAAAGAAAAAAATTAGGCTATGTGACCGCCCTTTAAAATATTGATGATAGAGAATTTTACAAAAAAAAATTAAAGAATTCCTTTTTCCTTTCACCTTAAATGCTCGTAATCAGTGCTTAATGATTGCTCTTTACTACTGCGCAGCACATAAAAAGTGCACTAACATATTTTTTACACAAGGTAATTCATGATTCTAGAGCAAAATGCACCATTTTTTAACTTACAGGAAAATGACGTTTTTTCTGGTCATTATGCAAAATGTAATAGTCTTTCATGGGCCTGCACTGTTTGGAGAAAATGAATTAAAATGTATTATATAAAGTCCCGGGCAAGATATTTTAAAATTTCGAACAAGTACATGTGTTGTTGTTTTTTTCTTTTCGGAGAAAGGTCGAACGCGAAGTTCAGAGCATGTGGCGTGGAATGACCCTGCAGCGACTACTACCTAAAAGTGGCAGCCCCTCTGCCAAGTAAACAAGGGCAGCAAGCTATAGGCAATCAGCAAATGCATTTTGCACTGCCCCTGTCGCCTCGTAGTAGCCATGATTATCAAAATTTTGGCAGCGAAGCTTGGAACGTGAACATGAACCGCATACAGCACGGATGTTCCCTCTACAAGGGGAGAACATTCGGGTTTCAATGCTCTCTCTGCGTGGCTGGCACCAGAAGACTCACTCAGTGACGCTCAGCGCCTGGGTTGGCGTGCAAACATCGATGTAACAGCGCTCCTGATATATATTTTCACAGCGGAACTCGAATAAATTCGTCTGAATATAACGGCAAACCGGTCACGCAACGGAGCAAGGGACGCTGTTCCACCCACTCCGATCGTCATTAGACAAGGGGCTACCAAGGAGGGCAGCCCGAACAGCAGCACAGAGGGAACTGTACTGCATACACAACGAAAGCATTAGGTCGACGCCAGACAGGGATCTGCCCCACCGCCGCAAGCAGAGCAGTATGCAGCTTTTCATTTCTTCTCTCTGTATACATGTGTGTGGTTAATATATGGAAGAATTACTTCCGACGGATAAATTCAATGATTAATTACTCTCAGAACAATCGAGCAAATACAATTCAATCCCATAACCAGTAACACGAAGTAATGAGTTTCATTAAAATTATTAAAAAATAGACGGTGTTTATTCAGAGCAATTAGTGCTGCCGCAGGGATGCATAGTACGCCTAGCACTCTTTTTCCTGCACATAAATTTGATGACCGGAATCAAAATATGTAGGCCTACAATAATCACGTTACCAGACGACGCTAGTCTACATTTCGCAGGCAAGATACACGGTGTTGAGCAAGAGGCGCATTCCTACTTCGAAGAATTACCTGTATGGCTGCGGGATAATAAAGTTTACTTCAATTTACTGAAAACAAAATCGTACTAAGAGAATTGATAAGGGCGGAATAAAAAACGTTCAACAGCAATACAGACGACAATGGCTTGAACAAGTATGTGGGCAAAAGTTTCTTGGTGTATAATTTAGTGAGCACATACCTTAGACCCCACATGCAAAACCCTTCCTCTCTAAGCTGGCAATATCCGTGGGATGTTTGGAAATAATACAGCCTCCCTTTGGTTAAAGCAATAACTCGTTCACCTTCTCACCACTACTGATTTTAAACTTTCTGACATAAAGACCATCGTTGCGGATTGTCTCACCCACCATTCTGAACTTGACCGTCGCCCCCAAAAGCACGAGGAAGCTATCACCCAGGTCGACGCCAAATTCAATCGCCTTCAGTCAATCGCCTTCAATCGTCGTCAGTGCCCAGGTTGAACGCATCCTCACGATGATTTTCCCCCTTCAGTCCTCCGTGCAAACAATCACAGGCCCTCTTCTACCCCCCCCCCCCCCCGCTAAGGAACGCGATGGCTCGTCCCATCGCCATTCCCATATGTAAACCTCATTATGGAGGACCTCAATATCATTCAATGGAAACGTCGCAATCTCACTACTAACCGCACTCCATTGCACCAATATATTCTTACTCTCCCTTTTATGCCCCACTTTCTCCTCATCCAGGAAACTAGCTCCTGTAGCAATGTTCCTGACTAGCACGCCTTTCTCTGCGAAACTTCTACCCTCTCTCTTCTATCTACGTTCGCCGTGACCTCTCAGCTGCATCCCTACACATTCTCTCCTCCCTGCAGTCCAATCTGGTGGGGGTTCTGTTTTATTTTCCTCAAGGTCACCTCCGCCTGGCTTTCTTGTAATTCTACAGTCCCCACATTTCACGGCCTTGCGTACATTTATTGCCCCCTTTCCTTCTCATACATCACTACTTTTCTGCGGTGAGTTTAATGCCCCCATACTCTGTGGGGCTACCAGCAGACCCTTCGTGGCGGCTGCCTACTAAACGCCATGACTCAGCAGCCTCAGCTCACCCTCCTCAACATCCCTGGCGTCCCCACTAGGGCGGGCACCAGCTCCCGGCGCTCCACAACCACTTACGTTTCTTACTACTCTGGTCCATTTCTCCTAAACGGTCGGCCATTGCAGATACCCTTCTCAATGACCCCTGCATGATTTCCATCTCTGTCCCTCTTCGGATCCCAACCCGCAAGCAGCGCATTCGGCATGCTGACTGGCATGTCTTTCGCACTCTCCTTTCCTCCGCCTCCTTCACATCCTATGAAGAGTGGACTCACGCCCTTCTCCAAGCGACCTCACCTCTACTCGCACGGAGTCCGCTGCGTATTCTGCTTTCGACCGCGTCTCCCATCTCATACGGTTGTGGAAACGTCGCAAGCAGCTTCTTCGGACAGCCAGACTCCAACGCCGTAACCTCCAACTTCAGACCTCCCTTTCACAGCTCCGAGAGGATATCGGGGCATACTGTGCGGCTCTCGAGGATTCTCGATGGGCTGCCCGATGCAACTATCTTGACTCGGCGCGTCATCAGTTATCGACATGGTGCCTTTTTCGAGTCCTGGTCGGTACCACCCCCGTCCCTGCTCCAACTTTCACTAAAGCCCTGCCTACACAGTCACCTGACGAGGTCTTCGCAACCCTTGCAAATTTCTACCTCCCCCTCTTACCCTGCATAGGCAGGCTGCAAGGATAGCGACTTCGACAGCCCTTTCACACCCCGCGAGTTTGAGGCAGACTCCTCGCTAATGCCACTGGATGTGCTCCCGATTAAGATGGTATCACATATTCCGTTCTGCGCAACCTCCCTGACAACGCAAAGGAGCACCTACTCCCCCTCTATAACACCGCGTGGGAAGAAGGTTCCTTACCCTCATCCTGGGCTTCGTCACACATCTCCCTCATTCCTAAACGCGGCAAACCGCCCGCCCTTACCAGTCTCCACACGATTTCTGAATTCCTGTTTCGGCAAGACAATAGAGCGTATGGCGCTTACTAGGCTTGGCCGGCATTCGGAGGTTTCTAACTCGCTTCCTCGCACCCTCGTCGGCTTTCGTCCCCACGTGTCTGCCCAAGACCTGTTTCTCATCCTTCAGCACACTTTCTTCGCTTGTCGCATCTCTCAAATGCATGCCCTTGTCAAAGTCAATGTCTGCAACGCTTTCGACTGTGTCTCTCATGATCCCATCCTCTCCTGCTTTTCTAACACCAACTGTGACTCGCGCATGTAGAACTACGTTCGCGCTTTCCTTTCTAATCGCAAGGCATGTTTCTGGGATATTTGACCTAATTTCTACGCCTCATCATCGCAACCGGGGTACCTTCCAGTTTGCCCTTCTTTAACCTACCCTTTTTCATAACGTCATCCGAACTACTTCTAAGCCATTCTGCATATCAACGAGCTCACAACTTAAAGATCTCCCTTACCCAGGCCGGTTTCCCAGTCTCCAAAATTTCTCAGTGCGTCTTGGCGTGCCTCTGCATGCCGCCAACACCGTACAGGCTCTCCGTACGGCTGTTTCTATACCTGCCACTCTGTCACTCACCTAATACACTGAATCTTGGGGCGGTCTTCCGGCCTGTGTCCAACCCAACCGCGGCGGCGGCGGCGTTTTTATGGTGGAAAAACGCTAAGGCGCCCGTCTGCTGTGCGATGTCAGAGCACGTTAAAGATCCCCAGGTGGTCGAAATTATCCCGGAGCCCTCCACTACGGCACCTCTTCTTCCTTTCTTCTTTCACTCCCTCCTTTATCCATTTCCTTACGGCGCGGTTCTGGTGTCCAGCGATATATGAGACAGATACTGCGCCATTTCTTTTCCCCAAAAACCAATTATTATTATTAATTCCGGCCTGTGGGAACCGTAGGCATGTCGACTGGCTCATGCGCTCGCTCACTGTTTACTTCGTACCGTATGTCTCCTTCTCCCAGACCCAGCTGAACACTCTCGCCACAGCTCTCCACGGCCTCTATGAGGCTGCTCTCCCCCTCCCCATAACCACCTGCACCGATAAATTTTATGCACTGGTCTCTTCCACCCTCTTCGCACTCTCCTTTCTTTTCACCGCAATCGGCAAGTTGTTCGCCTCTCCAGCACCGATCACGGACGTCGGCTTCTCTACCAGGCTACTATTCCCTCCATCCATACGGCCCCTCTGCCTCTTCCGTCCTCTCCGCAGGCATCTAACCTCCGTATACTTCCTCTACCCTCCAATATGCGACCAGTCCTGCATACTGGCCTCTGACATGTTGCTGCCTCTCATGATATTTCCCTTTTAAATACTTATGGAGTAACGTACACGGATGCCTCTTACGTGGCTCCTCGAGGCTGCACTAGACAAGTCCTCTTTCATCCTCTTCCTCCTACCCCTGTTACCCACTTAGCGGCCCTTTCCTACATCCCCCCTGACATTCTCTCGCCCGAGGTCCTCTCCATCATTCATGCCGCTCAACATTTCCACTCGCTCCCACCTGCACCTAAATGTACCATTACGCTGACTCCCATGCAGCCATTCATGCCGTTCCACCAAAAACATTCCCACCACATCGGTTCACGGAACTCGAAGCCGCCCTTGTGTCGCTGCAGCCTTGCCCTGTCTTCCTGCAATGGATACCTGGGCAATCGGGGATTGACGGCAATGAGCTAGCTAACCAGCTCGCCCGAGAAACTCTCATCCAGACACCGTTGACCCAATGGCCAAGGCCCTCGGAGGGTGGGTCGAGACTGCCCCTTCGCGCCATCATCAAAAAGCATTACGACCCGCTAAGCCTTGACCGTAGACTCAACCCCGACCCTCACCCTAGTCTTTCTGTGCGGGAGGCTTACATCCTTCGACAGATACAACACACTTGTCACATCTGCACGGCTTTATGTGTACAAGTTTCGTCGCGATCCTTTATGTTCCAACTGCCCTGTCCCTTACGCCAACCTTTCCCGCTGTTTATTCTCCTGCCCGGTTCCTCTGCAATCGGGTTTCTATCCCACCTCCTCCCATATTGTCGGGGCCTGGCTGGGCAGGCTTGGAGGTGAATGTGAGGATGAACAGCGGCTGCTCGTGTGCAGCAGGCCATCGACATCTTAAGCGCCTCAGTGCTGTGCGTAAAGTCTCGTAATATCATTCGTTACTTTCTAAGCAACAGTATTCGCCTCTGGGGAACGGCGGCGAAAGAGAACTATGATAGGCTACAAATATTGCAAAAACGTGTCCTTTGCACCTCTATAAACTATACCAGGCCTACTTAGAAGTTTTTGACTGAAGCACACTTTCTTATATTTATGTTGCATCGGCAAGTAATGCGTATTCTAAGAGATCCATGCAACAAACATAAGAAAATAAGCCACATTATTTACAGATTTATTTCGTTGGCGCTTATGACGTTCGCAGCCCCGAACCTAAAGGTAAAAAACTGCGGAAAAATTACGGCAAAGAAGACCTCAAATACGGGACGATTATATGGCAGATCTTAAAACTCGACAAAGCAGAAAGCTGCGGAAAGGAAAACGATAGGTGTAACGTTATGGGACAAAAAAAGGTCAGAGTGGTAGGGGGAACAAATTCTAGTGAATGACAAACGATCCTATCAAGAACTGCGCATGGCAAGATAATGCGAAGTCGAAATAGGCGGCGGTCGTTAAGGGCGGCGGACTGAATTCCAGGACAAGGCAAGCATTGCAGAGGACGGCAGAAATTGAGGTGGGCGGATGAGATTAGGACACTTGCGGGAATTACGTGGCCGCCGCTCACACAGGACAGGGTGATAGGAGGGGCCTTTGTCCTGCAGTGATCATACTTAGGCTCATGGTGATGATACATGAAGTGATTATGGTTTCTGCTTACACTCCACTTTGCATCTGGAAGCATTTAAGCGGAACTGTTGGCTATTTTTGTCTTCCACTGAAAATGTGGTGCAACACAAATATTTTTTAGCTTTTTGCTCTCTCTGCCATTGAGGCCTTAAGATATCAAGTAAGCCCGATTTTACAAAAGAAAGAATAACTGAAAGCACACGGGCAAAATCAACACAGTCGCATTGATCGTCAATTAAAAGAACGAGCAGAATGTTGGCGCGAATTGTTACTGTGTTTCGGTTCACAACTTTTGTAATCTATGGCTGTATTTTTTTATTGCGAAGCAATACTACTTTAGGTCGCACTTCAGCCCGTTCCGTGGCGAGGCGGTGGTAGGCACCATTGACCTTTAGCGTGACCTCGCTGCGTGAGGTCACACCACGTGACCTAGAGTGACGTCACACCAGCTGTGTAAAAACGGGGCCCCATCTCACGCCGTCGCGAGGCGAGGCGGTAGCCACCAACGGCGGCCTAACTCCCGCTCCTCTCACCAGGGGCGCTACGGTCGGTGTGACGTCACACCAGCTGTGTAAAAACGGGGCCTCATCTCACGCCGTCGCGAGGCGAGGCGGTAGCCACCAACGGCGGCCTAACTCCCGCTCCTCTCATCAGGGGCGCTACGGTCAGAGTGACGTCACACCAGCTGTATAAAACAGCTCCGCTCCTTTCGCCAAGGCAGTCATACAGCCAGATGTTACGATGGTGCCTACGAACAAGGCAGCTCGGCAGAATGCAAAGAGGAAGCATCAGCGAGCTACGGAGACGGAAGAATAACGAGAAGAACGACTTTTCTGAACCTGAACCTGACGGGGCTCTAGCTCCGCGGCATCGATGGTGAAGGCGAAGCCTTGCGCGTCGCTGCTGCGACGCTACCGAAAGAGGGCGCTCGCTGGTGTGACGTCACGCCAGACCGAGAGACGGGGCCCCAGCTCGCGGCATCGATGGTAGAGGCGAAGCCTTGCGCGCCGCTGCTGCGGCGCTACCGAGAGAGGGCGCTCGCTGGTGTCACGTCACGCTAGGAGGATAAATGGGGCTACAGCTCGGCTCCTCGCAGTGGTCGGCGCGCTGCCTTGCGCTATGTCGGATGATGTGTACAAGGCGAGGCTGGAACGATCTGCTGCGGCCAAGCGACATAACATAGATAAGTCATAACACAGATAAGTCATAAGTGTACCAAGGATATCAATAGCAGAAACCAAGCAAAACAATGTATAGCCATAAGTTCAACAAAGGGCAACCATGTCCACACGATCAGCCGAACCAAGGCGCAGCCAAGGGTATTGCTTTCGCAATCTTCCAGGCTTAACCAAGCTAAGCCTTCTGCCAATTTTTTAATTCTATATTGCTTCAAGCTACCACACCGTTTCGGGAGCAAGGACCTCCTCAGGCAAACATGTCTTTAGTCTTTCCTCCGGAAGTTCTTTTCCCTGCATATGAAGCGCTAGTGAGAGACTGACTAAGAATGCAATTATTTCTAAATTGCTTACTTCAGCTTTAGCACGAAAATAAGCTTAGTATGATATCTATCACAAATTTTTCACATTCCTTAATTTATTGTGCCGCAGGGGCAACTAATATCCAAAGTGTATTTAGAAGATGTCCAGCTTTCTTGGCACGAACGATCCATTGCCAACCGAAAAAGCAGTGGACGGATTTCAAAGTAAATTCGAGAATTAATTACGCTTGATGCAAGGTTGTAAACTCAAAGTAAATTACTACGTGCCTATATTACTAGACCGCAAGATGATTCGCTACATTAGGAATACCGAAAAACTGATTAAATATTACTGATATTATCAAAATAATTTATTACTCCGTGTCGAGTGCAGTTGGCCCCTTGCACAAGGAAGCCAGCGGGAATGCTGCTAGCGAAGTCGTGTGCACATATTTGCTTACCGGAGGTGCGCTGAGGGGCTCCTGGCTGGACGGCGTCGATCGGGGCGTCCACTCGGCCAGGTTTGCCTGCGATGAGCCAATTCAAAAGCCGCCGCTCAGGAACAAATGGTTGCTCAGCGCGGCCTCGGATGACACTCGCGACGCGCACACGAAACTCCCGCAGAAGCATTTGAGAGCGAACAGAAAGGTATTCATTCAGCAGAAAAACCTTTTTTAAATTGCAATTAACGACTGAAAAGCGATGATCAAAAAGCATGTTGAGCAAAAGACGCCTCGCTGGAATCGATTCCCAAAAGAGTAAACTTTCATTGGGTTCTTCGCAGTAGAAAGCGAGACGCACAAGTTTATGCACGAGCTTAAGGGCGCTGTACGATCACTTTTTTTTCGCATGCGCACGCGTCGTTGCGACAGTGCGCAAAGGCTACGCAAGGGCCGAACAATGGAGCGCATGAACGCATCCGCCTCTGCGCATTAAGTTGGTCAACTTCAACTTTTTGCCGCACGAGCGGATGGTCGCATCACGCTATTGGCTGCTGTCCCGTGACGCGGCAGAGCAGCGATGCAACGCCGCGCCTCGTCAGCAAGATGCCGCCCGCGAAGCGGAGTGAGAAACCAGGCCTTGTAGGTGGTAGCTGTGCCGAGAAACGCATAATATTGGCCGCATGTGGCTATTACGAGTGTTGACAGCGACTTCGAGCTTCACCGCGTGCAACAGCGGCAAGCGGCAGTTTCCCCCAAGTTGTTTTTTCGTCGTCTACACTGAGTTCACCGAGCCGCCTACAAACCTACGCTGTCTACGCAAGACGTAACAGTGCCGTTTTTCGCGATGTGTTTATGTGGAGCCGTTTGTGATAGTTTCAAGTGTTCTTTATTCGCGCGACGATATTTACGAACAGCGAGAAGCAGATTCCCAGTATGAATTTCTTGTGCGCACAGCAAACTTCACAGCGCCGTGATAAGTGTCAGTGTAGTGAAAGTGATTGCAGTTGGAACGAGTGCTTTTGCGTCAGTCAGTGATATTGCCTGCAAATATAATTACGTTTGAAAAGCTTACTACGCAGGCCTTGTTTTCCGAGTGCTGAAATAAACTTAGAACTTTACAGGCTACAGCAGATCCTGGTTCGGGTGCACGCGTTTGTACTGAGTTTGAGAACTGCCGTGAGTGCAACGTGACGAAATGAACTTCGTGTTCTGCAGCGAGTCGCATTCGTTGCAGCGGTTGCAGTGATCGCGAACACAAGTCGTTGTGCTTCGGCGTAGCCTTCACCGATATAGAACGTAGTTCCTGTGTACTGTTTTAGACAACCGTCGTGAGTGCGACGAGACCATTCTGAAACTTGTGTATTGCGTATGCGAAACGACCTCGGCTGCGCGGCTGTTGAGCTGTTTTCTGTCGGGACTACAGACGCGCTGCCAGCATTCTGCGCCATTGTGCTCCATAAAGTGCAATTTGCGACTATGAGTGGCCGAATTACGATGGTATGCAGGCGGCAGTGTGAAATCTGTGTGAAAACATCAGTGTGCATAGCGGATCTCACATCTGGAGGGTCTTTTTTTTTTACTTCCTGCCGGCTGCGCAGGCCCATATCTGCAATAAATATTTCCGTAACAAATTGAATGAATCCAGCTTCCCCGGCATGTGATCATGGTCTGAGCCAAAGCAGTAGTGTTAAGTTTGAGTTGTAACATATCACCAGATCAGGAACACTTATGTACGAACAAAAACCATTGTCGCAACTCATTCACCGGTGTTTCACAATGCAGAAGTCTCTAATATGGGCCCACTAGTGCATGAGCAGTTCATTTTATCTGATGCCAAAAAAGAAAAAAAGACTACAGCAGATGCTTACGCTTCTGAAAGCAGTCAACCCACAACCTTATTAATATGAACACTTTGGTTCCGCATCAGAACTGTACATAGAGTTTTCCTTAAAGCGAATCGTGATTAAAAATGGAAAGAGTTTTCAGTAAACTGCTGTGA
This sequence comes from Amblyomma americanum, assembly GCF_052857255.1. Taxonomy (NCBI): domain Eukaryota; kingdom Metazoa; phylum Arthropoda; class Arachnida; order Ixodida; family Ixodidae; genus Amblyomma; species Amblyomma americanum. The sequence goes on from NC_135502.1 coordinate 169,765,601, forward strand.
TTACAATTTATTTTTTGCTTGGCAGCGTGGAGTGAAGGTAGATTTTTAACAAATGATTGCAATACTAAGTCCATTATCGTAGTTGCCATGGCTATTGGTAAAATGCAGCGATCTCGAAGTGCTCCGTGAGCCATGACAATCGGGATAGAAACTGTACTCTTTGAATCAGCACCTGATCCCATATTCATTGTTGCTTTCACTACACTGCTGTCGCCGAGGTGCTCAACAACTCGGCTTTATTGGTGTTGAACAGCTGTTAACTAGCGCTTCCTAGATAAGCAGCACCAGCTTGTGTGAAACATTCTCGAAGCCTTTAGAAGCATACGTCATCAATGCACAAGCACCTGCTGTGTTAATTTACCTGCGACTACCTGCAATGAACATTATTTGCCTGCTGGATGAAGGCGATGGTGGGCATATGAGAATGTAATTGTGAGAGATGTGGAATGCTTCCTAGATTTCCTTCGCCTTCTTTGCATTTGCTGCAATTCTAAATTTGTTTGCTTGAATGTAGATGCTTGTTTGCACCTTCCACAACGCTCACCTGTAGGTTTCTGTGGACACACATCTATCTGTTCATATTTGCCATATGGCCGTGACAAGGCCATATTTGTGTATATTGCCAAAACAATGTTAACAAGGTTTATTTTGATTTTTCAAAATGTGCTATGCGCTATTGCACTGTGGTTGGCATTGCAATGCTGACGTTGAGCCGTTTCTGAAAGTCCTAGAGTGCCGGTGTAGCCATCGACCTGTCGAGGTTGAGATGAATTTAATTTCAACCCATTTCCTTACTGCTTGGATTGTATTTGCAGATACCCTGCTTAGCACATGTGCCAGGTTCTCGTCGTGCCCGACATGCTTTCACTCGAGTGCTTTTTTTTCCTTCTTGCTGTGTGCTCTGTTTAAAAAAGCATTAAATTAGTGTTGCAAGTAAACATCTGTTAGATTATAACAAAAAAGGTTGTAGAGGCAGCGTGCGGCTTAATTAATTAATTTGTGCAGTGAACAAAGCGCGCCAGGAAATGAGTCGCCGAGCCTTTCAGTGCCAATGATTTTGACACCAGAAAGAGAAGTGCTTTGTCAGTCAGAAAGTGCAAGCGGAGAGAGTCGGCATGCCTGGCAGTTCAATGTTTAGCAAGAACTGCACGCTATACACTTCTAACAGCCCTTGCGCTATGTTATAGTAGCTGGTTACCACAGTCCAGGCGTTCGCATTGCAGTCCATATTACGCGACAAAAATATGCGGGTCCCAATTGGCTTTGTGCATTTAAACCCTGTCATTTGTCCAAACAGCAGAGTTCCATGTTAAGGCATGCATTCTTTGATAAAGTTTCATCCCCAGAAAAACTGTTCATAATTCTAGCCATCATATTGACACAGTGCATTCCGCATTTCCGCTTAGCGCTGACCTGAGGCACGCGCCGTCTCGAAGAAGAGGAAGCGGAGGAGTCAGCGACCTTGAGCTGCGGTGCAGACGTTCGTCGGATCCTGCGTTCCTGTGTTCAGTGATCACCGCATTCACGCGTGACATTTTGGTGAAGGTGCTGGGTAGTGCACCCCATGCTCAGGGCCCCTCCAAGAAGCCGGGACTCCGGCCCGCTTGACACCTTGAGAGTCGAAGTTACGCCCACCCATCAAAGAAGCCGGCGGCTGCAACGACTACAAACAGAGTTCGGGCCTCTGCAGTCTCGTCCGACCGCCAGGAAACTGACCTCAGCGCGACCATCAGTGCCCACAAACACCCCCGTCAGCATGCCGGATGCCATCCCTTTGCCGTCTGTCGTGCTGCAGCAGCCACGCGAACCACCCACCTTTCAAGGTTTCCCAGGTGAGGACCCGGAGGACTGGCTCGAGAAGTTCGAGCGCATAGCCCAATACAACAGGTGGGCTGACGACTCGAAGCTGCAGCACGTGTTTTTTTCACTGCAGGGTGCAGCTCGTATTTGGTTTGAGAACCGAGAAGCCACAATAACAACATGGGGCTCCTTCAAGACTCAGTTTTTGCAGGCTTTTACCACCGTCCTCAGGAAAGAACGTTCCGAGCTGCTCCTCCAGACACGCGTCCAACTAGCAAAAGAGACCGTCCTCGTTTACTCCGAGGACATGGCGAAGCTCTTCCGCCGGGCTGATCCCAACATGTCCCAAGAGAAGAAGCTGCGTTTCCTTACGAGGGGCATCAAGGAGCAGATCTTCGCTGGGTTAGCTCGAAGCCCGCCCAAAACGGTCGCCGAACTTGTTTCCGAAGCCACTACGATGGAAAAGATGCTCGACATGAGATCCAGACAGTACGATCGTCCGCCGTCGCTGATGTCTACCAGCGGTGTCGGTGCTTCTAGCCACGACATCCTTCGGGAAACCATCCGGACCGTCGTACGCGAAGAGCTTCAAAAGCTCTTTCCAGCCCCGTAGTCGCCGCAAGCGTCTTCCATTTCGGACATTATTCGTGAAGAGGTCCAACAGGCGCTCACGCCGCCAGCCCCTCTTCACCCGAACACAACACCCCAGATGATGACATACGCCGCAGCCGTTCGCCGTCCACCGCCGCCTCCAAGTCGCCCGGATACACCTGGCCAGATTCACCGCCAACCACACCCACCTCACCCTTCTCAGGTTCTCCCTAGGAAGAGCGACGTCTGGCGTACCGCCGATTATCGCCCTCTGTGCTATCACTGCGGCGGGCCCGGTCACGTCCACCGCAACTCTCGTTACCGACATATGGGTCTGCAGGGATATCGTGTCGATGCGCCCCGACCGCAGCGTGGTCAATGGCCTCCAGAAATAAGCGCTTACCTGGCCGCGACACCCGAAGCACCACACTGCTATGCCCGCTCGCCGTCTCCACGTCGTTTCTGGTCTCCGCGACGTTTTTCCGCCGACATTTCGCGTGGAAGGTCTCCTAGTCGCCGTCGGGAAAACTAGAAGCGGCAACCTTTGGGGCCAAGGTTGCTCACCTGCGACATGTCCAAGATCCTCCACTGCTGCACAAACATGACCGACCGCTTATACGACGCACCGACGATCACCAGACCGATAACACGCCTCGCCGCATCAGCTCTTCGCCGCTACGAAACCGCCTGGTGCCGCACCGCAGCCGTGAGCGGACTCCGCGACGTTCCCGTACACCTACGACTACAACTGCTGATCTGAACATTTCAATCGACGGTACCGACGTCACCGCACTTGTGGACACCGGCGCCGACTACTCGGTAATCAGTGGACCTTTTGCCGCGACTCTGAAAAAGGTGACCACACCTTTGACGGGCCCACAGCTTCGTACTGCCGGGGGTCATTTGATCACCCCAGCTGGCACGTGCACATCACGATTAACCATCGAAGAGGACACGTACCTGGCCACCTTCGTCGTACTCGACCAGTGTTCCCGGGACGTAATCCTCGGAATGGATTTTTTGACAGAAAATGGCGCGGTCATTGACCTTAAATCGAAGTCATTGACGTTCTCCACCGAGAACGCAATCCACAGTGCTTTCGAACGTCCCGCGGCTCTTTCCATCCTTGATGACGTCACCATTCCACCCCGTTAGAGCGTTGTGGTCTCTGTCGGCGCGAAGACGCTGCGAAAGTTTGAAGGTGTCGTCGAAAGCAAACCAATTATGCTTTTCGACCGCTGCCTTGCTGTCGCCAGAGGGGTCGTTTACCTCGAAAACGGAGAAACCGAAGTCCTGCTTACGAATTTTGGCAGTGAGCACCAACATCTTAGCCTTGGGACTACTGTGGCCCACGTTCATGGTATCGCCGACATTCGACGAGCGCCCAGTCTTGCCATGGTGTCGTCAACAGAAGTTCACACCGGTGTTCCCGACTTCCAGTACGACATTAACCCCGCACTTTCGCCGCACCAGAGAGGCCAAGTAGAAAATCTCCTCCAACGCTACGGCGATACCTTCTCGACTTCTTCCCGCGTCGGCAGAACACACTTGGCCAAGCATCGGATAATTACAGATGACTCCGTGCACCCTCTCAGACAATCACCTTACCGCGTGTCTTCCACGGAACGCGCCGCAATCACCCGTCAAGTTAAGGAGATGCTTCGAGACGGCGTCATTCAGCCCTCTCGTAGTCCCTGGGCGGCACCTGTCGTCCTCGTGAAGAAAAAAAGATGGTACACTGCGGTTTTGTGTGGACTACCGTCGCCTAAACCAAGTAACTAAAAAAGATGTTTATCCCCTTCCTCGAATCGACGATGCTCTCGATCGCCTCTGCTATGCAAAATATTTCTCGTCCATGGACCTCAAATCAGGATATTGGCAAGTCGAGGTAGATGAACAGGACCGAGAAAAAACCGCATTTATTACTCCGGACGGGCTCTATGAGTTTAAGGCAATGCCATTTGGTTTGTGCTCTGCACCGACGACGTTCCAACGGCTGATGGACACAGTTCTGGCAGACATGAAGTGGCAGACATGCCTCGTCTACCTTGATGACGTTGTTGTGTTCGCCCGAACGTTCGAGGAGCACCTTCGGCGCCTTGAAGTTGTGCTGCAAGCCATAAAGTCTTCTGGGCTAACGTTAAAAAATGAGAAATGCCGCTTTGCTTACACTGAGCTAAAGTTCTTGGGTCACGTCGTCAGTTGCGAGGAAGTTCGGCCGGACCCGGACAAAACCAAAGCTATTGCCAATTTCCCTCCACCGCAGGACCAAAAGGAAGTCCGCCGCTTTCTAGGATTATGTGCCTACTACCGTGGCTTTGTGAAAGATTTCGCTCAAATCGCCGAGCCCCTGACGCGTTTGACAAGGACAGACACGCCTTTCACGTGGGATGCCCCTCAAACACAAGCATTTGAAACTCTTCAACGCCACCTGCGAGGACCTCCAGTTCTGGCTCACTTCGACGAAAACGCAGATACGGAGCTTCATACTGACGCATGCAACGTAGGCCTGGGTGCCGTTCTGGTTCAAATCCACAGCAGTCGAGAGCGAGTCATCGCTTACGCCAGCCGCTCTTTGTCTCGCGCTGAAGCTAACTACTGAGCAACTGAGAGTGCCTAGCGATCGTGTGGGCGACGTCGAAATTTCGACCCTACCTTTATGGAAAACGTTTTACTGTAGTTACGGACCATCATGCCTTGTGTTGGCTTGTGACCCTCAAAGGTACATCAGCCCGCCTTGTCAGATGGAGTCTGCGCCTCCAAGAATACGACATGACAGTGCGTACAAGTCCGGCCGGAAACACTCGGATGCCGATTGCCTCTCGCGTGCCCTCGTCGAATCCCCAACGGAGGACGGAAACTACGACGACGACATCACCTTAAATGCGATCAGTGCAACGAGCCTTGCTGACAAACAATACGCCGACCCAGAACTTCGGGACCTCATTGAGTTTCTTAACGGGACCTGCCCGACTACCCCGAAGGCTTTCAAGCGCTCGGTAGCGTCTCTCTGCGTTCGCCATGGTGTCCTCGCAAAGAAACATTTCGCCGCAAACAATCAGCAATACCTTATTGTTATACCGACGAGCCTAAGGGACAAAATCCTTCAAGCTTCACACGATGAACCGACTTCTGGACATTTGGGTGTAGCCCGCACGCTTGCAAGAATCAAAGAGAAGTATTACTGGCCCCGTCTTCAGTCGGACGTTGCACACTACGTCAGAACGTGCCGAGGCTGTCAGCGTCGCAAAGTGCCCTCAACAAAACCTGCTGGATTCTTGAAGCCTATAGCACCACCATCGCGGCCTTTCCAGCAGATCGGGATGGGCATGCTGGGCCCATTCCCTCTTTCTCATTCGGGAAACAAGTGGGTCATCGTGGCAACTGACTATCTGACCCGATATGCAGAAACATCAGCTCTGCCAAGTGCCACAGCCCTTGACGTAGCAAAATTTTTCATCCATCAGATCGTTTTGCGTTACGGTGCCCCGGAGACCCTAATCACCGACAGGGGTACAGCTTTCATGGCTGACCTCCTACAGCAGATTTTACTCCACAGTCATACAGACCACCGAAGGACGACATCCTACCACCCTCAGACGAACGGTTTGACGGAACGCTTAAACAAAACGCTAGGTGACATGCTCTCCATGTATGTCGACGTTCAGCACAAAACTTGGGACGAAGTGCTCCCATACGTCACCTTTGCATACAATACGGCCGTTCAGGAAACGACAAACATGCCACCGTTCCGTCTCGTTTACGGCCGCGACGTGACCACGATGATAGACGCCATGTTACCGCATGTGGACGACATCGACCCGAATGCGGATCTTCACACCTTCCTGCACCTCGCTGAAGAGGCTCGTCAGCTGGCCGGGGTGAGGATTCTCGACCAACAATGCCGAGATGCCCAACACTATAACCTCCGACGCCGTGATGCTAGGTACTCATCAGGAGACCGTGTGTGGGTCTGGTTTCTCATTCGCCGACGCGGACTTAGCGAAAAGCTCCTCTGCCGGTATTTTGGACCTTACAAAGTCATCAGGCCACTTGGAGACTTGAACTATGAGGTCGTTCCTGACGGCTTTCAGAAGACTTGGCACTCCCAGCACCCTGAGGTGGTACACGTTGTCCGCCTCAAGCCTTACTATAGACGAGCGGTAGCGCTAGAGCTGGACTTACGGCCGCACAACACGTGAACTTCCCTTGGTGAACTTTTTTTTTTTTCAACACACCGGCTACGCATCGGGACGATGCTCTTTTTTTTCCGGGGGCCAGTGACACAGTGCATTCCGTACTTTCGCTTAGCGCTGACCTGAAGCACGCGCCGTGTCGAAGAAGAGGAAGCGGAAGTGTCAGCGATCTTGAGCTGTGGTGCAGACGTTCGTCGGATCCTGCGTTCCTGTGTTCAGTGATCACCGCATTCACGCGTGACAATATTACCGGGTGGATATTAACGAGGCATGGCTGCATACAGCAGAATGTGGTAAATTTATTAGTTCTGATAATGTCACAAGCACCAAATCATTGGACCATTTCTATGACTAACATGGGTTCCTAATCGTGAAAAACACTAAGTACTCTCACACTGCTAAATTGTTGTGGCCCATTCAGTTGTTCCTTCCAAATCGGTACGCTTTTTGAAAAGCATACCTGTGATAGCCAACTTTCCGTCCTTCGTGACATACACTTGCACCTTAGTCTCTCTGAGAAAGCATGCGATAAAATCCTTTATAAAATAATGTCTTGCATCGTACTGTTCTCAGTGGGATTTAAGTGATCCTAGCCAGTTAAAAGCAGTTGGCCCATGCTAACTCTTGCTCATCCTGCCTTTCTTTTTTGGAATCTTGGGCAACCCGAAAGGTATTGTACTTGGCCGTTCACTTTTTCTTACATTCATTAATGACCTTCCTTTCACTTGATGGGATTAACGCGCTACACGCAGACAAAAACCGGCAACTGAAACGACGGACACAGGACAAGCACCCATTGTGCAAATCACAAATGTTCAACGTACTTCGAACGGACTACAATTTTAGCTCGTGCCGTATGGTGAAATGCGGGACGCGGCGGCCGCGTTTCGATAGAGGCGAAGCGCGAAAGGCGCCCGTGTGCTGTGCGATAGAACCCGTCTAAACTAATCCGGAGCCCTTCACTACGGCGTCCCTCATTGCCCGTGTATCGCTTCTAGACGTAACACCATACAATTTACAATATTTTGTGATTTTATAGCCTTTACAAAGCTTTCATGTGCACTGCATCAGAGCGTTTCTAGCCACGTGGTAGCACCGGAGCTGTCGTTGCCTGCAAGCAAGGTAGACCGCGTTTTATTTAGACCCAAGATATTAAAATTATTTTTGGAAATATGGCGGAGTGCTTGAAGCACTTCGGCCCGGGTTGGCCCGGTACTGCACCGCCTCCGGGATCAGCCCGGGACATAATAGCGCGCGTCTTTTCTTACAATCTTTGCTTTCCTTTTAACTCTCCTACTTTCAGCACGTGGCAGCGAGTGTGGCTCAGCTTGTGCCAGAGGGCAGGCCCGCGCACTTTCTTTTTCATTCTTCCTGACAACAACAGCAGCAGCCGCTCCTCCCAAAAGTCTGTACTTAACAATGCTTCACAACCTTAGCAAAAGTGCACAATCTGTTTTGCTCTCGATTAATGTTCTTGTCAGCTCAACTGCTTTTGTCGAATATTTCCTATGGCTTATAGAATAACTGCTGCACAAGCGGCATGCATAACAACTGTCTCAAGCAACTGAGTTTTAATTCTTCCGTAATGCAAAAGTGAAACTGCATGACAAATGTGTTGCATTTTCAGCCATACTGTATTCTTTCTACCGGTACGAATTGCACCGAGCATGCGCCGAGATTTCTTGGCTGAAAACCTCTACTAATGTGCGTCAAGGGCATGGATAGGCAAGTGACATAGCACCTATTCCAGCACTGAGAGAGGTGCCCCCATTTATTGAGGCTTTGGTACGTGCGCAAGAACCTCACTCACACACAAAATTAATCACGCATAGTTAAGCACTGCAATGCATTTCACAGCTTGCATGGTGGTGTGGGACATTACATGCCATTTACATATAACTTTCCAATGTCGGGCACCTCAGCTGCTGATGCATATGTACAGCAATTAGGAAATATAAAACTTATGCATTGTATGCAATGTGTTCAAGGTAAGGTAGGCAAGGAGTAACACAATCAGCTAGGCAGAAGATTAGCTTGCCTTGTGTTTTTTTTAATGGAAACCTTAAGCCAAAGCAAAGCATAAAAGCCTGCTGCACAGCTTCGCTACAGGCACCACCGCATAACCAAAGACAGTACAAAGACAAAACAGAAAGCAGACTGCAGCAAAAAGCAGAACCAATTCTTCACATAGGCAGCTTTAATGTTGAACTGTAAAATGAGAAAGTTCATCGGCTCTTAGTTTTAAACTGTTCTTGTCATGTGTGTAATAACATCTGATGTAACCTTTGTCTTCCGAAAATTCCTGCAGGCGCATTTTATACAGCACAGCATGTAATTAATGAGTTTAATGCAGGAGATATGAGCGACCAATGGTAAATTATAATAAATAGCATGGTAGAACGTAAAAAAAATCATGCTTCGGCTTTTCCAGCACACACAGAAGCTTGATCCGAGTTGTTTTCAGCATTTTCTACAAGTTCCTTTGACCAAGTCTTCTGCAATGTTGAACAAAAGGCATTCCCACCCAATTTCAGTTTTGGCGTGAACACTGCGGCATAGCTTGTATGTTAACTGACTTTGGTAAACTGTCCCTAGGACGTTAGTGATACCAAAAAATCTGGAATGTCTGTGAACGCAATGTGTTCCTTGCCCTTTTGAAACTAGCAGTTTTATAGCATGGTTATTACTCTTTGTGCTTATGGATAATTGACCCGGTCGACCACCACACCAGCCCTTGCCGTCCTTGCAGCATTCTGCACTAGTTGAAATCACCAACGTCACTCTCAGTTAATAAGCCAACCATTCAGTGCAATATTCCGACATGCAAGCATGCAATGCATCACACGTAAGCTAGAGACGCAGACATTTATCTACTTCACATGAATGTTAAGCACCTAGACAGTTTTCAAATGATGCTTTGCTGCACAGCGACAGTTCAGTTTTATGACATTTGTCTCAGATGCCAATTCTCCTATGTGCTGTACAATGAAAGGTGATAAACAGCTAGACTGCGTTGGCTGCTATATTTTTTTAAAGTTCGGTTATCCTGAAGTGAAGCTTCTCATAACTTACTGCCTCAGAGCATGAAAAGAATGGTGGTGAATAATTCTTATAACTTTGTAATGCGATCACCTTGTCTGTCACCCTCCCTCTCCCACACAGGAATGAAGAAACGTAACTGCAACATGCGGGTCTACGCAAACGGGGAACCTTAACGTAAAATTATAAAATTTTTCCATATCGCAGCGAGCACATGACGACTGAACTGCTGGTGAAAGCGTGTTTCACTTCGGGCATGAAGTTAGCAAATATATTCTCATATAACAATTAATAAATCCTAAAAGTGCTCGTAAACATATACTGCGGCCAGCAAAGTCAGGCAACGGGACCCCGTAGTGGCCGGTGTCGCCGTTTCGGCAGCTGACGTTTGTGATTGCATAGGCCTGAAGTGTTAGCTCTGAATTCCAGCAACTCGCATGCAGCACAAATTTCTGAGGAATAAATCGCTCTGTCCTTTAACATCTTGTCGAGTTGTAAAGACGGAGGCCGAAAAGCACATATCTGCACACCTACGACCGCGCGGGGCTACCGCCGTCATGCGAGACCGGCTGTGGCCGAAGATGTCCGAGACACAAATTGGCGCTTCTCAAGGAGAGAACACAGCCTACTTAATCAAATCCCCAAACTTCTACAACGCTCTCAAACGTTTACCACCAACAAAATGCTCGAAGCAAAGCCAAGAGTTGTCCGTAGAGCTCGTAGCAGGCAGTCTGCCAGAGGACCGCAGCGGCGTACTGTTTTCGCCGTTCACTACGTGACGGCACTCGGAACATGTTGCATTCCGTTGCAGTGAAGTTGCTGCAGTTTGAGGCAGCGCACAACGCCCTTTTTTTCAGCGATGTGAGCGTTGGTATTAAGGAAAGAAAGGTCGAACGTCTGCAATCAATGCCTATACAAACGAAACCGCAGGAATAGCTGCCGCGGTGGCTGAGTGGTTATGGCGCTCGGCTGCCGGCCCGAAAGACGCGGGTTCGATCCCGGCCGCGGCGGTCGAATTTCGATGGAGGCGAAATTCTAGAGGTCCGTGTACTGTGCACGTTAAAGAACCCCAGGTGGTCGAAATTTCCGGAGCCCTTCACTACGGCGTCCCTCATAGCCTGAGTCCCTTTGGGACGTTAAACCCCCATAAACCAAACCAAACCGCAGGAACGACCCGGATGTCCAAATTCACGTGACAGAGCTTCGCCGTGACGCAATGTCCACCGTAGTTTTGGCACCGCCTATTGCACAGCATTATGGGAGGTCTCTGTCCATCAGTTAGCGTAATCCGTATGACAACGACAGATGCCTAACATAGCGTGGAATGTGAGGTCACAGTGACTCGAAACATTCACGCTTCAGCTCAGCACTGCGTAGAGATGTGGTCACTCAGGTTCTGTCGGATAGAATCAGTGGAAATATTTTTCAGTGTCTGCAGCGTCCCATGCAGTGGACTTCGCAGTCGCTTGCAGGGACCAATTCGTGAACCAAACAAGTGACGTCAGAAGTAAGGCGAACGGCCAGCGCCTCCTGCCGGAGCGGTTCCATTTCGCTGTCTCCTGGCGGCTGGGGCGCTCGGCGTTTCACAGAGGCCTTGGTAACGGACAAAAGCTCCCCCTTGACGAGGCGTACGGAATCGATCAGGGCAGACAAACAGCCGTTTTTCTTCGCCCCTTTCTGCAGTCACTCAAACTCGGGTCCCCAAGCTACCGAGGGTCTTTTTTTTCTTCATCTTCCCCTGCGTTGTAGTTTTTTTTTTCCCCAATTCCCGCCGAGGTAGAAAAAAAGAAAGATCCCGAAGAAAGGAGCGGCACGCATACGGCCAATTGTACGGCTGTCCGCTTTCTGTATGCGCTCCTTGTTTACAGTACAAGTGCAGTCGGCAAGGAAACGTGCGTCAACCAACGCCGCGATGATGAATGGAGGCTCGGAACGGCTGACAGGCAAGGCAGCGTGCATGCGCGCGTGACGCCATCACGACGGTTACGATATCATAGCGCGATTCACCGCGCCATCCCGGGGCCACTTCATCGACGCAGGTGCGCATTCATCGCTAGACGATCCCCGCCTCGCAACACCTGCCACGGGCGCTCCCTTCGCACGCACCACGTCGTGGAAGGTACTGCTCCCTGCTCACGTTGTGAGTAAAAATCATCTTCCCCAGAAGCTCACCCGCCACGACGGCTTAATGAATGCCTGCGACGTTCGGCTGCCCAGCCCCAAGATGCGGCATCGAATTCCGACTGCGGCGGCCGCATTAGCATGGGGGGGGGGGGGGGGGGGGGGGGGGGCGAAATGCATGCACGCCCGCGTGCTGCACGATGGTACTGCACGTAAAATATCCCAAGTGGTCGGAATCAGTCCAGAGCCCTCCGCTCTGGTGACCTGAGCAACGCGACAATTTCTTCTTTCGCGCAAAAGTCAATCAGGAGCGTTACCAGGAAAGCATACAATCACAATCTCTCCAGTACCACATCGCGCCTGTTTACAGGAGGCCATCAGAGAGCTAGATTCGGAACAGTAGGAAATAAAAGCTGACGAAGAATACGGTAGTGTCCTTCGATTCACTCATGACATTGGCTTCTTAGGGCAGGAATTAGAAAGTATAACTGAGTACCTACAGAGGCAATATAGAACTGCGACTGTTAAGAAAAGGGAATCAAAAGTAAATGGTCAAAAGTTTCAGAAGGGAACAGGAGTCTGCGATAAGCCGCAGCTGCCACAGACCAGGGTTAATGTGTGTGTGTGGGGGGGGGGATTAATCAAATAATTACGATGATGAAAAACGACAGTTTGGATACTGCGCGTGCACGCATGTAGTGTTTTTGCGTGTAACTGTTAATATATTCTTAAGTGTGCTTTCGTGCGCATGCAAACGCTTTGGTCATCAACAATGGCATTGATAGCAGTGCGAACCTGTAGACGAATACCACAGAGAGTGGTGCTCTATTCCCTTCAACAGGTAATTGAAGGAGTAAGTACCTCATAGCCTTAGTTGCTCTGGGACGTTAAACCCCCTTAAACCAAACCAGTAAGTAAAACTTGCCGGAATGGAATTTGCGCGAATTTTTAGGGACTTTTAAGATCCGAAGTTATCTCGGTTTTTCTAAACTGAGGGAGTGAAATTTTCAAGCCACTGCGCGGAAAATGACATGGAATAGAGAATTTTGGAATGGCAAATTTTCGCTTACGGTACGAACTTCACTAACCACGAAATCCTCTACACAAAAGCACCCAAGTGGACATACGCCAGATACGCATGCAAACAAAACCTGTCGTGAAATTACAGGCAATTCTGTCTCGGGCGAATGACGGGACGAATTACGGGCGTGAGAACAGCACCAGGATGCGGCCACCTAATCCGCTCTGCTTCTTCGTCCAGGTTACGGCATGGGCTCTGTTCAGCAATGCGCCGCTATCGTCACCTACCCATGAGATCAGCACGCTGCCCTACCACTTCAACGACACTTGTGATGCCGCATGCCCGCAAGACAGGCACATTTTCATCGCCGTCCCTCCATCGCATGAAAGATCCAGATCAACAGCGACATCATTTGCTGCCTATATGAACAGCTGGCGGGCCCCCGGCGCCCTTAGTGGGCGTGAGAACAGCACCAGGATGCGGCCACCTAATCCGCTCTGCTTCTTGTTCCAGGTTAGTTCTGTTACTTTCCTGTACGCTAAGAAATCTAATGACGTGTGCCTGTTGCTGTTCCCACGCCCGGGAGTTTTGCTCTGTGTGTTCGGTGAATGCTTTGATTTGTAAACCAACTTCTGCGTTGTCCGGAGACGTCGAGCTCAACCCTGGGCCTAACACGAGGCATCAGGTACAGGACTCTCTTCCTGACGTCCAGTCTAAGCAGTTGGAAGATATGTTTGCAATACTGGAGGCTTTGAACACGCGAACTGCGAAAATGCAACTGGACCAAAAGGCTTTCATAAACTCTATTGATGATCTTAAGAAGTCCCAGCTGAAGTTACAAGAAGATTTGAGCGAAATGAACAAAAGATTAACTAACGTTGAGCGCAAAACTGTTACCATTGACGAAATCGAGAAGGAAGTACATCCTTTTCAGCAGTTAGTTGACGAACTTTCTAATGAAAACTCTCAGCTGCGCGCGCGCCTGTCTCAACTTGAAGACAGGCAGCGACGCGATAACCTTCTGTTCTATGGCATACCTGACGCGCAATCAGAGTCCTGGGCTCAGTCAGAAGAAAAGCTAGTCAAGGTTCTTTCATCCTGCTTGGAAATTCCGTCCTCTGAAATTTTGGTCGATAGAGCGCACAGGCTCCGTAGGTTCGCATCGGAAAAATGTCGACCAATTATTGCCAAATTTTCATCCTTCAAGGTAAAGCAGAGAATACTGCTTAACTGTTCTAAGCTCAAGGATGAAAAAATTACGCTTAGCGAGGATTTTTCTTTCGCCACCCGTCACGCTAGAAAAAAACTGGTCGAATTTGGCAAATCCCAGCCGCTCACTTTCAAGCTTCGCTTCAATAAGCTTTACATAAAAAATAAATGCTACTCCTACAATCACTGTGATGACTCCGTTCATGAAATCCCAAGCGCCTTCCCGTTGCCAACCAACCGTTCTGAGGACCCTACGAATGATACCCACAGCGCCTCCGCGCCACCGACCGAACTTGTTACCAATTAGCACTGCGCGAGGGGCAGTGGAACTAAGTCCCCGGCAATTTCCCCACTTTCTTTTTTGTTCACAAATATTCGCAGCATAATACCTAAACGAGATGATCTTTGTTCTGTAATTGATGCTTGCGATGCTGACATTCTATGTCTTACTGAAACCTGGCTATCGGCGAAGATAGATAGCTGTGAACTTCTTACCTGTAAAAAGAGATATAACATTTATCGGTGCGACAGGGGTTCTAGATGTGGCGGAGGCGTGCTCGTAGCTGTTGCTGATACTGTTATGTCTTTTCCGATCCATTTTGTAAGCGCGTTGGAACTTGTACTGGTTGAAATTCGCACATGCTCTAGGAAATTGATAGTGGGCGTTTGCTATCGTCCGCCGTCTACCTCCCCCACCTTTGTAAACGATCTTCATGATGTCATTCATATGATTACAGTCCATTATCCGAGCAGTCCCTTTATCTTACTGGGTGATTTTAATTTCCCCAACATAGTGTGGTCTAACGTGAGTTCTTATTGTGAACCTTTTTCAAGTGAATGCGACATGTTCTTGAATTTGTGCAGTGATTTTAACTTATCCCAGCTTGTAACGCAGGCAACTCGTATTTCACCTACTGCGTCTAATATCCTCGATCTGGTACTCACCACATCGCCTGATTTTTTCCAGCCCATATCATACTTGCCAAGATTAAGTGATCACCTACTCCTTCATTTTGCTTTGACCTGCGCAGTTCCCCATCAACGTAACCCCAGTAAATATATCCATGATTACAAAAATGCTGATTTTGATGCTATTAACCTTGAACTGTCTGTTTTTCTAGACCATTACTTGCTAAGCTTTCATGATCGCTGCGTGAATGCTAACTGGAGCCTGTTTAAAGAAAAAGTTGCTGCGCTCACTGAAAAATATGTTCCACGCTTAGTCATCACCTCTAACCGTCAATCACCATGGTTCACTAAATCGTTAAAACGGCTCTGTAATAAGAAAAAACGCATGTTCCGCTCTGCAAAACTAACCGGTTCCCAAGAACGTTGGACTGCTTATCATGCCGCGGCCCTTGAATATAAAAGTGCACTGAAGGATGCCAAAGATTTGTTTTTCAATGACACATTACCTTCCCTTTTGATAAATAACCCTAGGCAATTTTGGAGCGTAGTTAACAAAAAAGACAATTCATCCATCAGCCTTAAAGACTCCAGTGACCAACTAATTCATCCTAATGAATGTGCAAATGTTCTAAACAGTGTATTCGTTCCAGCTTTTCCCAAAAATCAGTGTTCGGTAACCCCTGCATATAACAGTGCTGACTTTTTACCGATGGATTCTATTGTCTTTGATACTGCTGGAGTGGAAAAAAAAGTCGAAAAACAAAAGGTTTCTTCATCATGTGGTGTTGATAACATTAGTTCTAAGTTCTTGATTAAAACCAAAGTATACAGCGCAATAATACTCTCTAACCTATTTCAGCAATCTCTTGAAACAGCATGTATCCCTGATGACTGGAAGGTTGGGAAGGTGATTCCCTTGCATAAATCTGGTGATCAACATTCCCCGCATAATTATCGACCCATCTCACTTACCAGCATTCCGTGTAAAATCATGGAGCATGTTATTTACTCTCACCTTGCATCGTTCCTTGATTCTAATGCCTTTTTTACGGACAGTCAACATGGATTTCGGAAGTGGTTTTCTTGCGAAACACAGCTTTTAACCTTCACACATGATCTAAACTCATTCCTCGACAGGGGTTCCGTTGTCGACTGCATATTCCTCGATTTCTCAAAGGCGTTTGACCTCATCAACTGCTTTTTTTTAAACTTAGTAAACTTAACCTCGACCCTAACGTTCTTAGGTGGCTGCATTCGTTTCTCACTAATCGTTCACAATTTGCCACCGCTAATAATGTTTCTTCCTTCACTTCTCCAGTTGGATCTGGAGTACCACAAGGCTCTGTTCTACGGCCTCTGCTTTTTCTTATATATATCAATGACTTACATGACAATCTATGTTCAACAATAAATCTATTTGCTGATGACTGCGTCATATACCGCGAAATTAACAGTGACTCTGATATAGCTCTTCTTCAATCGGATATTGATCATGCTCTTGAATGGACTAACAAATGGAACATGGAACTAAACATCAAAAAGTGCAAGTACATGCGGGTTTCTCGTCGTAACACCACACTGCCTTCATATCGTCTTAATAATTGCAGCCTTGAGTCTGTGCCTTTTTACAAATATTTAGGTGTCTTCATTTCCCATAATCTTTCTTGGAAAGTACACGTAGACTATGTAAGCAATAACGCTAACCGCATGCTGGGCTACATACGCCGTAACTTTAATCTTTCTTCTAGCTCCGTAAAACTGCTTCTCTACAAGTCGTTGGTTCGTAGTAAACTAGAATATGCTGCATCTATCTGGGACCCCTATCAAGAGACACTAATATACCAACTCGAATCTATACAGAACCGTGCGGCCCGTTTCATTCTATCGAATTATCACCGTAACTCTAGTGTCAGTGCCATGAAATCAAGCTTATCACTCCCACTACTGTCGCAACGTAGAAATATATCCCGCCTTTGTCTATTCCATACGATTTACTACGATAACCCCATCCTTAAGAGAAAATTTATATCGCCACCTTGCTACGTTTCAGCTCGGATCGATCATCGTCATAAAGTTGGTATTCTTTCATGCCAAACAAACCACTTTTACAACTCATTCATCCCCAGCACATCGGCACAATGGAATCGCCTTCCCCGATCGGTCGTCGAAATAAGTGACCATTCTGTGTTTAAATCGGCTTTAACTAACTTGATGGTAACATAGTACATGTAATTCTTGCGCCCTGCCGTTTATTCTTTTCAGCTTATGTGGTAGTTAAAACAGACCTGGTCTGCGTGGTATGCTTGTTTGCGTGGTATGCTTACTTTTATTATTTGCTCATAATTTCGTGCTAAATGACTGTTAATTTGTTTGATTGTATTTGCTGATTTGCGCGAGCCATATTCTTGTTCACATTTTTGTGTTACTTGTGACTGCTGTTCCTTTGTTATTTTTGTCTATTGTACCCCACTCCCCTCTGTAATGCCCTCGGGCCCTGAGGGTACTGAAATAAATAAATAAATGAATGTCGTAAGCGCCTGGTTGGGCACAAGAGAGCCTCCGGTACAACGACTATAGAGAGCAGCGAGCGAACGCACGCAGAGGCGGTGGACTACGGGGCCGAGCCACTGGCGCTCACCTCCGGGCGGGTTGGAGTCCACTCACTCGTGCTGAGGGTAAAAGGCTGCGTTCTGCATGCGCAAATAAATACGTAAGGAACAAATAGCCGAAAATGGCCGTCGTGGGCGTGCGGCTCGCCGTAAGCATTCGCGTGCGATCCGTTGGCTCCCGCCGGGGAAACATCGAACGCGACGTGTCTTGTGATTTTAGGCTGGGCGGACAGGAGTCACCAGCGAACTCACAGAACGCCATAATGAGTTTAACTCGCGCACCTCCTGATCACCATGCATCGAAGGGCTATGCTGGCAGGGTGCAGCTGCAGTTATTCCGGAGCTCTCCTCCACGGCGCCTTCTTATACCTTCATTCCGTTCCTTCATCGCGCTCTGCATGAGCACGTGGCCGCAGCCGAATTTGGCGAGGTCCGCGCCAGACATAAATTAAGAGACGAGGATAATTGCGCTGCGATTACAGTGATTGGGCCCTGCAAGTTAGTTTAAGCCGCTGCTGCTTTTGCTGCTTCGGCCTAGCGTCTCGTCTCCACTGGTCCGAAACATGCACCGGGTAGGCCCCCACAGGACGTGACATGCGCCGGCAATGCGCGTGCATCGAATGTGCGCAGCGAGACCCACGAATCAGCCTCCGCCAATTTTTCCAGCCTGCACGCATGCGCGCTCGCTGTCGTAGCCGCCTTTACTGAGGAGAGGGGAAGGCACCATCACACCGTTCGCTCATGGTGATTCATAAGGCAATGGCCAGCCCTTTGAAGCGAGGTCTGGGTGCTTACAGCCATCATCATCAGTCTCACTGCGCCCACTGCAGGACAAAAGCCTCTTATTCCATAACTCTCCGATCAACCCTGTCCTGTGCATGCTACAGCCCCCTATTCCCGCAAACTTCTTAATCTCATCCGCCCATCTAACTTTCTGCAGCCTCCTGCTAAGTTTGCCTTCTCTTGCAAGCCAGTCCGTTACCGGGCGCGGGGATGAAACTTTGTATACCTCTCAGGGACCACGAATTACAGACGGTACACCGCCAATTCCTCCTTCAGTTGCGTTCATAAAGGTTGGCGGCTCAGTTACAGGGTATTAATCTCCCTGACAACAGACGACCACAACACCCGGGCGCGGGGATGCTCGCATGGCACCTGCTTCACGCCGGCCCAAAATGGGGCCCGCTAGAGGAGGTCGGCAGATTTATCGTTGTCCGCCTCCTCTGCGCGCGGCAGCGCGTTGCGGTTTACTTTAGTTTAGGCGCACCCATTCTTTGCTGTTGTGGCATGATAAAATAGGTGGCGCTGCTAGTCAATCAATGGTAACCGTAGCGCCGGGCCAATGTACGGAGAACAGAGAACATATTTTTCATGGTTTTATTCACACATATACGCTTTCCGTTAGGTTGAGTTTAAAAGAGAGATTTCTCAAAGTACACACGTCTATGTTACAGCTTTCCGTGCAATACAGATAATGTGCACGGACGCACGAGAGGTGTTAACTTTATCGCACACGGCGCAGCAGACATTTTCAGTATGTCATTTCGTGCATCATTCACACAATACATGTGTATCTGCGATCGTTCAGTGCATTCTGTGCATGCAACATAGAAGGACCATTCTGTGCACAGTGAGTGCACGCAAATTAATGCATGTACGATGTGCCTTACAATCGTAGACAGTTGCAAAAAAAATTTTGCATTATTTATGCAAGCGCTGAAAGCAAACCACTATAACGCAGTGACCTTCACTGTCCACGCTAATTCAATAAATAAATAAATTAGTCAATTTACTTTTCACGTAAGAAAATACAGCGAAAAAAAAGGTTATTGAAGAAAAAGCCGCTTTGTTGCGGCTTGACTAAGATCCAGTCACCCATCAGCAGTGACGAACGACGCTCTTGCATGAAAAAAATACAAAGCGAAAAGAGAAAAAAAAGACAAACATACAACATCAAAAAATACTGGAACTGAAAAAAAAACAAAATTTATATGAACAGCTCGGTAATACGTGTAAGGGAAAGTTTTTCAATGCCAATTTCTGCTGCATCCCAAAATTGATTTAATATTGTTGGTAACGTATGTTGAGTCATCATTTTACCTTAATTAGTTCGGGATGATGGAACTAGCCAAGGTGATTGATGACAAAAGCAATAGTTACCCAAAGGTTTTTTTTTAGTTGAGCTAAATCGCAAAATACATCTAAGGTACATTTATTGCCCTTTTTGTATGTGAAGAGTAATTTATGCACGTACATGTCTTGCGCCTTAATGATCTAATGTCTATGAAGAAATCGTACTGCGTGTTCCGGGAATGACATATTTTCAACTGCGCGGAGGGCTCCTTTCTGGAATATAAGCGACACCAAAAAATCTCAGTTGCATAATCGGTTCCCACGACGCTGCGACTTTCCTGCGGACCAATCACGTTCGTCAACAGCAGTGACGCTCGTCATCGACGGCGCAGACGATGGCTCCGGAGAAAGCGAGCGCAGGTATCAGTATCCGTGCGGGTCCGCTATTTCTGCGGTTACTAGAGCACGAAACCAAACACCACCGTAGTTTTCGCAGCACCGGTATCACTAACACATGAAGGAACACGACGCCAGAGTATCAGCGACCGGCGCCGCAAAGCAGGCGACAGCGCCCGAGATAACGCACGACTGACGAAGTTCCCGAAGCATGCAACGGATGCGCGGCGGCTGTAAAGGTCGCGTGGGTCAGAAATTTAAAGAGAGAGAGAGAGAGAGAGAGAGAGAGAGAGAGAGAGAGAGATTTTCTCCTTTCAGAACCTTCTTGCGGTTCGATCTTGTTCTTTACCTTTACTACCGACTCTGGCGCCAATTCCTCCTTCAGTTACGTTCATAGCGTCAGGCGGACCAGTTACGGCTACAACGGAGGTTTCTTAATTTAGCCGGGACGGAAGTGGCTTGCGCTTTCCTCCAATTGCTTTTACCCTTACGGGCCAACTGCTATATGGCTTTCGCACTGCGTGCCCTTGGCTTTCGCACTGCGTGCCCTTCTCCTTCTTCGTCTTCGTTTCGACCAGGAGGTCATTAAGCCACGTTCGATTTCTGACCCATTCAGCCCTCTTCGTGTCTCTTCACGGCACAGCTATCATTTTTCGTCCCATAGCTCGCTGTGTTGTCCTTAACTTAAGCTAAACCGTTTTCCTTAGCCTCCATGTTCCTGCCCCGCATGTAGTGCCGGTAAGGTACAGCTGTTGTACACTTTTCTCTTGTGAGATATTGGTAAGCTGCCATTCATTACCTCAGAGAACCTGCCATATGCGCTCCACCACATTCTTTTTCTTCTAGCTATCTCACTCTCGTGATGCGCACCTGCGGCCAGTAAGTGCTTTAAGTAGACGCATTCCTTTACCACTTCCAGCCCCTTGCTACCAATTGTAAACTGCAAGTCCCTTCCGAGACTGTTGGGTATTGTTTTGGTTTTCTGCACGTTAATTTTCAGACCCACCGCTCTGCTCTGACTGTCTAATACCCCTGTCACGCTGGCAGCTTCAATGCCCATTGAGTCAATGGACATCGAACTCAATGGAGGTTCACGAATGCAATTGGAGCCTCAAGGGCCATTGAGAACCACGTTGCACTCACCACGCTTTGAAAAAAAAAAAAAACAATGCATGAAACCTCTAAATAACCTAAACGAAATTTTGATTTAATTGAAAAATATTACACCACCTTAGGCAGTTTACAAACTGGTTTGCTTTACATGGGTTTAACGTCCCAAAGCGACTCAGGCTATGAGAGACGCCGTAGTGAAGGGCTCCGGAAATTTCGACCACCTGGGGTTCTTTAGCGTGCACTGGCATCACACAGTACACGAGCCTCTAGAATTTCGCCTTCATCGAAGTTTATAAACCAATTTTTATTTATTTACCAAGTCACAGCTCCGTAGAACACAGCCAGCGGTCAAATGTAAACAAACCGACACTGATCTTGTTGTGCGGCGTCGAGGCGTTCGGCTTCGTTTCTCTTTTCTGCCGGCGCGACAACCAAGACCGAAAGGTGCCGCGCAACTGCTGCAACGACAGAAACTAGGAACACGGCAAAGACGGCCACTGATATATGGCAGCTTCGCCTGCTAAAAGTGAATGCTCCTCAAACGCAGTGCGCATCGCTAGCCATCGTCGCCTCGCCATCGCTGTCTATTCATTGCGTCGAACTGTGATTCATTTGAATAGCGTTTTCCGAAAGAAAGTTTCGGTTAAAATAGCACGTAGTTCGACATTCGGCTTCTTTCACTCAGCTTCACTTCGACTTTGCCATTTTTTTCAGTGCTGATGCCCCTATCGCCATCTGTCGAATCGCACACTGACTACTCACTCAATGATCATTGAAATTAGCCGTGTGCCAGCTGAGCATCTCTGGATGGCCCTCGAAATTTCACTAGCCGTTGACTTAATGCGCATTGAGATTGGCTGTGTGACGGGATATAACTGACTGATGGTGTTTATCAGTTCATCTCCTGAGTGACTGATCAAGGCAATATCACCAGCAAATCACACATTACAAAAGTATTATCGATTAAATCTTATTCTAAACTGTTCATATTCCAGGCCTATGATTATCTCCTGTAATCATGCGGTGAATAACACTGGCGAAATCGTGTCTCCCTGTCTGACATTTTATGGAATACTATGACAGGTGTGCACCTGCTAAAAATATCTCCTAGTGTTTGTACATAGGGCTCATCATTCCGCAATGCCTGCATGACTGCTGAGGTTTCGACTGCGTCAAATGCTTTCTCGCAATCAATGAAGGCTATATATAGGGGTTGATCAGATTCTGCGCATTTCTCTAACACCTAATTGATAGTGCGAATATGGTTTATTGTTGAATACACTTTACGAAAACCTGCCTGACTATTTGGTTGATAAAAGTCTAATGTTCTTGGTGTTGATAAAAGTCTTTGTTACCTGACAGGTAACGGACAGTAAGCTGATCGGTCCGTAATTTTTCAAGTCCTTGACGAGCTCCTTTCTTATGTATTAAGAAAATGTTAGCGCTCTTCCAAATTATAGTACGCCCGAGGTCATAAGGCATTGCGTATACAGCGCGGCTATAGACAACCTTTGTCCGTAAAGTTCCGAGACTGAGTCCAATTAAAAAAAATGTGTTTTACATTGAAATCATTTGTGCAGCATCCCTTTGAAATAGTTTCCCTTACAGCCTGTACACAACTTGCAACGCTTCTTGAGGTCTTGGAAAAAGTTGGAAAACCCTTCTTTTGGCATGGCTGTCAGCTGATTTGTCGTGGCGTCTTGAATGGCCTCCACGCTCCCCATCCAGCGACCTTTTAAGGCTCTCTTCACACAAGGAAGCAGGAAAAACTCGCGTGGGGAGAGGTCAGGCGAGTATGGAGGATGGGGAAGTACAGTAATGCTGTGCTTGGCGAAAAATTTTGTCACGCTGAGAGCAGTGTGCGGCGTTGCGTCATCGTGGAGAAGATTACCCAGATGCCCATAAGTGAGGGCGACGGCACCGCATTGCATCACGCATGTGTTGGAGCACGCGGATCTAAAACTCCTGATTCACCGTCTGCCCTTGTGGTACGAACTCGTGGTGTATGACACCTCTGGCATAGAAAAAGCTATCAGCATCGTCTTTGTTTTGGTCTTCTGTCGCCGCGCCTTTCTCGACGCCGGAGCGCTTGTGGACCGCCATTCGGCGCTCTGCCTCTTTGTTTGAGGATCGGATTGAAAACACCATGTTTCGTCTTCAGCAATGACGCTGTCGACGAATGCAGCATCCTCCTCTGCCTCGGAGAGCAAATCAGCCCTAACTGATGCCCGCGTGTCCTTATGGTCCTGTGCGAGGGAGTACGGCACAAGTCTGGCATTCAGCTGTCGTTTCCCCAAGTTCTTACGCAAAATTTGGTGGCATGTTGTATTACTAATGTCGAGAGCATCTTACAGCATGCGGACTGCAATGGCGAGGTCTTGCTGTACGATTTCCCTGATCCGAGCCACATTGTTTTCATTCCGTGAGGTTGAAGGGCGCCCCTGCCTTGTGTCGTCTTCCAACGACGTTTTCCCTGAAACGAACTTCTTGTGCCACTCGGAAACTCGCGCCCGCGATAACGTCTCGATGCCGTAAGCGTCACGAAGGAGCTCATACCTAAACAGTAGCTGTCTTGCCAAGCTTCACACAGAATTTTATATTCACACGGTGTTCGAAATGGACGTCCGTCTATCCTCATTCACTCGCAGTAGAATGCGCCGACGACTAGTGACAACGTATTTTCTACATGTATTGCCACCTAGCGGCTGCCACAGCAAATAACATAAATAGCTCAGGTTAGCCCGAAAAGATGGCGCTACACATATGCACCAACCTTTCTTTTGGGGAATCATTTCTATGGAAGAAAATAAATTAGTCTCGACATTTTACGGAAAAAGGTTGGATTTTCGAGCACAATTTTCCCACCATCTTTCAACAGATCTGCTGTTACCTGATCCTCACCAGCTGCTTTCCCCCTCTTAATTGCTCCTAAAGCTTTCTTTACTTCCTTTCAGTTTACTGGCGGGCTGTCCAAGTGGCGTGCGCTACTGCCTCTATCATTAACATCCCGATCACATTGGCTACTGCATAGGGAGGAAGAGGAGGAAAGGCAGGGAGTTTACCCGGAAGATATTTGTGTACAACTCTTCGCTTACTTTCTCTATCTCATCGATGCTGGAAATGACATTGTTCTCTTTGTATCTTAACGAATACACCGACTTTTTCTTATCCCTAGTTTCCTGTTCACCGGTTTTAGGCTGCCTCATATCTTTAGGCCATGCTCGATTCTGTCTATACTAAATTCCCTTGTCGGCTACACTGCGCTCATTGACTAACTTTGATAAATCTCAATTAGTGCAAGGTAGCCGATATTTGGAATGAGCACCTACAAAACGAAATATGCCCAAACAAGCAGGTGATTCATGGGCAGTGCGCGGTAAGTTTGAAGAAACGATTGAGCGTAGCCCGCCAGGATGCAGCACTATGCATCGATGGGACCAAGCTAGCGCAGTCGGTTTCGCCGAGGCGCTTGGGTTCGGAGCTAACGGCGTCAAAGTGGATGCAACCGCGATATACGTGGCAGTTAGAAACGAGGGGTGATTGGCGACTTAAAAGCAGTGCAGGGGCCTAAACATGCAAGTTCATGACTCAAAGGCGGCGAAGCGCCAAAATGCACTGTCACCTGCATTTAAGCGCGGTAAACTTCAGGCAATCATCAGCATCGTTATCTGCATGACTACGCACATTGCAGGACAAAGACCTGTGTCATATCTCTCGAATTAGCCCTGTCCTGTGCCATACGCGGCAACCTTACCCCCGGACATTCAGAAGAGTTGTTCCCAACGTTGAAAGATTTGTAAAAAAAAAGGACAATTGCCGATTGTCCCTAATGCGACTTTTGAGCGTAGCTCTGCGGTGTCTCAGGCTCTGTAGGCCCACTGCTTCGCTTTGCTGGTCGTCGGCACGTTTGGCGGCGATATTAGCTCGATAGGAGTACAAGAAGAAGACCATGTGCAATGCACAGCGGGCAAGTGCGTTGCAGTTTAACACGGGGCGTGATCGGCTGCGACGATAGCCTAAGGCTCTCGTGCAGTGGCCACCGAAGCTGATCTGTTCACGGCGCCGAGGCTTCGAATGTTTATTTTCAGTTATTTATGTATGGCTTGCCGCGGTCACTCCGACAGCGGCGACGCGGCACAAGCCGCGAACGGGCGCTTAATAAGAGCTGCGCTACACGCGAATGTTTAATGCTATTACGTTTGAATGGCATTTGAATGAGTCCTAAAACCGAACTGAGATTTAAATTATACCGAATGCTTCCACTGCTCCCATAATCAACAATCGAAATGAGCAACGAACAATAAAAATGCGCAGACAGCCGAAGGAAACATGACTTTCGCGTTTAATCACAAGACTAGCGTTTAGTTCTCGAGAACGAGTTGATCGGAGGTGACCGTCGCCCTTGTTTGTCTTTGCACACGTTTGCGATAGCTGGAGCGCCACCTGTTAAGCGCGCCGTTTTATTCATCTGCAGATAAATAAAGCGGAAGCGGGAACCACCAACTGCATGCCGTTGTGCCGGAATCATCGCGGTTCGTAATCCGCCGTAATGGTTGTTGCACTCCCCATGTTACAACTTGTCTGTCTTCGCAACAGCGGCGACAGCTTTGCCAAAGACCGCGCTCAGTGCCACCTCCGGGGAGCGCTAACATGGCTGCTCGTTCCGGCGGCCGAAGTCGTTTTCTCGACAGTTTCTTTTCCAGTGTGCTTGGTGCCGTGGCGATGCGAAATGAGGAGTGTTTAGTGTTGAGAGAGGCTGGAGTCGCGTTGCGTCAAACGCAGTATATAACGTAAAGGGGCGAGTCTTTGTAGGTTCCT
Source organism: Amblyomma americanum (assembly GCF_052857255.1). NCBI lineage: Eukaryota > Metazoa > Arthropoda > Arachnida > Ixodida > Ixodidae > Amblyomma > Amblyomma americanum. Next base: position 169,791,496 of record NC_135502.1, read on the forward strand.
TAACAACCACTTTACGCGTATTGCTTGAGAAGCTGGCGGCAACATCGCTGCTCGGGATTCGTTAACAGCGTGATTTGCTTAAGAGGCAAGAAAGCATTTGTGTGGTTCGATGGGAGTTGTGCGACGTTTGGAAGCATGTTTGCAAGCGTTCTGACGCAAGGTAGCGTAGATGGTACCGCCGTGGGTTCGCGGCGTTTCTCCCAACTAGCCCGTCGTCCTGCAAGTGGGCTGGCGGGCGGTGGTACTGCCAAATTGGACCCTGCTTCCTCATTCGCGACACTCCCGCTCTCGCGAGACCCAAGCCTTGCCGCAGCGGCTCCTTGAGCGGCTATCTACGTGCCTCAGCGGCGGCCACAACGCGCCCCTCGCGAGGAGCTCGGCTTCCTCCCATGCCTAGCTGCGTGCGCCTGTGTGCGCCCCTTACGCTACAACTTGCATCGCTCGTCCTGTGGTGCTGCTTGATCCTAGGAAGGACCCTTGAGTGTGTGCTCCCCCTGTTTTTCACACGCACGTTGCGACGCCCGCATATAGACTACGGGACTTCCTAAAAGAGCTCCTCGGACCGTTCGGATGGCGGTTCCGCACGGTGCGCCCGTGCGGCGCGGCGACCACGGTGGCAGGTGCTTGTGGCGGTTTGTGCATTCAGGGATAGCCACAGTGATTGAAGTGACATCTGTGTATGCTGGGGGCGGCTGTCTGTGCAAACGTGCCCACCGGCCTGGCACCTCGGATACCCCAAGCTATATTCTACCAGTATGCCCGAATGGATGATCCTTCTCCCGCTTGAACCGCGGCTGGTCGTCGGCGCGTCGCCCTGGCCGTTTTGTGGCATGCAGGTAGCCGCCGCGGTGATAATGGTGCTCGGCTGCTGCCCCCAAAGAGTCGGATCAGATCCTGGCCGCGGCTGTCGCATTTCCATGGAGGTGAAATGCAAAGGGTTTGCGTGTACTTTACGATGTCAGTGCACGTAAAAGAACCCCAGGTGGTCGAAATTATTCTTGAGCAGGATGTGTTGCTGGACTTGTTGGTTTGACAGTCTGAACATTGTAGCGCTTGCAGACGACGGACGAAGACCGCTGCTGGCGTATCAGATCCTGGGCCCTCAGCTGGAAGAATGCCACCAAGTGGCATGGGCGCCGGGCCACGCGGGACTGAAGGGGAACGAAAGGGCGAACGCCTTAGCTCGAGCGTTAACCAACCGAGCGGGGCAAAACCAATTGTCCTATCAATCGATGCCTCGTGCGCCTGCCATTTATATACAAATTCTCCCCCCAGCTCGGCATAGAAAACGCTGTAGCCCTCAGACTTCAAACACATTCTAAACCTACGCAGATACAGCAAGTGGCGTCTGCCCCTGGTGTGTCGACACATGTCCCCCACTCTTGCAGATCTTGTGGGGCTGCGCGTGCAAACCCCAACAATTATAGAAGCCTAGCGCGTTGTTTGAGTGGTGGGGGGCGCAGCTGTCCGGCGATAACCTGGCGGGACAAACCGCGCTCATTCAGCAAACAGAAATGATAAAAGTACGACGACATTGGCAACGAGGAACACACAAAACACCACGGGCGCAGTAATGTGCCCCTGTGTGTTCCGCCTTGCCTATGTCCTCGTCTTTTGCGCAGTTTTAACATTTCTGGAGGTATGGACCAACTAGCCCGCAAGAACGTCCTACTCGTCCAGCAAATTCGTGGAGCAGCCATGGCCAGTGGAGTCCTGGAATGAGGAAGCCACGCCTTCGACTACTTGACCGCTCGAACAAGGTCAATAATTTCATTGGCTCCAAAAAAATGTTTCTCCTTCTCATCCTACTCCCTTTTGACGGAATAAAGCCACTTCCCATCGGGGAAAATGCGAACGGGCAATCGATTCTATGGCCATCTGTGAATCTTTTCGGTAGATTCGTGTTTACGTGTAGCCGCTACTAGCGCTGCATTCTTCTCACAGCTTCGTGAAAGTTATAATACTGGGCGCCTGGGACTCGACATCCTAGTCGCAAATCCACATACCCGCAACACCGGCATCGACCTAGTGTTTTTCAAAGTGCAAACATCGTGCAAGAAACTTCGCACCTCGCAATGTATTTATCCAGTCGCGCAATGCTGTTGTCGTGACATCAGGACTAACCATCTTTTTTCGTGATTAAGTTCTGGTTTGGACTAATCGGCATATAATAAGCGTCCGTCCTGTCTGTAAGTGAGCGTTTCCGTCGTACTCGTGTTTTTTGCGCTAGTTCTGCAAGTTCGCCTCTGTTGTTCTTTTCGCCTATGTTGATGTTCTTCTGACAGTGAATGGCAAATGTATTGCGAGAAAGTTTGATTTAAAAAATCTTCGGCTACCGATCTCAAATACCTTACGCGAGTACCACAAAAAGACTCGGTGAGTGCATTGTTTGAAGAGACATCTGCACTTGATAAGGTGATTCAGGCGGAGCAGTTGTCGCGACAGACGAATGGAAGGCTAATCCCGCCTGTAGTACATAAGCGCCACCATCCTTTGAAAGCGACGCCAGCTGCAGCCTCAGGGAGTGAACTCGACGCACCGCTTGCGACATCGGCTGATGGTGGCGACACCTGCGTCCCGATTTTTGGCTGTTCGTGGCATACGTTCTTAGCGGAAGTGGCTTATGTGGCGATATAAAGCGGTAATCTGACGACGACTTAGGCCACCTGCCACTTAGGGCTGAATTATTCCTCAGTTAATAACATATTTGTGTCCGGTGTCTTTCCAGGTGCAATAGCTTAAAAAAAACACTAGTTTGCTAACTATGCACAACTGGTATTTCCTTGAGCCCTCTATCTTATGTGCGCTGCTTTGTGCTTGTGCGTCCTAGTGTTCCTTTCACATTGTCTTAAAATGCTGTTTTAATGTTCCACATTTCTGAGCGATATCTGTTTCTTGTCGCATTCTGAAAGCTGACCAAATTTTTGTAGTGTATTAATCGCCTGCCGTACTTTCCCGCATTGAACACTTGCACTTCATAACAGGAGGCACACGACAGTCTACTTTGAGGCCCCTTTCCGTACTAGTTCAGCTTGTGAATCTCACATCCGTACTTATTCAACAAATAAACATGATCTCCAGCAAGTATATCTCTACAACCGCCACCGTTTAAAGTCGCGTTGCAGGTGGCGACCTCTCCCGAGCAGAGTGGCCGATGCTGGAAAGTGCACTGTGCGCCATGCACGTCGAGCGTCTGCAGAGGAGGCCGAGTGCGGCCAATTTGAACGGCTGACCGCACTCCGAGTGTTGCAGGCCGCCGAGCGTGCTCTGCCAGATTTCTCAACCCTCTTCTTCTTCTTCGGGGCTGCCCGCTGTTGGCATGCGCTTCGTAAGCTCGCGCATGCACACCAGCATCTGGTGACGTTAAGGCGGCAATTACAACTCGGTCTTGTTTGGGCCGCATCTCGCACTTAGCGCAATCCCAGCGGCGGCGCAGGGAAGCTTTTTAATTGCCACAATTAGTTTGATGGCGCTGCCCCGAAGAAGAGCGTCGAGGCTAATGTGCCGTCCCTGCAGGCTAAGAAAACGGGCAGCCACAGCGCGTCTTTTCGCGCGGAGCGAGCAGCCGCGCCCTCTGAGCAAGAATACGTGCTCCGGGGAGGTCATCGCTGGCCGAGAGGCCCTTCCCTTGTTCCCATCACCATAGGGAAGCGCCCCTTGCAGCGATTCCCGCAAATCCACATGTTTCCATTTGTCCCATACAGAAACCGTAAAGAATCTGTCGGGGCTACTGAAGATGGATATTGAAAATTCATACGGACTACGCATCAACTCGTGCACATCATGGGGAAACTGTACGGAAAGGGAGCGCAAGCCATGTGACAAAGACATGCAAAGGGCCCAGAATTCCATACAAAGTCGGTCGCACACACATCGGCCATAATTACAACCAAAACTCGCTTATTACGAACGACGGCGCTGCTATAGTACACTGTCAGAATATGTATTGGTGCCATGTAACTTCCTCTCAGATACAGTGAACAACCCTGGCCGCACAGCTCTATTATAGCGAACGAGCCGCCGTAAAGTCGTCACCGCGGTCGAAAACCTCCCGGCACCTGTGACCTCAACCCGGAAGAAACGTGGCGACACCAAAAAAAAAAAATGGCAGTGGCCTAGCTCGGCTATGCCAGGATATACGTAGCGAAAGCTAGGGCATAGCTTGGTTAGACAAGGGATAATTTTGGGCCACTTGGTCTGACATGCTTAAAAGGTAAAAGAACCGCGCCTTCAAAACAGGACGTCCTGTCCACCTCGTTTTACGTGCTGTCCTGAAGCCGCGGTTCTTTTACTTTTTAAGCTTGGTTAGCCTTGTTTAATGTTGATTGCAAGTCCAGGTTAGTCTGGTTGTCTGGCTAGTTGTTGTTGTCCGTGGCTGGTCGCGTGGTTGGTCATGTGGTACGGTGCGACCTTGGTGGGACTGCGAGCAACGCGAAACTGCGAGCTCGTGGCCAATGCAGCTTTCGCTACAAAAGGCAATAAAAACAGGAGGGGACCCTTAAGCCCAAGGGTATGACGCGATAGCGTAGTCGGCTAAAGCCGATGCAGAATTGGTCATTCTCCACTTAACATTCATGGAACCCTGGGAGTGATCACACCACTCCTACGTGGCGCAGTGGTGCATACAGCGGTTAAGCGATGCGCCACTGCCCTGCGATGGCATGGCGCTGCCACCGGTGGGGCTTGTGCGACCCAGGTTGCTCTTCAACCTGTAGCGACCAATAATTATTTCACTGCCACCTGCCACGGTGCACAGTTTGCTCACAATCCACTGGGCAGGTTGCGCTGGCGCCTTAAGGTTGCGAGACCTAGCTGGCTCGCATGCCTCCTAGGTTGCTTCTCTAGGCATTTTCCGTGGATTTTTCGCTCACGGTCAACGACGCCAACGCCAGATTTTGTGCGATACGAGCTTCTTACCGCTATAGCCATTTAAAAGACGGCACTCAGATTCGGCTCAACCGAGGGCCAATAGTGCTCCGACGGGGTGCAATCAGTGCTGGCTGCGCAAGGAGTCGAATGCGGCAGCAAGAGTGGTCAGCCAGAGACAGGGGCAACGCCGAAAGCTATCGGCTATTGCACACGGTCGGAGAACAACTAATGGAAGCTATTCAAGAAGTTTGGATACCAGTTACGCGGTACGCCTTCTTCATCAAGCCGTATCTATAGACGCTTTCCATTTTCCGTTGTCCATTTAGCGTCCATTTGGTATTTTGTCAGAGTTGACTGAGATATAGCCGCGGCTGTCAAGCGTCTGCGGCCAGCGAACCGGGCATTGAGTGGATGGCGACGGAGCCAGTGATAAGGCAGCAAGTTGAGCGATGAGCGAGTTTATACTGGCTCATGACTGAAAGAACGCTACAGAGCTATATACCTGCGGGCCTGGCAGCCAGTGGTCCGGTCCAGTTGTCTGCTGTTGACAGAACACTGCGATGCACCTCACCACTAGCTGCAAACTGCGTCCAATCTCAGCCAATGGTGAGGTCTGGTCGCCAGGGACCGGGTCGTTTGCCACAGACGCTTCAAAGCCACGCGTATATCTGAGAGACCACTGACAGAAGATCGAAGGGGCGCGAACTGGACAACGTAAAATGGACAACTTGCACAGTATGGCTCCTCGTCCCTAGGCGTACTTCGCCTGCGCCGTCGACTCATCGGCTTCTGCGTTTGCCCCGCGTGCAGGCAGTCGACTGTGTACGTATTGCGCGCATATGCGCTGTGCCAACTTAGCCGTGGCACCTGTGCGACTTCTTCGAAAGTCGGAGACGAAGAGATGTGGCTTTGTGGGAGAAGGGGAAATCGCACGGGGTGCAGCCCTGGCAGAATGGACGGAGGGGTGACCCGCCACTGGGCCTTACCTTTGCGAGGACTTGGACGTGATGTCCCGTGCCTAAAGCATGAGAGCTTGCCATGATAAGGCTCTCTTAAGCGATACAAACGTGTATAACGAACTGTTTCTAGAAATAAATGCAAGTTTCGTCTCAGTTTGCATTCTTTACTCCAATATACGAAAGGTCCGTTCACTCAAACTTGGGATACAACGAACAGATTCCGCGCGCTCGTGAGGTTCGTTATAAGTCAGCCAGACCGTATTCCTCCGCATCCTATGGTGGAGCGGTTAAGTAGGATCGATACCTAAGCCGCTCAAACGAAACAACCGTGACCCTCCTCTCTGCCTGCTGTCGTGCCGCTGATGCAGGGCCACCCTTGCCGCGAGGCCGACTTCGCGGAAATAAAACGCGCAGTGCCGATTGGATACACGGCATATTCGACCGCAAGGTACTCAAAAACGGCTGGCCTTTCGAAATATGGCCTTGCCCTCAGCCCGCTTGAGAATCGAGTCTACGTAGATAGTGTTGAACCAAAGTACAAGTCGTGGGGCCACTCGCATTAGCTGGCGCTATGTATACACTCAAAGAGAAAAGGGACTAAAAAGGGGCAGGAGGTTGGCCTGCCACTGCCATTCGTCCTTTTCTGGACTAAATGCAAAGGATTCAACAGTTGGACCCCTTGGGTGTAACAGTTAGTTCCCGGGAGCAGCCGTGTAAAGAAAGAAAGGCAAATGAAGCATAATTTAGAGCCGGATAGCTTCCGACAGCTCTAGACACGTATAATAAAGAAAAACGAAACAGAAATAAAAACACATGAAAAGCAGGGATTCGGACCCACAACCTTTGGATCGGGAACCGAGCGCGGGTATGACTAGGCCACAACAGACGGCGTGAAGGAGAAGCACATACTGCGAGCGGTGAACCCGAGCACTGTAACAGAGTCACAAAATTTTTTTTAGGTCATCCCACGCTTGCCATTGCAATCTGCAATTTAAATAGTCACCGCCTGGTTATGGCCAATCCCCCTTGTGGGTATGTGCCATTTTGTAAGGGGAACAACGGTTCCATCAAACCTATTGCTGATGATGATGAGGAGGAGTTTTTATGGCGCAAGGGCATCTGTGGCCAAAGAGCGCCATGGCAAAGAGCTTTTCTTTTTCTCAAGATGGGGTCAAAGACCCATTTGCCAAGCAATTCGTCCTAAAAAAAGCCAAGCACACATTGCATCACCGGTGGCTACACGGCGGCACTAGGAATCGAACCCCGCACGTCCCGCATGCGAAGCGGCTGCTCAAACCACTAGGCCACCGCTGCGGAAAATCTACTACTGCATAGAGCAAAGTATGGTGATTTTGCTGTCATATTCATTTGGAACAAGCCGCGGAAAGCATTAATACGCACGCACATCGGTGTAAATGGGGTTTTGGCCCATAAAGAACTGCTGAATTATGTACACATTACGACCTGTACTTTACAACCACATCAATTGCCTTCTTTTCGTTTTTTATTGCGGATAAGGTGGTCTTACATCTGGAAACTCTCAGCTGCAGATTACAGCTTGTTAAAAACAAATACAGTCGTGCCCACTAAATGCGAATCCGTTTATAAGGACGACTTGAGGTGTGGACAATATTTCTGGGGACCAAACTTGTTTGGTCAAATATTTTTAGGGGAATCCCCCAACGTGGAGTACATTTATAATAAGAGAGTAATTACTCAATGACATCTACCCGAGCGCAGCCATACGGCTACAAAGGAAAGCCATACAGCTTTCTCAGAAACTTCATAGTTAAAGAAAAATTCATCCTGGTCCGTGCTTCGAACCCGGGACCATCGCTTCACTGGAGCAGTCGCTCTACCAACTGAGCTGAACTACGAATCTTCTGAGAAAGCCGTATAGCTTTCCTTTGTAGCCGTATGGCTGCGCTTAGGTGGATGTCAATGAGTGATTACTTCCTTATTAACAAACTTTTTCAATGTATTTACGCCTCATCAGTATGGAAACTCCCTAACCGCGCAATGGACAGGGTGAAAATGCACTGAGCCTGTGGAAGGAGAATCCGTGAAGCAAGTCGAAGCAGCCTGGTGTCCACAATTTGTTAAGAGGACTCGCTTCAGCCAGTAGGCAGCGGAGCCGCCGTCAAGCCGAGAAAGCGCACCGCTGGCATCCAACCGCGTAGTTGTCAATTCTGATCTGCGCGCTCCAGCGCTGAGGCGTGGCGTCGTCTTCGTGAACCGGGCTGCCGCACCTCCACCACGCTGCAAGCCCATTGGGACTCACGTATTCTTGTCTCGCTAGAACGGACAGCGATGAAAACAATATCCCGAGTGCCTCTATACATGTTCAGCCTCTTGTGCCCTGAGTGCAGTACACCAGCGAAACGCACTGCAAAAGTGCACGTGCCCTGTAGCAATGGCCTTTTAGTGTCTCTGCGGGTTCATGATTAACAGTGGAAAGGTTTCCGTTCGATGCGCCTTTCCATTTGCTGCAATGCATGAACAGCTGCGAAAAAGATTGGCGGTGCGCTGTGTTAAAAAAACACATTAATAAACTGTCAGCTGGGTGAGCGTACAGAGTTCTTGGGATGTAAAAGGAGATATGCGATCGCACCAAGAGGCCCCACCTCGCGTCTCATGGACCAATATGCGCTTCAAACGTGTTTCAACCAGCACTGCAAGAATTTAAAGGTAATGACGACCAGAACATTGCCCGAAGCTTTCAAGATTACCCATTTTCCACTCCACTGCCCACCAATATGCAGAACAGCAGTTGATTATCATGAAGCGTTTTTTTTTTTCAGGACAAGACAATATTGCCTTTCTCCATGATTCGTTATTACGGACAAATCGCTTTATGGGTATTTCTGCTTGGGAACCGAAGTGGCCAAATTAGGCACGATATTATTACGAGGCACGACTGTGCAGAAGGCCGTGGTTCCCCGCGTTTTTTTTTTTTTGTCACTGGCGGACAGCGGTAAGAGGAAATTGACTGCTTGCCACTCACCGTTTCGCTAACTGTCTCTCCGATACTGATACAGCATCGCATAAGCTCGTAATCAAAAGGCAAAGATATGAATCTACGTGTGCATGCTTCACCCTAACCTTTGCAACTCACATCTGTGACACGCACTGAAGCTCGTAGTAATTGTTTATGCCGTTGCACAGCTGTCGGCTGGTCCGGTTTCACGGAGCCTCTTTCTCACGCAAAACAGTCTATCCGCCTCGTCACGGACAGCGGCGGTGCTCTCACTGGCGTTCCTGCACTATTGCAGTCGAGGTCTTCCGCGCGATTTTCGAGTGCTGATATATGCCGCAGTTCAACCTCCGCCCCCCCCCCCCCCTCCCTCCTTTAGTCTTTCTAGTCCTGTGAGTTCGCGCACGGCGTGCATTTGTGGCAAGAGGAGTGCCGTGTGCAAGCTTACAGAGACTTAACGGGGCTTTTGAGCCCTAAAGTTTTCATTGCTGCCTCCCTGAGCCGATTTTTTTTCGACGACGTCAGACTAGCGCCCCCGCCTATTAAGTAAACGTTGGGTAGTCCTTGCTCTGTGTATCGTCAGTTGTGTCGGCAGAGTGACTGTCGGGACCAGTTCTGCACAAGAACGCCGACGTGGCGCTTATTCGTGCTCGTTTTATACCCGCGAGGGGAAAGGGCACACAGGCTCCGAGCACGCGCGCCGCAGGCATGGAACGCGAGCACGCGTCGCACTCGGCTTGCAATTATGATACACTCTGTATTCAAATCAGGTGGACTGCGGCAAATGCCACGCCCACCGTCGTTTCGTGCCAATTTCAATGCCAGGAACCGATGTAGTGCATGCATTCCTTGCCTCGCTCGCTCCGAATTCAGTCCTCCTTCGCGCCTTATAGGTACGCAACAGAAGAGAAAAATATCAACAGTGCTCGCCCTTGGTGGAAAGAGCTCGTCGACAACTGGGTGAGCCATAAACGCAGCATTGTCACGCATCTCACGCGCAAACTCAGTTTGTAAAGTTCTGTCTGCGGCGATGCCGCGCAGACATGACGTGGGTGCTATATCACTGTTTAATCATGTCACTGAAATTTCTCGCCCTGTATAAAAATTCTACTCCCTGTCCAACTTATCACAGCTCAGAGTGGAGGCTAAGAGGCTCTTGTTTTCTTTTTTTGTTAGAATAGAACTATTGTAAACGTGGCCTGGCCAAGCAATTGTGACGTCATGTTTAACGTCAAGTGGCGTGTACGTCAAATTGCATCGCCGTGACTGCACCGGATAAAGCGACGCTGCTGCGGTGCTAAGATGTCCTATAGCCCTCGCTGTAAATATACTTGATGCGCGATTTGCAAGGCCGTTCTTACCAAGCGATTCATTTGCGAGGAGGGAGAGAAAAACCTATTTACTGAAAATAAGAGATTTCAGCCAGCTTGAGGCGAATTGGGGATAGAAAGGCCACATGAGAGATGTGCCCATAATTATAACGTAAAAGAAGAAAGAAAGCAAATCATGAAAGGATTAACAAAATTAATGTACATTGACTTTGGGCTGAAGTGCGTGAACGAGTAATGCGACAAGACATAAAATGGCGAAGTGCAATATCCTCAAAAGGGGCTGACAAAGTTCACACTGCATGAAGAGTGCATAGTGGTGAGATGTTGCAGTTTGTCGACTGGGAAACGTCATCTAAAAAGGCAAGTAAAAAGTTGACTGCACGTCTTCTCTGCTGCGTCAAGCCTAAGACACAGTACGACTCCACACAATATTCATAGGAGGCACGCTCGTCGGTATACGATGTTCAGGCACACCGCAGAAGTTTCTATCACAAGTGTTGACGAGCAAGACATGGTGATTTCGTTCTTAAGCGTTTCTCCAAAAACCTGCGGTGGGCTTTGCAACACAAGTATGACAGAGCAATGGCGCCCTTAGACATAATAGATGGGTCGAACCGCGTGTGAATGTACTTGACGGATAGTATTTGAGAACTGCATGCGCAGCAAAAAATTTTCTCAAGCTTTTGTGCAGAACATGCATTATTTCTTGCAGTATCGGGCAGCATGCTTTTCAGAAAGACAGAAGGCCGTGTTTGTACTTCCTAATTTGCTGCCGACTGCCACCAAATGCTGAAATAAGGAACCCGAATGTGAGCAACCACGTGTGCCACTAGCGCCCGGTATTGGCTGAATGTCGTCGATGCTGAAAGAGTCGCATGACATCGTAAACTTACGGCGACCAAAACAAATGACTGCTCCCTTATGGCGCACTACTCTGCTCGGTCATTTGGAAAAATGCTACGGTGCCTCAATGGGTTACCGACACAATGCAAAGGAACGATGTGATTTGCGCGATGGGTGCATAAGGAGATGCCATGTAACAAGTTTCAGCAGCCGGCGTTGAGTGGGACACAGTATGATTTTGCTTGAACGTTGTCCGAGGCATTCCCACCCGCATCGAGCGTCGTGAAAGTGCACGTGCCCCAATCATAGTGTGACATTCCTTGTGTGTGCTACGAGGTTCCACGTTCGACGGCGCGGCGTAGACGGAGACCCAGATGACAGCGGCATCATCAATTACCCAGCCATGCTCGTTGAGAGTGACAACCAGAACGAAGGGGTTTAAGCCCAACCGGACCCAACCGGACCCGCCGCCGCCGCCGCGGGGAAACTGGCTTTATCCTCCCCAATTGGCGTGGCGGTTCCAGGGGCGGCCCTCCCGAGCACATTCCAGGACAAGGGAACTGTCAGCGGGCCAGAGCGCGCCTTACCTTGAGGAGCGAGTGTCAGTTGATGGATGGAGAATGGAGGCCGGTGACCCGCGGGAACTGTCAGCGGGCCAGAGCGCGCCTTACCACAGCCGACGCTATGCGCTACCTCGAAGACAACCTTCTTTCCCTCGGACTCAACACGTGAAGGGGGCGAGACGATAAGTGCGGTGGTATGTTTGTGCGCCCAAGTGAAAGCCCTAGCCCCCCCCCCCCCCCTCCTTCCCCTCCGGCGTGGGCGTCCTCACCCTAGGGAGTGTGGAGAAGAGGATATAAAAATCGAGAAGCAGTACGGAAGGAGGACGCTCAGGACGACATCGTTCGCCAAGAGGGCCTTCAGCGCCGAAGCCCGACGGCGTGCAGCTTCTGCCAGCAACCGCTCGAGCCCAACTCCGGAGCCACTCCATCGCCCCCATGAAGTCGTCGGCACGTAAGCTCGGACGCCCCAGCCTCTGAATCTTAATCATGTATAATTATTGAATATATCTGTTTGTTTAAACTGAGCCATACGGTGTCTCTTTGCCTCTCCGTCCCGTGTGGACCTGCGCATTATGGGGGTCATCACACTGGTGTCAGAAGTGGGGTCTCAAAAGCAAATGTCCTCTGAATGCTGTGACATTCATGACTTCAAAATTGTAATCAAAAGGGAATCGCGGGACTGATTGTGGGACTTTTACCCCCATTTGAGAGGCTTGAGGCACTGGAGGGCTTGAAAAAAAAATGTCTGTATCTGAGGGAGCTCCCACTCCACAGCCGTCGCTCGGAGCAAGCATGCTGGTATTAGGAAGCGTCATACCGACGTTTACGGGAGATAAAACAGGGGTTCCAATCTGCGATTTCTTTTCTATGCTAGAAGAGATTGGGAAAATGGGGGGATGGTCCGATGCTCAAATGCTGGGAATGGCGAGGTGTAAGATGGCAGGAGCTGCTCATGATTTTGCATGGCGAGACGAAAAGGTAAAATCCACAAAATCATTTGCGGAATTTAAGAAGCTCGCGTTTGAGCATTTCGACACTGAACCACGTCACGTGCGGGTACAGAGGTTCCGTGACGCCGGACAGATGGTAGGGGAGGACGTGCGAACGTTTGCGTCACGGCTTCAGCGCTTAGCGCGCGATACGTTACGCAGGGAGGAGGAAGGAGACCAGCTAAAAAGGAAATACGCGGAGGATATACTTAAAGAGGAAATGACCGCTTTGTTCGTGGCTGGTCTGCAAGACCCCGTGCGCCGGTTCGTGCTCTCGCGCAAGCCGAGCAATTTCGACCAAGCCGTGGAGGCCGCATTGGATGAGGAACAAAATGAGGCGTTAACGACAGCCGCAGCGAGAGTACGCGTCATAGAGAGAGCGGTGCTCAACCCTGAGGTTGCTCTCTTGACAGAGCGGTTAGATCGCTTAGAACAGCTGCTATCTCAGCAGGTGGAACGCCAGGTTGAAGAGCGCGCTCAACAGCGCCCATTCGCGGGAAACCGGAGACCGCCACAAAGCTACAGGCGCGGTATGCGAGATTTTGAAGAAATCGTATGCTTCGCTTGCCAGGGTCGCGGACACATCGCCAGGTTCTGCCAAAACGTGCGCCGTGGGGAGCCACAAAGAGAAGCAGGCGAGACACGCCCTAAGCAAGCCTACAGCGGGGCTCCAGATACCGAGACAAAAAACTAGATAGTCCTCCCCAGCCTGAGGAGCGTGGGGAGGGAGCAGTGGATGATGAGGTGGTGGTAGTTTGTGTGGCCGACGAGGCATGCCCTGTTGTGCGTTGCAAGTTAAATGGTTGTTGCATGGAATTGTTGATAGATACGGGGTCAAAGGTGACATTGCTTAAGGAGAGCAGTTTTAACACGCTTCGAAGGAAGGGGGACCGCGAGGTGTTGGAAGCGTCTGGTGGTATGGCAACCAAATTTGTAGGCATAACGGGGGATCCTCTTGGCATAAGTGGACTCTACCGGTTACACTTCTCTCTCGGCGGAATTGCATTGGAGCACCCCTGCTACGTATGCCCGGACACGGTGTCTCTGCCAAACGGAGTGTCAGGTATATTAGGGCAGGATTTTTTGAGAAAAGGGAAGGTAGTAGTTTCATTCTCTGAGGAAGAGGTTAATGCGGGCGGATCAAAAGTTCCGTTTTTGAACAGGAGAGGGGCTGAGATTCGCATTACCGATATTGACACCCGTCAAACAGTGGGATCATTGGGGAAGGTATATTCGCGGGTTGCCGTCAGGATGGTCGATGAGGCGGTCGTCCTTCCTTGGTCGGAGCACATTTTGTACGCGTTTGTGCCTTCAGATGTAGAGAGCGGCGCCGTGGGAGTGCTTGAGCCGGTCGACTCTCTAAGCAATGGCCTGAAGGCAGCCGCGTGCCTCGTGACAGCTAATGACGCCCACAGAGTGCCCCTACGGGTGGTTAACTGTAGCCAGCAGCCACTGAGCCTTGCCAAGAACAAAACATTGGCTTTCTTCACCTCTGCGATAGAGAAACGTGAGCCCACCGATACGGTACTCGCAACTGTAGAGCATGCTAGTCCTTCGGCTGCTCCAAAGGTATCGTTCGATCTTTCTCACGTAAAATCCAGGGAGAGGGAGGCTCTGGCTGGTTTGCTGAACGACTACTCGGAGGTATTCGCCGCGTCCAACCTGGATTTGGGCTGCTGTGGCGTTATAAAGCACAGGATAGAAACCGGCACTTCATCGCCCGTTTACCAGCGTGCGTACAGGATTCCTTACTCCCAACGTGAGGAGATGGAGCGGCAGGTGCAGGACCTGATTGATCGCGGCATTGTCGAACACTCAAAGTCACCCTGGGGAGCACCAGCACTATTGGTGGAAAAGCCAGATGGCTCGTATCGATTGGTAGTGGACTACCGCAAACTAAATGCCGTAACTCGCATCGATCCATACCCCATCCCCAATATACAGGAGACGCTTTCTCAGCTGGGCTCTGCCAGGTACTTCACGGTAGTGGACATGGCGGCGGGATTCTGGCAGATAGCAATGGATCCGGCAGATGCCGAGAAAACGGCATTCAACACGCCCTCAGGGCACTATGAATGGAAAAGAATGCCGATGGGTCTGGCCAACAGCCCTGCTGTCTGGCAGAGAACCGCTGATGTTATCCTGGCAGGTCTTCCGGGGAGGCTGTGCTTCGTGTATATGGATGACATTATCATATACAGTGACAGTTTTGAGAACCATTTGCGCGATATTGAGCAGGTTTTGGTGCGACTAAGAGGAGCGGGTCTCAAGCTGAAGCCCTCTAAGTGCCAATTCCTCAAAAACGAGGTGAAATACCTCGGGCACGTTGTTTCAGCTGACGGCGTGCGACCGGACCCTGAGAAACTAAGGTGTGTCTCGGATTTTCCATCCCCGACTAGCGTCCGCCAGGTCCGGCAGTTTCTCGGCCTGATCGGTTACTACCGAAGGCACATAGAGGAGTTCGCCAAGCTCGCTAAGCCGCTCACCGCCTTAACAGCCAAAAATGTCGCCTTTCGCTGGGACGAAAACGCGGAGGATGCTTTTGGGGCCCTGAAAAGGAAGCTAATGAGTGCACCGCTGTTGCGCCACCCGGATTTTAATTTGCCCTTCGTTATGGCCACAGATGCGTCAAAGTTCGCAGTTGGTGCCGTGCTATCTCAGGTTATCGAGGGCAAAGAACATCCCGTTGCTTTTGCTAGCCGACAGCTGAGCCCCACAGAGCAAAAGTACGGAGCTACGGAAAGGGAGTGCCTCGCCGTTGTCTGGGCAGTAAAGCACTTCAGATGCTACCTTTACGGCCGCAAATTCAAGCTAGTCACAGACTGCCATCCTCTGAAATGGGTGATGAGTGTCAGGGACCCTAGCTCGCGACTCGCTAGATGGAATCTGCACCTGCAGGAATACTGCTTTGAAGTTGAGCACAAGTCAGGAAAGACACATCTGAATGCTGATGCACTCAGCCGCACAGCTGCCGTGGCAGCTATAGAAGAGTTTGTCCCCGTAGTCGACCCCGCTGAATTACGCACAGAGCAGTGCAAAGATCCTGACCTGAAGCGAATAATCGAAAGCTTAGAGGGCGCACCGTCTCACCCCGAACAGCTAGGTTATTTCATTGACAAAGACGGCACCCTGTGTCGGCGCACGAGGCCAACCAGGAAAGGGAGACCAGAGAAAACCGCTTGGGAGAGAGTCGTCATACCTCGGTCGTGGACAGAAAGGGTTCTTCGCGCGTTTCACGATGCGCCATGCGCCGGTCATTTTGGCGTAGCGAAGACACGCAGGCGTGTGGAGCGTTTGTACTTTTGGAGTGGCATGCGACAGGATGTTAGAGACTACTGTGCGAAGTGTCATTCCTGTCTCGAAAGAAAAACACCCAAGGGACGAAGACCAGCTCCAATTCAGCCGTTCTCTGAGGTTTCGGCTCCCTTCGAGCGGACAGGTATGGACATAATGGGCCCAATGCCCACGACCACTTCCGGAAACAAGTACATTTTAGTATTTGTCGATCACCTTTCAAAATACGCGGAAGCGGTAGCACTCCCAGATCAGAAGGCAGACACGGTTGCAAGAGCATTTGTCGAACAGATCGTGCTCCGACATGGACCCCCGAGGCAACTCTTGACAGATCGGGGAACGAACTTCGTGTCGCAGCTAATGAGGAGAGTTTGCGAGCTGCTTAAGATCGCTAAGAAGCAGACAACACCGTACCATCCGGCTTGCAACGGCGCGGTGGAGCGACTGAACGAAACCGTGGCCGGGTTCCTGTCGCATTTTGTATCGCGCGACCAGCGGGACTGGGACTTGTGGCTCCCGTATGCAATGTTTGCCTACAATTCCGCAGCACACGAGAGCACGGGCGAATCGCCATTCTTTCTTCTCTACGGCCGAGACCCGGACCAGCCTAGTGAAGTGCCAGAGGGCCCCCGTCGTGTCCCATACGCTTCACTGGACGACTATAAGGTTGAGCTAGAATCGCGCTTGCAAGTGGCGAGGGACATCGCAAAGGAGGCCTTAAAGAAAGCGGCGAAGCGCAGGAAGGAGGTGCACGATCGCAGTGCTAGAGACGCGCCGTTTGATGTGGGGGACAGCGTGTACATTGAAAACTGCCAAAGGCAGATTGGGCTAGCTCGTAAGTTCCAGACGAAGTGGAGAGGACCGCGCGAGGTTGTCGAGAAGCTTTCTCCGGTAAACTTCAGAGTCCGAGACGTGAACCGGCGCTTGATAAGGATACACGCAAATCGCCTCAAGTCGGCACCGGTTCAGTATTCACGAAATGAGGAAAGGGAAAGCGCGGATTTGGATGGGGACAGAAGTGAAGCGGAGCGCGCAGATAGTTCGCAAGAAACGCCCTCTCCTGCATTTGTTCGGCAGGCGCCCGAGGTGACGGCCGGAATGCCACCGGATTTACTTCATGCATTGCTAGAAGAAGAAGCGCGCGAGGTTGCCGCGCAGATAACGCCAGGAGAGGCTCCTGCCACGAGCCCTCGCGAGTCCCAAAGCAGACAAAGGGTCACAGACTTACTTAGTATGACTCATGAAGGCCGATATCCGCTGCGAAATCGGAAAGCTAAGTCGGACTAATGGCGTAAACAGAGCGGAGTTGTGAACTGGTTAGAATTGTATAATGCCGCAGCTCATAACAGTTGGTAGTTAAACCTTTCTGTCATTAAGTAACACCTTCACAGGAGAGCATGCGGAGCGCATGCAGAACCTGCCCTACTTCCTTTCGTTATCTATATTTTTGTCTGTGCCGTGATCGTGCTAGAAGTGGGAGCTCCTTTATAACTGTGGTAAAATTTATTTCGTCCAGTTTGGACTAGAAAGGAGAGGCTTGGGTGCTGAGTTTCATGTTTATCTGTAAAAGAAGATCAGTGCTGCCCCTGGAGACGCCAGTTATGACAGCGGAGGCATATGGTGTTGTGCAGTGGTGTTGAGTGCAGCGAAAAGTGTTTTGTCGGACGCACTGTGCGAGGCGATTCAGAAAGACAAGGGGAGCTGCGTGGACTCAAATGTTCGGAGAACATTCTTCTGGAGGGTGAGCGAGTGTGACATTCCTTGTGTGTGCTACGAGGTTCCACGTTCGACGGCGCGGCGTAGACGGAGACCCAGATGACAGCGGCATCATCAATTACCCAGCCATGCTCGTTGAGAGTGACAACCAGAACGAAGGGGTTTAAGCCCAACCGGACCCGCCGCCGCCGCCGCGGGGAAACTGGCTTTATCCTCCCCAATTGGCGTGGCGGTTCCAGGGGCGGCCCTCCCGAGCACATTCCAGGACAAGGGAACTGTCAGCGGGCCAGAGCGCGCCTTACCTTGAGGAGCGAGTGTCAGTTGATGGATGGAGAATGGAGGCCGGTGACCCGCGGGAACTGTCAGCGGGCCAGAGCGCGCCTTACCACAGCCGACGCTATGCGCTACCTCGAAGACAACCTTCTTTCCCTCGGACTCAACACGTGAAGGGGGCGGGACGATAAGTGCGGTGGTATGTTTGTGCGCCCAAGTGAAAGCCCTAGCCCCCCCCCCCCCCCTCCTTCCCCTCCGGCGTGGGCGTCCTCACCCTAGGGAGTGTGGAGAAGAGGATATAAAAATCGAGAAGCAGTACGGAAGGAGGACGCTCAGGACGACATCGTTCGCCAAGAGGGCCTTCAGCGCCGAAGCCCGACGGCGTGCAGCTTCTGCCAGCAACCGCTCGAGCCCAACTCCGGAGCCACTCCATCGCCCCCATGAAGTCGTCGGCACGTAAGCTCGGACGCCCCAGCCTCTGAATCTTAATCATGTATAATTATTGAATATATCTGTTTGTTTAAACTGAGCCATACGGTGTCTCTTTGCCTCTCCGTCCCGTGTGGACCTGCGCATTATGGGGGTCATCACAATAGTGACGTCCCCCAACCCAGTACTGGTTCACAGCAACAACCACTGCTTGCCGGCGACGCCTACGTCATCGGTATAGAAGGTCTAGGTCAGCCGGTCGACCGTGCCGGCAGGGTGCCCTTCAGCTCCGCTGGCCGCGACCGAAACTGCTCGTGCAAAATCATTTGTAGTTAATTATGAACGCTTCGCACCAGTGTTTCACTAGGCCCGTAGCCTCTCTCAAGGCTAAAAATGGACACCCGCAAACTTTGTCGCATCCCCATTAATATTTGCAACTTGTTTGGGCTGCAGGTGCATTTTTTTTCTCTCTTCTGCTTTTGCGTGGTTTCAAACATCTGTGTATGCTTTGTACGGCAGCAGTGAGATAGTCTTCGCCACGCTTCCCTAATCGGCTGGATAATAAATAAATATACATTTTGACAACACCGTCAACATATACCGAAGCGTGCCGTAATCGTAAATATTTGTGCGCGTTCTCAGCTGCCCATTGTTCCAGTTGCACTATGCTTGTTTTTTCTTGCTGTTTTTTCATGAAGCACTGTGTATTGGCTTCTTCGAACTGTGACGCTCTAATTGGTCGTACGTGGTTCCCTGTAGTTCTAATAAACAAAAACGGCGCCAGAGAGATATGGCTGCTTTCATCCGGTTTTGAACGTGGTGCTTGCTGTATATGTGCGGCTATTTGTCCCTTGATACCTTCTGATATCTTGAGTGTGTGCATGGCACATCTGTGCTCAGGACCATGGCGCCGAAAATGGCCGTTTTGGCTCACCCTGAACGGTAGTAGTCTGGTCGTTGTGTGCCGAGCACACGTCGCTGCCCATTGAACTGAGCCGTTTTCGTAACCACGAACCCCGTTGGATTTTTGATGAACCTTAACGGCGCTGTTCTTTACTTGAAATCGTGTCCTTTCTTTGGCACTGCCACCTCACTCGTCGGCCCAAGAGAACGAGACTTTCGATCGCATTTTCCTCCGTAAATGGTCGCTTCCGAGCGAGCACTGGACCGAGAAATCCGCACAGACCAAAGGCTCGACGAACGGTGCCGCACAGAGCGCCAAGTGCAGCTCTTCTCTATCAGAAGAAGGCAGTTGTTTCGCTGCTTGCACATTCAAAGGAGCCGCGTCCCACAAAGCATCTCTAGGGCCAAGGATGATGCGCACCTAGCGTGGAGTCGCTCTGCACCACAGCTCCCGCGGTGATTCACGGTGACATCGCGTTCGTTCAGTTCGCACGATCGACACCTGCGTGCATTCACTCTGTGAACGCACCCATCTCAAAGCGCTCTGCAGCATAATGCGAAACAAAGGTCGGCACCGAAATACCGCCCAAGTTTTTTCGCCGGAGGAAAATATTATAAGCTAAGTGGAATATGTTCAGTACTTGGCAAGCGTAAGAAAGGCGAAGAAAAAAATGAACACAGCCATTATACCCACACGCGTTACCAAGAGGAGCAGGTGACCGTTTGCAGTTGCCAGATTCCTTTTGTGGCATTTTAGTCGCATACCCTTCACAGAGTTTCAACCGGCAACCGGTGTTAAGAGGCGAGCAATATAGCCTCGCACCGCACATGTGGACGCCCGCGGCTGGAGGCAACGCGCCACTGAAGAAGAAAACACACAACAGTAAGAAGGGCCCACCGACAGATAGCCCGACCTGGGGCAAACGAAAATTAAAAAAAAAAATCGCATCAAGCAGCGAAACAGCTCGGCCCATAGCGCTTCGTGCACGAGACGCGCTCAACGAGCAGCCCACAGCATCCTCCTCTCCCTCAGCGAGTCGCTCAAAACGGCCTGCGTGAGCAAAAAAACAAAGGCCTTGCGGGGCGACCGCTGGACGGGGGGACAACAAGGAGGAGGCGCAGAAAAACACGCGCCCTAGGCTCAGTTGGAACGTCGTTGCGCCCGCCGAAGATGGATGTCAGTGAACTCGGTCAGCCTGTAACGGGGGTTCCCACACCGGCGCCGAGTGGTCGCTGGCTGCCAAAGCAAACGCTCCGCAGGGTTTTCGGGTCTTCAAAAGGAAGGGATCGGCGGAGTGAGAGCACGGTGAACTGCAGAAAAAAATGCCAAGAGAGAGCAAAAAAAGAGGCTGCGATCCTCCGATTGACCCTTTACGGCTACGAAGGAAGCAAGAAGCGCTGCGCCCCTCAGGTAAACAAAGCGACGACCGGAGGTCAAGAATCGCGGGCGCCATTGTGTGACGGCGGAGATTATGTACTGCAGTGCGCCCCACAAAGGGCGACACCGGCTCGAGGAGGAGGAGGACAAAGGCGCCCCGCGAAAGGAGAGGGCAAAATGAAAACACACACAACGAGGAGAATTAGCATAGACGCCTTTGAATGCGCTTGTTTCGGGCCAATTTTTTCTCTCTCGCACAAGACAAGAGGATGACGAAAGCGGGAAAAAAGGAGCGCTTAGAGCTTGGTCCACAGAGGGCATTGATATAGGAGCTCTGCACACACAGCGAGCCTGTAAACAGACAAACAGAATTACCTGCCCGGCCGGTAAGATGCAAGCGGTCGATAGTAGAAGAAAAAGGGCAGAGAGAGAGAACCGGCGATGCCCCCGTGTGAGTTTGGGGGGGGGGGGGGGGGGGGGCAACCCTTTGGGAACGCCGATGACAATAGCGGCGGGGTCGCGGGAGCAGCCATTGTGCGCGACATCTTAAGCGGTCCCCACGGACAAGCGGGCCCATTGTGGGGCGGCCTGGCGATTGCGATTGTCCACGTCACACAAGTGTGGCCTCGCTCATGGGTACGCGGGACAGAAAGAAAAAAAAAAACAGGGTGCCTGTTGCTTCCTTCTGTCTTCTTTCCAAATTTCCGCTGTGGCATAGCGGTGGTCACACGATGACGAGAGCGCGTCGGAAACAAAAAAAAAAAAGGAAAGATGCCCGGCCAAGGAGAGGGGCTGCTCTTCGGGGGCGTCCGTCACGTGAGAGCAGAGTTCAATGGCCAATCCCCGCCACGAGGGTCGCCAGCAGCCGAAGAAAGCAACCTCGGTTGGCGCTCGCTGCGTGGAATTCGGCCAAGTCGGTCGTTCAAGATGCACAGCCTGGTAGTTCAGAGCGGGACACGATCATGCAGAGTATTTTTCAGCCGCGATACTAAGCATGGATTTAAGCGGGCTCGGGACGGAGGAGGGAACAGTCTGCTCCGCACGTAGCGTGTACTTTTCACGAAATTCATTGCCATAATCCTCTCTTGCACCTTTTGGCTCGCCCTTTGAAACTTTTATGCCATTCTCATCACACATTTACAGTCGACGTACCCTTCTCAGGAACAATAATGTACGCAGATTATTTTATTCCGACAATTAACGCTGACTGGAACCCCCTTCCCTCCTGCATCGTTTCGCGTTTAGGGCATTGTAACTTCCTGGACTTTTGGCGCCGTCTGCGGGCATTTGTACTTTTATTATTACGCACAGTGTCTCGCCACTTGCCACACCTTTATGCTGCTAGGATGTGCGTAAAATAACTAACATGAATATTAGCAATTCCCTTCCCGCGGCGTGGTTTGTACTGCCCGGACGTTCGCCATCCTCCGCAGAATTAGATCACACCGATCTATTCGCCGCCTGCGGACGAGTCAACTTCGGGGTCAGCTTACCTCTAAACTTTCACAATATTCCGTTCATAATGTTCCGTTTTTTTTGTCTCTTCTTCTTTACTGAGGTCATAACCTCCCATTTCTCCGTAACAAACACAACACTGCTGGTCTTCGTCCAGAGCAGCTGAGGATTTGTTTTGTACAGATGCAATCGGCGGCCTCACACCTGTGATTACTTCTTTTGTTCTACAAGCCTTTTAACGACTCCTTCCATGTTTATACATAGAGAAACAGAGAAGCTATTTAAATGAAAACAGAAGGAATTTATCCGGCATATAAATCCGCTGAATTCTACACTTCGCGGGGAAAGGATTCGGGGAGGGAAAGATGAAATCAGGGAGAGGCATAGGAAATGGGATGACAAAGTTCAGTGCACAGGGCATGCGCAGTGAGAGTGCTGAACGAAGGGATTATAAGAGTTTGTCTAGAAGACCAGTGTCATCTAAATGAGCAGACAAGTTTATAGCGCGCCACTGCTGCCTATGGTAGGCTGGGGGTCCTAATGCACAGTCGAGCGCTAGAGGCTCTTGAGTCAGTGATTCCACAATGTGTTCATAATGTGCACGCTCCTCAGCACACGCTGGGCATTGTAACAAAATATGCTCCAAAATATGCGCTACCTTAATCATGCTCCACTGTTCCTACTAGGCCACAGTTACCGGACCATTCGCTTGACCTAAACGAAACTGTGAAACGTTTGTAACTGCAGTGTTTAGACGAAATCGATGATAAAGAGCTTCCAGATGGCGAGAAAGTCTGGACGACAGCTAGATCTGATTTTTGGGTCGATGGAGTGCAGAAATTGGTGATGATGTATCGGCAAACTCCACAGTCAGTTTATTTCTTCGTAAGCGTTTTTTTTTTTCTTTAGATAGTTGACACGCTTCAGACCTTGTGAAGTATACCAGCCTGAAATTCCGGTGTTGCTCGTTCCCCAGCCAGCTGGAATCTACCGAAATGTAATAGCGTGTCACGCAGCAGTGTAAGAAACTAATGTCAACAGAAGCAGGCTGGTCATTATTTCTGTTCGATTGGTTAGAAGAGACTGTAGCGCCGCTTTGGAGTCCGTGAAGACAATCCAAAGGTTTCGACGCGAGATATAGGAGACAGCATTGTTAATCCCGTGTGGAGCTCGGCTGCCGTGGATGATGTCTTCCACTGCAGGCGATGGGAAAGCGTTTGGCCTGTCGAGGGCACATAAAGACCACGAAAGAAAGACTGCTATGAAGTCGAGCCAAATGTGAAGCTGTGGATGTGCACATAGTATTTTTCAGCGAAGGAAGTCAGAGCAGCTTGCAGAAGCGCCGATTGTGGCATGTGTCTCTTCGTATTTACCCTTGGCATGAAGTGACCTATCTTGGCAGGCGAGAGTGTCCAGGGTAGAAAGATTGGAGGCAGGAATTTCTTTGGCTGAGTAATAAATACTAGGTAGGTTGAGCAGTTGAACAGCTTGGCCAAAGCCAGAGCAACTGTGGGCTACGTGAACCTGGTGCAGGAAGTGCTTTTCTCCTCGGAGCACATGCCGGAGATGTATTCGCATAGTTTCCTGACAGGCAATGACGGCGAGCGGAAGGCATCCTGCAGCCGCTACTGCTCCCAAAGCCGACGAAAACATTGGGAGGACAAGACAGATTCGCAGGCAGTTGTTCCTCGCGGCCTCTAGGGAGCATTTACTTGTTGGCGCGATAGTCTGTGAAGAACTGGCAAAAAGTAACGGAACATTCCTTCAACTTAGGCTTTTAAAGAAGAACCACAGCGCGGCAGTTGCAGACCCATCGTGTTCCCGCCATGAATCCGAAAACATGGGATGCTGTGGCAACCCTCTCACGGAGCATTTTAATCCAGCGAATCGAAGAGGGATTGCTGTCTACAACAATGCCAAGAAATAGCTGCTATCGCACGGATGGTAATGCCCGACCGCGTATAGGAGAATCGGATACCTGGTCATTTTCTTTTCTCGTGAAATCCATGACAACACTTTTTCTTCTGGCGAGAGTTGCAGACTTTAGGGAGCCACATGCATAGATAAATTCGAAAACGCTCTCTGAGACGTTTCTGGTGAGGTGGCGCAAATTTGACGTGCACCAGATGCAGATATCATCGGCATAACTAGTTATGTGTATACTCCTCTCGGCGAGTTTCTTGTTGTGTGCATAAGGGTGATGCTGAACAGGAGAGGGCTGAGTACGGCCCCTTTCTGAGGTACGCCTGTCGCTACAGCGTGAACCGACTTTGGACCGTTAGGACTGCTGTTAAAAATTTTCCGCTCTCTTAAATAGTTTTCACTGCACTTTCAAAACTTCCGTCCGACACCAATACAGGCCAAGGCCATCACGAAAAACAGAGTCAAAACCAGCCTCGATGTCCAGAAATACAGCTGTCGGGGTGCGCCCAGCATGACGGTCCTTCAAGTGAGGAAACATACTTTGGCGGAGCCTATTCATTTCTTGGCGATAGTGTTGACGCCTTTCAAGGAACCATGCGATGCGCTTGTAGACCATTCTCTCAATAAGCTTACCTGCGCCACGCACATTCAACGTTGAACTCCCTCTTCGTCGAGTAAGTTTATCCAGGTATCGCCGAATGTGTCACTGTGGTCGCCGGTAAGCGCGAAGGTCTACAAGGCTGTATGTGCGGAGAGCTTTACTTTCTGCTAGCCTGCGGATAACACACAGTATTTAAAATGTCTCGTCATTTGGAGCTAAGCAGGCACTTTTTCCTGAAATTCGCGTACTTGTTTCCCGGCGTTGAGCTATTGTCGGGACTTATTCCTGGTTCCGGGCCGCAGCAGTGATTTCCCTGCATGCTACCTCCTTGTATGTGCCCGTAGTTGTTACATGGAATTTCTTTGGTGATTAGATATTGCTCTATTTGGTCCGTTAGTTGCGTGCCGCTGATGTATGTCTTGCTGAAAATTTATTTGTCCTCTAGCATTGTTCACGAATTCCTCCATTCGTTGCATCTGCTGCTGCACCTATTGTGTAACACCTCATTTGGGGCCTTTAAGGAAAACAATGTGATGTGATGTGATGCCGTGTAATTATTTCCTGGGCCTTTGTTAAGTCAAGCTGTTTGCCCAGCCACCTTTTAGCGCAACTTACAATTTGGTTTCTGGAAAAAACAAAAATTTATTTCACTTATTCTGGCAATCTGGTTTCTAGAAAACAAAATTTTATTTCACTTATTTCACTTCCAGTTTGCTAGCTTGCGCTGTGTGACACTGCCGGTGGTAAGCTATGCTGTGAGAGGAGCAGCGGATAGTTACTCTCGTGCAAATAACGAGCGATTAGGCGCGAGATGTTGCTCTGTTCACAGTTTTCGAGAAAGTACGTTTAATCTTGGTGCACTCCCCCTCCTCCAATCCGCAATCAATCAAAGAAACAGAAAAGTGCGGTGTTGGAAAACGTTCTAGATTGGTCGTCAATGGAGCGTGAATTCAGGCTGTGAGCGCATACACAGGAGCCTACAAACCTATCCATGTTCGACAATAAAGTATTCTGAAACATCAAATCACGTTCATTGTCGCCCACTCGGTTCCTTCCAGATTCTGGTATGCTCGAGTTTATGAGGAACTGCGCACACAAGGTGGCTGGTTTCTTTAGTCGAATATCCCCGTCGTCCTTCAACAGATCTGAAGTTACTTGGTCTTCACCAGCCGCTTTCCCCCTTTGCCTTGCTTGCAAGGCTTCTTTACTTCCTGTATCGTCACCGGCGGGACGTACAATTCCTCCGAACCCCTGCTTCTGTCATTAGCAGCCGCCCTACTTCGGCTACTGTACAATTCTCCGGCTATTTTAACTATCACATCCACTATGGTAATGACACTGCCCTTCTTGTCTCGTAGTGCGTACATCGATTTATGCTTACGCCTAGCTTCCTCTTGATCGCCTTAAGCTGCCTCCGTTCGTAGAGCATTCCCGACTCTCTCCAGATTATAGTGCCATATGGCGGCGATCTTATCTTATGCTTAGTAAGGTATTAAGTTGTTCTATAGTCACTGCGTTACTGTCATTAAGAACGTTACTGCGCTACAAGAAGTCGACAACACGAAAAGAACCGTACATGCGTTCGTTGATTAGCTTTGACAGTGCTGCTAGTTCTAGTCTATATAGAGACTCTATTTAGAGGCTTTCATTTTCTGGCGTGTCTTAATCAGGCCTTTCGCCTCCTGAGAAGTGTTGCCAGTATCCTGCGTACAGCTATGTGCCCTGCCCCCCTCTTCGACTGCGCGCTCCTAGACGATGTCTGCGAGATTATCGTTCATTGACTGAACCTATCTATCCTCAGCGACCTCGCTTAAAGTGGAAAATCGGTTCTGCAGTGACATCCTGAATTGCATAATTTTCCCTCTTACCACTAAATGGATGATGTGTTTCTTCCTGACTGGGTTCTTCCATTCCCCAATTAAAATGTAAGCTAATTCGAGACCACATCCTCCAACGGTGACTACATCTCACCCTTCCAGTGACCTCCAAATCCTGCACGATGCTCGGATGCATGCCTGCACACGAGGAAGTAAACTTCGTTTTTATTTTCGCCATTCGGGCTCTTCCCAGTCAACTTCTGGTTCTTCTGTTGCAAGAAGAAGGTACACTCATGGTCCATTAATTATTCCATCTCGAAATTTCTACTGACAAAGACCCCCCCTACTGCTATTCCTAGAACCTGTGCCACAGTAACCCTCTGCATGGCATCCCGCCTGCTTCTTGCCTACCTTGGCATTGCGGTAGCTCATGAGTAGAGTGCATGTACTGCGTTTTCACTTTACTCATTCCCAATTCCGCGCCTTCATATAATCTTTTAACTATCTTGTCATCCTGACTGGATGTAGATGCGTAGGCCTGTACAACCTTCAGTTTGTACCTCTTCTTAAGCTTAATTACGATAGCTGCCACCGCCTCGACAATGCTACAGAACTCCAAAAAGATAACCATGCGGACTAATTGGTATGTATCAGACATAACTTACGAGAACACCAGAACAACACAGGACAGCGCTGGACTAACAACTGAGGTTTAATCGACAGACGGCACACCTTGGTCACCAAAACACGCATGCGTATCACACGCGCTAAAAAAAAACAACACAGAAGTGGCGAATTACCGAAGAATGGACGCATGTTCAATTTCTGGCAAACTACAAAACAAAACTATGTTGACTATCAACCTTACACGCGCACACTTCTGCTCAGGAAATTGAATTCCTTGTTCGGAAGCAGCAAAGACGGTGCACTGACGCACGTGTCACCGCCTTGCAGCCTAATGTGGTAGGCATCCAGAACTTCCCTCTCCTCTCTGTTTTTTTTTCCTTTTCCAATGACTGAAATGCTCTTAAAACCCGGAACACCGTTTTCACAATTCCTTACAAGATACCCTTGTTTACAAGATACCCCTGTCATGTGGTATGGTGTACACCAAACTAGCCCCACATGGTTACCTTGTTGCAGTTTGTTTCTTCTTCAGTGGGCAACTTTCTACACGCCTGGTCTCCAAGTTTCCAAATTTCCATGTGTGTCAGCCTCATCACACTCTCGACGTGCCGAGGCAGTTACCTGTCTTATTGCATCAAGAACAGTAGGTGGCGTTCCACGTGGCAAGGTGCTGCTGAAGAAAACAGAAGCGAAACAATTGCAAACCAGAAGAGCGCGATTTTCTGTGGTGACAGCAGGCAAACGGCGTAAAATCAACCTTTGGCCACGCGCTCCGCTGTTCGAATTTCATTTGACGCCGATAGTGCAAACGAATGGCATTTGTATTGTTTCTAGTGTACCTCCGGTGTTGTACCAAATTTTTTTGGCCAAGTCTGACAACTCTCTTCGACGCAGCCTAACTGATGAGCACGTTCTTCGTGTGTTCAGATATGAGGAGGATTTTTTTTTTAATTATTCCGAAGCTTGCACCTGTGACGCTCTTCCAACCGTCATCAGAAATGCGCTGAATGTTCTTCATGACTGTGCCGGCGCACTGAATTTTACCCATGAAATGCCCAATGACAATGCCATTCGGTTCCTTGACTTCATGCTAACGTTTAACGAAGGCCGCATCTGGAGCTACTCACTCAGAACTAAAAAAAAATTCAGGGAGGCACTTTGATGACCTTAAGTGCGGTGAGGCGAAAGCCTTTAGCGCGGTGTTGCTGCTTGTGTCAGTGATGTGTGGTTAAGATGTTGATTAAGTACACAGCTCTTTGTGAATGTTAAATGCTGGAGACACTGGAGGGCGTTTGGGAGGCATCCGTCTGATTCGACGCCTTTCCGCAAACACTCTCCAGCGTCCTAGACAAGGAGAACTACACATGCGTTGGCAGGAAGTAGCATATACTCGTTAGCACGCTCGGCTGCGGAACGGAAGGGTGGGGCTTCGAATGCCATCGTGCACAAATGTTTCATTTCTTATCGAGTTGAAGAACGTAACAGACGGATGGGCGGCATGACTTCACTTCCGTTGTTGTGACTTCCGATCGGCGATGTAACGGACGGACTGGATCTCGACCGGGAATATGAGCCATTAAAGGCTTCCGCCTTAAAAGCGCTATTGCCGTATGTTTCGTCGCAATCCGAGCCGATAGAAAAGCCATAGCTAGTATTTGCCTAAGCAGTGCCTTGCAGAGGAACTGCCCACATGAAGTGAATGACAGCTTTCGCCAGCAAGTCCTGCGCCTAAGTGACGCGGGTTATCCGGCTAACGTGCTGACTGCCAGAAAATTAAGAAACAGAATACACGGGATTCGGGAAATGTCAGACTGGAGAGGAAGAAAGTTGAAGTAGTGCCCTATCTTCGCGGTGTCTCGCATAACCTGAGGAAAGTGGCGCAACGGCACGGCGCGACGGCAGTCATCTCTGCACCTTGTAAGCTGTGAGGGGCCATTGAGGGGCAGAAGTTTAAGGGCTGCACTGGGAAGCATGCCAACAAGCTCGTTGCTTGTTCGTCTCGTGTCGTTTGGAAGTTACCCCTGTCATGTCGTAGGATGTACACGGGCCAAACTGGCACATGTGGTTAATGACCGGGCACGCGAACACAATTCCCTGAAAAATTTGTCTGATACAAAATAATCTCCCACGTCACCGCAAGAATTGTGAAAACTGTACTCCGGCTCTTAACTTAACAGCATTTCAGTCATTGGAAAACGAAACAACAGGGAGGAGCGGGAAGTTCTGCAGGCCTATATATCATATTAGAGTGCAAGGCAGTGAGTGACACGTGCGTCAGTGCACCATCTTTGCTGCTCCCGAGCAAGCAATTTCCTGAGCAGAAGCGTGCGAGTGTATATATAGTCAAAATAGTTGTCTTTTGTTGCTTGCCAGAACTTGAACACGTATCCATTCTTCGGCGACTCGCCACGGCTGTATTGTTTTTTTTAGCGCGTCTTATACGCGTGCATGTTTTGGAGACCTATAGATTGCCTGTCTGTCGATTAAACCTCAGTTGTTAGTCCAGAGTTGTCCTGTGTTCTTATTCTGCTGTTCTGGTACTTTCGCTGGTGTAGTTATGTCTAATGCTACAGAATCCGACTATTTTGCTAGCTACACCCATATTGATCAGGAATCCCATAACAAGCCCTCACCTGCCCGCCAGAGCAGTATAGCCTCGTACAATCCGTCCTTTAGCACTGCATATGCTTCATCTGTCCTAGCATCACTAAGCCCTTTGACATCCCATTAAGTGCCCACTAACTGGTCTAACAGCACTGCTAGGCATGCCTGCCTTACTGGATAAAGTTCAAGCATTGAGCGTTGCCAGATTGAGTTTCCAATTATGGGCTGTCCAGATCCAGATATTTTTGGCACTCTTCGCTGCGTCGCATGTCCGGCCGCCATCTTGGTCTGTTGCTCCGCAGCCGCTGAGGACTTACGACCGTAGGTGCATTCATATTCACTCGTATATGAGGGACGACCGCTACTTCGGGCGTGGCTCACCGGGCTGTATAACGATCCACGGTATCGAAAAAAGCAACTTTTCGGGCACGTACCGGAAAACGGACAAACACCGCCGCGATACTTCGATCGCCCACTAGTGGACAGCGGACGTATCCTTTGGCCGCTAAGCGCGCATAGCAGACAACGCTGTGTTGAGTATGCTCGTGTGACGTCACGCGAACATTTCAATATGGCGGTTTACCATATATCATATACAGTTGATCACATAATGGTTCTTGCCTCATGCAAAAAGGCCATAGTGGGTGCCGTCCAGCAAAAGAGTGCTGATCATTATTTGCTGACATTAATTCTTTTTACTTCTACTGAAATTGGTGGGGAACACTCCACTGACAGTTAATAAGAAATGAGCTATTTTGATGAATAATGAGACAGTTTTACTTCTGTCGAATACATGGCAGACGAGTACCAGAAGCTGTATGAAATGTGCTATGAAAATTCAGGAGGAACAAAAGAACAGGACAAAAAGCTGGCGTGTTTGGAAGCAACTGTAACCGAACAAGTAGAAAAGATCAAGTGCATACACTCTGACATGAATGCACTCGAATCGTCGACCGTGCAACATAGAAATTAGTGGTTTACCTGTCGTGACGAAAGAAAACCTGATTTCCACGATTGCGGATTTAGCTGAAAAGTTAAAAAATTCTTGACTGTTCTTATGATGCCATAACAGCCATTCATCGTCTCCCATCGTGGCAGAAGAAAAGTCCGGTTGTGCTAGATCAATTTTCTTCTTGACTTGTACGTCAAAAATGGTTCCAAGCAAGGAACACGCTCAAAGACCTGAGAAGCACCGATAAAGTAAAGGATATTTTTCTTCATTGAGAATCTGACACGTGCTAACAGTCAACTGTTTTGGAGAGCCAGAGTGACGACTAAGAAAAATCCTTCAAGTTCGTCAGGGGGCGAAACGGCGGGATATTTTCCAGGAAGACAGAGGGTGCTTCAGTCTTGAAAATGATGTCGCTATCTGACATTGATAATATGACATAAGCTCCTCAGTTAAAATGGCGTCATTTCCAGATTTTGGAAGCTTTGCTCAGGCATTCCAACCTGCACCCAGTGGCTCTGTTACCATTTTACACATTAACATTCCCAAAGTTAGAAAATACTGGGACCAGTTTAAATTAATCGCTCAGAAACTCATTGATACAATTGATGTATTTGTATTTACATAAATAAATAAATAATTTTCGCCGTCCTTGATTTTCGCCATATTTTCCAAGCGTAAAAGTAGCAATAGCGGCAGCATTGGCGGTTATTTTAACAAATCTCTCTCTGTTTCTGTGGTAAATGGCAGTTTTACTGCTGCAGAAGTTTTAGCATATGAAGTCACATGTAGAAGTATATCGGCTTATTTGCTAGTAGTTTACCGTACACCGTCAGAAAGTGTGCCTACTTTTATTACAGAGCTACGAGATGCCATTACAGACCAAGTTCTCTGTCGGTAACATGTGTATAATAGGAGATCTAAACATTATTAATAATAATAATAATAATAATAATAATAATAATAATAATAATAATAATAATAATAATAATAATAATAATAATAATAATAATAAATCTTTATTACTCCTCAAGGAATACATATATGTTGCCGGGCCTGCCGAAGCCTCTACATGGCTTGTATGACAGTGCCCAGCAGCGGGGCAGCTCCAGCGTTCGGAGACAATGGTATGCACTTTTTCATTAAAATAAAAGCTTTTAAACATACTGTTAGAGAAAAACACTGAACCTCAAACTTGTATTTTGCAAGTATGTTAAACAAATGATATATGCATATTAATGCTTTTTTCAATTTTGTCAACATGAACAGGGAGGCAAAATAAAGAAATAAAAATATCAAACATCGAACAATGCCTTTGCGCACATACGCAATGAAAGTAACTCTATCGGATGCTCCAAAACATCATAAAAAACACAGAATTAAAGCACTATGCACCAATTATTTTAGAAGTTCAATTAACGCTCTTTTTACTCCGGATCGTGTTGTTTGCTGTAATACTGTTTTAGGGAGGCGATTAAATGTGTGGGGAATGTAGTACTTTCTTATGCTTTTTGCGTAATGTGTTCTCATGGAAGGTATTTCAAAACCAGAGCTGGTACGTAATGTTCTCCCGATGCTGCGTCGCTGTCTGAAGTCAGTGTTCCAAAAGTATTTGGGTACAGTGTAGGAGAGAAAAAGGGTGTCAAAATCCGGAAGTTTTAAATACTTAAACAATGTAAGCCCAGGCGCAGGGGGATTGGTTTTATAGGCAATACTTTTAAGAATGTTCTTGAGTAGACCATTAATTTTATCTTTCCAAAACAATGAACAGTTGAAAAAACAGGCTATACCATACCGTACAACCGAGTATGCTAAAGAATGCAGGATAGTTTTTTTTATTTGTAGTGGAACGATCGATCGTAAACGGTACATTAAGCAAGCAGTTTGACGAAGTCATGTACATATAAAGGACATGTGTTTGTTCCACGCCAAGTCTGAATCGAAGTAGACTCCAAGATATTTTACTGAATCAGTGTACTCAACAGGAGGGCATGAGCAGGAGAAAGATTTGTGGGAATGAAGATAAGCTGGTATTTTTGGTCCGATATTTCGCAGCGGATTATGAAAACATACCAGTTGTGTCTTGGATGGATTTACTTTTATCAGATTTTTTTGGAACCATGTCATGGATTCTGTAATATCCACCTGCAGCAGGGATACAGCGTTTTCATAATTTACATGTCTAGCAATAATAAGTGTATCATCTGCATATTGATAAATATTACTGTAGCGAATAACCGAGCTGAAATCATTAACATAGATGTTAAATAGTAATGGTGATAACACTGATCCTTGTGGTACTCCTGCTTGAGTGAACTTTACCTCACTTTTATCATCGCCTATAAAGACTATCTGCGACCGCTGTGACAGATAATTATGCAAAAAATCATAAAAGTGACCGCGGAATCCATACCTATATAGTTTGCTGCATAGTATATCCCGACTAACGGAGTCAAAAGCCTTGGCTAAATCCAAGAAGAGACCACATGCGATCTGATTTTGATCAAATGTTTTATGCAGATAATCTGATAGGTTTTCAAAAAGCACGTGCGTACCACTGCCTGCTATGAATCCATACTGAGAGGGTGCGAGCAAGCTATGCTTTTCTACAAAACTGTACATAACATCGAAAACACGTTTTTCCAGTATTTGAGATAACATAGGCAGTACAGATATCGGACGATAATTTTCGGGCTTCGAAGGATCGCCGCTCTTAAATAGAGGGATGACGCGTGCTTGCTTCATTTCATCGGGTATCTGGCCTGAATATAAAATAGCGTTCAGAATAAAAAGAATCGGTTCTGCCACAATTGCAGGTTACAATTTGCAGGTTACGCCAGATATCATCAGCAGTTATTCCGTCTACTCCCGCTGCTCGCCTTTTCCGGGAGTGCCGCATTATGTGCTCCAAGGTGTCCTTATCAAGTGGTGAGTCGGCTGTGACGTTCCATGGCGTCTGATGATGGGGCCGCTCATGACTGACAGTTTGAGACACCGATGAGAAGAAGTCACTCAGCCTGTTCGCCACTGCGGGTGATATTTCGCCGAATCCTTTTTTAAGGCTATTTATGTAACTGCGTGACTGGCATCCACGGAGTTCGTTGACCAGCGTCCACATTTTCTTTGGGTTGGTACGAGAGGCTGAGAATTGAGTGTTATAATGTTGGCGTCTAGAAGCTCGCAACAACGCCGTGAATAATAATAATAATAATAATAATAATAATAATAATAATAATAATAATAATAATAATAATAATAATAATAATAATAATAATAATAATAATATTATTATTATTATAATGTTATAATAATATTATAATAATAATAATAATAATAATAATAATAATAATAATAATAATAATAATAATAATAATAATAATAATAATATTATTATTATTATTATAATAATAATAATAATAATAATAATAATAATAATAATAATAATAATAATAATAATAATAATAATGATAATAAAATTATTATTATTATTATTATTATTATTATTATTATTATTATTATTATTATTATTATTATTATTATTATTATTATTATTTTGAAAACCTATCAGATTATCTGCATGAAACATTTGATCAAAATCAGATCGCATGTGGTCTCTTCTTGGATTTAGCCAAGGCTTTTGACTCCGTTAGTCGGGATATACTATGCAGCAAACTATATGGGTATGGATTCCGCGGTGAGGTAAAGTTCACTCAAGCAGGAGTACCACAAGGATCAGTGTTATCACCATTACTATTTAACATCTATGTTAATGATTTCAGCTCGGTTATTCGCTACAGTAATATTTATCAATATGCAGATGATACACTTATTATTGCTAGACATGTAAATTATGAAAACGCTGTATCCCTGCTGCAGGTGGATATTACAGAATCCATGACATGATTCCAAAAAAATCTGATAAAAGTAAATCCATCCAAGACACAACTGGTATGTTTTCATAATCCGCTGCGAAATATCGGACCAAAAATACCAGCTTATCTTCATTCCCACAAATCTTTCTCCTGCTCATGCCCTCCTGTTGAGTACACTGATTCAGTAAAATATCTTGGAGTCTACTTCGATTCAGACTTGGCGTGGAACAAACACATGTCCTTTATATGTACACGACTTCGTCAAACTGCTTGCTTAATGTACCGTTTACGATCGATCGTTCCACTACAAATAAAAAAAACTATCATGCATTCTTTAGCATACTCGGTTGTACGGTATGGTATAGCCTGTTTTTTCAACTGTTCATTGTTTTGGAAAGATAAAATTAATGGTCTACTCAAGAACATTCTTAAAAGTATTGCCTATAAAACCAATCCCCCTGCGCCTGGGCTTACATTGTTTAAGTATTTAAAACTTCCGGATTTTGACACCCTTTTTCTCTCCTACACTGTACCCAAATACTTTTGGAACACTGACTTCAGACAGCGACGCAGCATCGGGAGAACATTACGTACCAGCTCTGGTTTTGAAATACCTTCCATGAGAACACATTACGCAAAAAGCATAAGAAAGTACTACATTCCCCACACATTTAATCGCCTCCCTAAAACAGTATTACAGCAAACAACACGATCCGGAGTAAAAAGAGCGTTAATTGAACTTCTAAAATAATTGGTGCATAGTGCTTTAATTCTGTGTTTTTTATGATGTTTTGGAGCATCCGATAGAGTTACTTTCATTGCGTATGTGCGCAAAGGCATTGTTCGATGTTTGATATTTTTATTTCTTTATTTTGCCTCCCTGTTCATGTTGACAACATTGAAAAAAGCATTAATATGCATATATCATTTGTTTAACATACTTGCAAAATACAAGTTTGAGGTTCAGTGTTTTTCTCTAAGAGTATGTTTAAAAGCTTTTATTTTAATGAAAAAGTGCATACCATTGTCTCCGAACGCTGGAGCTGCCCCGCTGCTGGGCACTGCCATACAAGCCATGTAGAGGCTTCGGCAGGCCCGGCAACATATATGTATTCCTTGAGGAGTAATAAAGATTTATTATTATTATTATTATTATTATTATTATTATTATTATTATTATTATTATTATTATTATTATTATTATTATTATTATTATTATTATTATTATTATTATTATTATTGCAGTCGGTGGCGATTCGAACGGCCCAACACTGATGCTCTGTATTTTATCAGGTCTGCAGACATGGACCAGCCTGGGAGTCACCGCCCCCTTGGTTGATCATCGCCTGCTGATCCTGGCTCTTCAATCGCTGACAATCGTCGAATCTGGAAACCTTGGCTCCTCGGCTTGCCTATTTAAGAAGACAGCATTCCTGTGACGCTCTGCAGTCGGTGGCGATTCGAACGGCCCAACACTGATGCTCTGTATTTTATCAGGTACTGGACGTTAATTACCTTTACTTATCGTTTCTGTTGCCGCTGACTGCACAGTGCTTGTCTCGAACTATGTCAGATTTGGAAGACTGCACCGACTGCATTGCATGCCATGGTGTGTTACCGGACGATGGACGGTATCTGTGTTGTTTCGAGTGTAAACTCGGCTACCACCTAGGACAGTCATGTTCCGGGGTTAGTAGTAGTACCTACATGGGCATGGGACAAGCGAAAAAAGATTCATGGATTTGTAAAACGTGTCGAACAGGAAAGAAGCGCGCCCTTTCTCAGTCAGAAGCGGCTCCTGCAGGGGAAATATCTGAATCTGAACAGCTACTGCTGCATGAAATCCGAGAGATCAAAGCTAGCCTAGCATCACTGCCAGTTTTGCACCAGAAAGTTGACTCGCTCTTGCTACTTAAGGCAGAATTCACGAACCTGTGTAAGACTGTCGGAGAACTGGAAGAGTCAGTCACGTCTATGTCAAACCAATATGACTCGGCACTTGAGCAGGTTAAAGCTAGCACAGAACTTGCTGCAGCATACGAGGCGGAAATTGGCGCATTAAAAGCGACGGTGCAAGCACAGGCGGGTGAACTACAAGCTCTACGTGAATTTCAAAATGAAAACGAACAATATAGCAGACAATGTAATCTGGAGATTGAAGGACTGCAACAAGAAGAAAATGAGAACTTGAAGGAAAAACTGATTGACCTTGCGAATAAGCTTGAGCTGAACTTTTCGATCTCAGACATTGCAGCAGCCCATCGGCTGCCTAGCAAAAAAGAAAACCAAACCGTACTTATCTGTTTCTCGACAGTATCAGCGAAAGAGGCGTGGTTCGATGCGCGTAAGAAACTGCGACAGTTATGTGCGACTGATTCAGACCTGAACCTTTTCTTCAACGACAATCTAACCAAGATGAATCCGGACCTGTTCTGGCGCACGCGCATGGCAGCGAAAGAAAAAGGATTCAAGTACTGCTGGGTGAAAGGCGGAAAAATCTACGCAAAAAAAAAGGATTCAAATGCCTCTCTCATTCGTGTGATCCGGGACGCTGATATTAAAAAAATTGCTTAAGCAGAATGGCAGCTACTTTCAGTGAATTATCTGATTTCACCTCTTTCAAGAAATCTTTTGGACGCACGTCACCACGTGATTTTACACTTGTGAACATAAACATTAGGAGTCTACGTAAATACGGGGATGAATTTAAAGCGCTAACTGAATCTTTGCTTGATTTTGTAGATGCTTTTGTGGTCACAGAAATCAATGTGTCAGAATATTTCCTACATACGTTCTCGTTAAATGGGTACAGGTGTTGCAGCATAACACGGACTAACCGTAGAGGCGGCGGCATTGCTATATTAATTAATTCAAAATATGACACATCATCAGTAGACCTTGCGTCCAGGCATGCGGAATGCCTCGCCGTAAAGGTTCATTGCGTAAATTATGAACTGTTATTGTTAGCGGTATACCGGCCCCCAAGTAATAACGCTACTCGTTTTGTGTCGGAACTGGAAGAAGCATTGAATAGCTGGTCATCAGTGGATCAAGTTTGCCTGGCAGGGTATTTCAATATTAACATCCTATGTCCAACAAATACCTTAGCATCAGATTATTTATCCGTTTTGGCATCTTATGGGTTCACGTCAACGGTGATTGCCCCGACAAGAGAGGAAATGTTGAATGGCCGTTTTGTGACATCTTGCTTAGACCATATTGCGGTTCGAGCACCTATTCATTCGCTCACTTCTTGTGTTATCACTCATAGATTATCTGACCACTATGCTGTCGCTTGCCGTGTATCCCTAAGTGCATCGTTCGTCGGCTCGCAGTATTCAAGTGATAAGTTCAGAACCACGTCAGAATTTCAGATTACATTTGCGGATCAAAAGAAATTTGACAGTCTCATTGTGAATTTCACCTGGTCTTCGTTGATTGACGGTGGGCCCCCAGACCAAGTGTACGATAGTTTTTGTGAGCGTCTAGCACATTTTGAACGGTCCTGCACTACTGTCAGGAATAAAAAGTGCAGGAAAAGCTATGCATGCATTAATTCCGATATTATGCACGCCATATCTCACAGAGATTGGCTTTGGAAAAAAAGTAAACGCACACCTAACGATAAAGACCACCAATTAGAATGCAAGATTGCAAGAAATAAAGCAGTTGCTCTTCTCCGCGCTGCAAAACGTCGCTTTTTCTTACACAAATTTAATCAGTCATCCAAAAGTGCTAGCAAAGCCTGGTCGCTGATAAACCATCGCAGAGGGAAATCCGAGACTGCAAAGTCTGTGATAGAACACTTTCCAGGAAACCCTGTCGAAACAGCTGACTTGTTCAATCATTTCTTTAGTCAGGCTTCAACAGAGGCTTTATCCAAGCCTCGGCAAGATGTGACGCGCGGTGATTCTTTGGCAGCATCTGCATTTTTAGCGCGGTTTTCGAAACCTGATCTTGCCCGGATCATTTTCAGTTTTCGAACGAATAAACCACCTGGAGTAGATGGCATATCTGTAAGCTTGCTGAGAAGGAACTTTGAGCCGCTTTCAGATATTCTGCTTTTCATGCTAAATGGCTTCCTAGATACTGGAACTTTTCCACAAAATCTAAAAACTGCTTTAGTTAGACCACTGCATAAGGCAGGAAAGAAATCTATTATTGAGAACTATCGGCCCATATATATTTTGCCCGCATTATCTCAGGTTATAGAAAAATTTTTGCTTCAGGTTATGACTTCTTTCATTCAAAAGTTTTCAGTTTTGTCTGACCGACAATATGGTTTCGTGCAAGGCAGGGGTACCATTTCGCTTCTGGAAGAATTTGCAGATGATTTGTATTCTACAAGGGGGGTGGTACTTTTGAACACAATCTATTTAGCTGTGCCTTGTTTCTAGACGTTTCCGAAGCATTCGACTCAGTTTGCCATGACATATTACTTCGCAAATTATATCTTACTGGTTTTAGGGGCCCGTTCTATACTCTACTTCAAAACTATCTCACTGATAGGTCACAAATGGTTGTTGTAGGTACCAAATACTATAGCAGCAAATTATCCCTTGGTGCCGGTGTCCCTCAAGGGTCAATTTTATCGCCTCTTCTCTTTAACATATTTGTGAACGATTTCATTTCAGTAATCCCAAATGGTAAAGTATACCAGTATGCGGATGATATCGTCCTTCTAACGAAGCATATTAACTACAAAAAGGCAATTGAATATCTGCAGCAATCGGTGCATGAAGCTATGGTCTGGCTTTTTAAAAACAAACCCACCGACAATCAAACAAAGACAAAAATTGTATTCTTCAAAAATCCCTTGAAGATTGGAACCACGGTCATTCCAGTATACCTTCATACCCAAGACTGCTTATCCTGTAAGTGTACGCCTGTCTAAAATACAAACTCAGTTAAGTATCTAGGTATTCATTTCGATAGTGACTTGTCGTGGCATAATCATGATGCGCATGTTTGCTCCAAACTAAGATCTGTCGCATGTTTACTCTTTAACATTAAAAGTTTGGTGCCGTTTCAGACTAAAAAAATGATAGTACATTCCCTTGCATACAGCACCTTAAGGTATGGTATAACGGTTTTCGCTTTCTGCTCCCAGCGTTGGCAGGACAGATTTGATAACCTCTTAAAAAATACATTAAAAAGTGTGGCGTATAATCGCGTGACACCATCAAACAAAGACATTTTTCATGTTCTCCGTTCCCCGTCCTTTCAATTTTTATTCATTTCTACGGTTGTGCTGCGTCACTTGTGGACGGATGAATTCAAGCATCCGCACGTCTCCCCGCGACTGCTGCGCAAAGAAACGCGCTTCGTCGTACCACGCGTATCTACTAGATACGGAGCGGCAAGACGCCGCGTGTATGTCCCCAGGATATTTAATAATTTGTCAGACGATTATTTTTCTGTGGACTCTCGGTCTCAATTGAAGAGTTTGGTACGCATGTTGTAATGCATATGTATGCTCTTATTTTTCTTTTGCTTGTCGCAGTTTGTAGTGATCATGCTTTTGTTCGGATGCCTGGAGACTTGATTTATGCTTATCACTCTTCTTTTCTTTTTTGGTTTTAAATATGTACATATATACTGCAACCACATCGCTTAGCTGACGATGCCGGGCCACGTCACACAAGCCACCATTGGCTTAGATGGGCCCGTTTTTCCTGTACTGATTTTTGGGTGCTTAATAAAGATTATTATTATTGTTGTTGTTGTTGTTGTTGTTGTTGTTGTTGTTGTTGTTGTTGTTGTTGTTGTTGTTAGCGTTAAGTACCTAGAAGTGTCTTTTGACAGTACCTTAACCTGGCATGACCATTTATCAAATGTTTCTTCTAAGCTGAGGTCAGTGTCATGGTTGTTGTTTAATATCAAACGTTTTGTGCCTTTATCTGTAAAAAATTAAAACATTGTACATGCTTTCGCGTACAGTCTGTTAAGATACGGTATTAAGTTGAATCCGGCTACAACGAAATGGACGGGACGCGCGAGAAATTTCGTTGTCGCGAAATTTCGCAGTCGAGAAATTAACCAAAAATGCAAGGCAATAACTCCAGCAGAACATAGTTTTATTGCCAGAAATCTGTGAGCTTAGCCTGCTTGCTTTTCACTGCCAGCAGCGGCGTCACGCGACTCTCGTACTCTGTTAACAGCGACATCGCAACGTCGTCATCGTGTGTGCCAAGGAATTTTCTAGTAACGTCGAAGGCATCCAGTGCCTGCGATGAGGCTGTCGGGGAAGGTAAATCTTGAGCGGAGTCGTCTTCATGATCGAACGGCTCTTC
Source organism: Amblyomma americanum (assembly GCF_052857255.1). Classification (NCBI taxonomy): domain Eukaryota; kingdom Metazoa; phylum Arthropoda; class Arachnida; order Ixodida; family Ixodidae; genus Amblyomma; species Amblyomma americanum. Next base: position 169,832,158 of record NC_135502.1, read on the forward strand.
CGGCTCGCGAACACTTTTGATGATGTCTTCATCGCTTCGTTCCTCGTGGACAATCACGTCCGCGTCAGCGTCGAGGGAATCGTCCAGCGCTATGTCCGCAGGGACGTTTCCAGCTTCCTGGAGCGATTTCCAAGTAACGTCAATCCCCGGAGTCGATGACGATGGTACACTTTCCGCGGCTGCAGTCGTGCTGGTCGCCTTGCTGTCGACAAACCCAGCGTGCTTGAAGCAGTTGCGGATCACGCTGCACCGTGTTGCTCTCCGTGCCACAGCCATCACTTCTAAAGCCATGAAAAGACCGACTTTCGTCTCCCTATACCAGTGTCGGTGTTCAGGAGAAGCCGCTGGATCAACCTCTCCGGGTAGGAAGACTTCATGCTCCGGATGATGCCTTGGTCCAGGGGATGAATGACTGAGGTACAGTTCGGCGGGAAGAACTTCAGCTCCACACTTGACAGTTTGACGTCGTCAATGCGGTGCGCTGAACAATTGTCCAAGAGCAAACAAACTTTTCGATTTTGTCTGCTCATGTCGTGGTCAAGTGCCAACACCCAGTCAGCAAAAATGGCACGGGTCATCCACGACTGGCTGTTTGCCACGTACTTGACAGGTAGGCTCCTGTTCCCTTGAAGCAGCGCGGTTTTGCACTTTTGCCAATAACTAACGCGGGTGTTCGTCAGACTATCCACATTTGTGCACAGCAGCACAGTCACTCATTTCTTGCTATGTTTGCCTCCGTGGCAACGCTGCCCTTTAAAATCGAGCGTCTTCGCTGGCAGCATCTCGTAGAAGAGGCCCGTCTCATCTGCGTTATAGATATCAGACGGAGCGTAACTGCTCATTATGTCAGTCATGTTGTCCGCCGCCCATGCTGATGCGCCGTCAACGTCCGCAGATGCCGATTCACCGCACAAAACCTTGCCGACGATATTATGCCTTTCTTTAAAGCGATTCAGCCATCCTATGCTTGCCTTAAAGTTGTTCAGCCCTAGCTAACAAGCATAATTTAGGGCCTTCTGCTGTACAAGTTTACCGTTAAGGGGCCTGTTTGTTGCTCGCGTATCGACGAACCAAGCATAGACAGCCTTGTCGAGCTCTTCATACGTTGGTTGCGTCACTTTCTTGCGCTGCGCTGAAGTGCCCGATGAAAGTGCCTTTCCAATGCTGTCCTTATTCTTCAAAATCGTCTATAGCGAACTCAGCCCGATACCAAAATCTGCGGCAATAATTGCCTTCTTCTTTCCGCTTTCCGCTTTGGCGATAATTCTATTCTTTTCTTCTAGCGAAATAAACTTTTGCTTCTTTGTTGGCGGCGACACGGCAGAGGCAATCGACGAGATCAGACTTCATCGAGAGATCGACGATCAACACACACCGATACACGAGAAAATGGCGGCAAGGGCTGCGGAGAAGGCGGGGAGGGGAGGCTGGCGACTGGATTTGGATTCGTCTTTGGCCCTCGTACGGCCGGCGGCCTTCGCACAGCGCCAACAAGTCCCCTCGCTGCTTCCCTATGACGAATAAACGACTCCCAACCAAATTTTTTAATAAAGAATACATGAAATTGTAATAAACATACATTCCGTGCATTATTTAGCTGCGCCAAGCCACTGCTTTAGCAGGGAATAATCTCGTACAGCACCCAACTTTTGAAGAAAGGCGGCCACTGACCGGTGAAGGCTCGCGAAAAATTCGTAGAAGCGAATGCGTGCTCAGAAAGTGATTCGTGTTCGAGGGAATTTTAATACATTAACTCCTATGGGGATTTCGCGGGGAATGAAAAATACTTCGATGTGGCGAAAACTTCGTTGAACCGGCATTCGTTGTGCCGGGATTCAACTGTACCATCTTTGGCTCTTGCTCGGATCGTTGGATATGTGGGATCGACAGCATTTTAAAGTATATTCTTAAAAACGTTGCTTATAGCACGCCCATTTTGTCAGCTGAGAATATCTTCCGCGAACTAGGGATCCCAAACTTCAAATCCTTATTTATTCGTACAGTTCTCCTTAAGCACTATTGGTACAATGAATTTAATCAGGAAACTACCCCAACGAGACAACTTAGAAAACATAACCGTTACATTGTTCCTCGGTCTAACACGAGGCATAGTGCGGCCAGGCGTTGCGCTTATGTTCCTGCTACTCTCAACAAACTGCCGGAAGAAATCTTTACGGCTAGCTGTAGAGGCAAGCCGAAAGAATTATTGAAAAACGGGTCAAATTGACGTTCAGGCGTCAATTTTATCTCCATTGTTGTTTAATATTTTTATGAATGACTTCCCTTTGGCTATCTCTAATTGTTTAGAGTTCCAATATGCTGATGACACAGCGTTACTGGCAAAGCATATATCGTACAAATTGGCCTCTGATTTGTTGCAAAATGACATTTTCAATGCGATGCGCTGGTTTGCTGACAATGGAATTGCTGTCAACGCCCAAAAAAGAAAACAGCTCGTCTGTTTTCGTTCTCCAATAAAGACAACTGTTATTAACATTTCTATTTACTTGCATATTTAAAACTGTGTGTCTGGTAAATGTTCACCTATTGAATATGTGGCATGTGTTAAGTATCTAGGAGTGTCTTTCGACAGTAGCTTAGCCTGCCATTACCATTTATCTGTTTGTTGTAAATTGAGGTCAGTGGCATGGTTGTTGTTTAACATCAAAAGTTATCTGCCCTTGTAAAAAAAAAAACGATTGTACATGCTTTGGCGTACAGTGTGTTAAGATACGGTATTACCATCTTTGCCTTTTGCTCGGATCGTTGGGTATTTAGGATCGACAGCATTTTAAAAAATATTCTTAAAAACGTTGTGTGCAACACACCCATTTTGTCAGCTGAGAATATCTTCCGTGAACTAGGGCTCCCAGACTTCAAATCGTTATTCATTGATACTGTTGTCCTTAAGCACTATTGGTACAGTGAATTTAAACAGGAAATTAGCCCGACGAGACAACTTAGAAAACATAACCGTTACATTGTTCCTCGGTCTAACACGAGGCATAGTGCGGCCAGGCGTTGCGCTTATGTTCCTGCTACTCTCAACAAACTGCCGGACGAAATCTTTACGGCTAGCTCTAGGGGCAAGCTGAGAGAATTATTGAGGAGTGAATGGAAAAATTTGTTTTAGTATTAGTGGAATCTGTTTCGCCTTAGACTTTGCGCCTTTATGATCTTTTCAGTTGTGTTTCGAATGAACTTACTAATTTTCAGTGTGCTCTTTTTCATGTTTATTTTGATTTTGCTTTCTTCGTCTATATAGCATGAGGCATACTTTTCTGTCACACTGCATTTTTTTCAGGCACGGTCCTACAAGTCATCTAAAGGCTTAGACCGGCCTGTCTCTCCTGTATTTGCTACTGACAGTGACAAAATAAATTATTATTATTATTATTATTATTATTATTATTATTATTATTATTATTATTATTATTATTATTATTATTATTATTATTATTATTATTATTATTGTTATTATTATTATTATTATTACTACTACTACTACTACTACTACTATTACTACTACTACATGCTGGCAAATATGGCGGTGGCTGCTGCGGGACTTCGGTAACTGCCACAGCTTTTCATCCGGTGAGCGCACCCACCACTTCATTTCTTCCAGAGTCCTCCAGCACGCCGATTGTCCCCGGTTAATATCGGTGCGTGTGCGTGCTGTGCCTGCTGGCTGCCGCTCAACGGAAAAGTCCCTGCCTCGCCCCTCTGCTCGTCATAGTAGTCTCTACTGGCTGCTTGCTGCGAGGCGTCAACGCATGCTGGCGGCTTCAACGACGGTTGTGGCGGGTGTCCGAAACTCCTGCTATTCTTCCGGTGAGCGACGCTGGTTGTGTTTGTTTTAGCAAGACTTCCTTTGATGAACAGTCTCTCGGACTGTTGTTAGCTGCGTTGCCATTTTTCTGTGCTTGTTGCCTATTTTTGTTCTTATTTTTTAGAGCTCCCAGTGTTTGCTATCCTCAATGGCAAGTCATGATAATTGCATTGCTGGTCAGAAGCCTCTTCCTGCTGATGGTAAATTCATGTCTTGTGCAGACTATCAATATTCATATCATCTCAGATAGTCGTGCTCTGGTATAGCCGCTAATAATACGTTTACTACCATTGGTCAAGCCAAAGAGAGAAGTCTGGGTTTTCAAAACTTGCCGAACTAACAAAAAGAGACTCAACAGCGGCCCTGAGTCCACTGATGAAAACGGTGTGCCGGAGTCCTCATTGTTGGATGAGCTTAGAGAAATCAGGAAAAGTCTGCAATCGCTGCCGGCTCTTCATAAGAAAGTTGATTCTCCAACGTCCAGCAAGACATCATCGGTCAAGCCCTTGCTGCTGCTGTATCCCAAGGGATCCCGGCCGACGGCTAGGGCCGACAGGGGAGATGGACTTCTCTCCTGGCGTTCATTGACTGGTGTTACAATAAAGTTGTTTCTGTCTCTCTCCTATTGATGCAGGAAGAATTCACAGCGCTCTCTAAATCAGTTCGCGCCGCCGCGGTGGCTGAGTGGTTATGGCGCTCGGCTGCCGGCCCGAAATACGCGGGTTCGATCCCGGCCGCGGCGGTCGAGTTTCGATGGAAGCGAAATTCTAGAGGCCCGTGTAATGTGCGATGTCAGTGCACGTTAAAAAACCCCAGGTGGTCGAAATTTCCGGAGCCCTTCACTACGGCGTCGTTCATAGCCCGAGTCGCTTTGGGACGTTAAACCCCCCTAAACCATCTAGATCAGTTCGTGAGCTCGAAGGATCTGTGTCGTTTCTAGCCGAGAAGTACGATTCCTGTTTTGAAACAGCAGCAAGATAGTGAATTACTTGAGCTGTCTCAAGGTGCTGAACTGGAAGCTTTGAAAGCAGATGTGTTGACTCAGACGGCTTTATACAACAACTAGATGAAAATCAAATTGAAATCGAACAGTACAGAAGAAGAATGAATCTTGAGATTCATGGTTTGCCTGAGAACAGCAGTGAAAACCTAGCAGACCTAGCAATCATGCAAATGGCATCTAAACTGGAATTGGCTGGGTTTTCATCTGGCGACATCGCGGCTGCCCATCACTGGAAAGCCAAATTTGACATTACACCAGTGGTCCTTGTGCACTTCACTTCAGCAGTCTGGAAGCAAAAATGGTTTTATGCTCGTTTTATGCTGAGGCAGCTGCGTGAAGATGAATCGTTTCCAAAGATCTTTTTCAATGATAACTTTACTAAAGCTAACCGAGGCTTCTTTTGGAAAGCAAGGTCCAAGGAAAAGGCACAGGGTTACCAGTTTTGTTGGGTGAAGGGAGAGAAAATCTTCGTAAAAAAGAACGGAACAGCGTCTCTTGTTCGAATCGGTAAACAAGCAGACCTGGAAAGTATTGTTTAACCACTATGTCTTTTTCGTTCTACGAACTACCCGATTTTATTTCATTCAAAACATAATTTAGATTTAACTTGGACCACTGTTTCACGGTTTTGAGTGTAAACATTCGAAGTTTGCGTAAATATTGGGAAGAGTTTAAGTTTATAGCTGAATCTGCAGCTGGCTATGCTGACGTGTTTGTAGTAACTGAAATCAACGTTTCTCAGGCGTGCCTTCATATATTCAATTTGAAGGGTTTTTCTGCCCATTCTATTACACGAAACGGACGTCGTGGCGGCGGTATTGCTGCTTTTGTGAACGACAACTGTGCTGTTTCTCCTGTAGATGCATCTTTTGAGCATGCTGAGTTCCTAATGCTCGAAATCTGTAAAGAGTCATTTTCTGTGCATCTGTTATCGCTTTATCGAGCACCCTCCTCCAGCCTTTATCAATTTTTTATTCAGCTTGAAGAAACTTTGCTGCATTGGAGTGCCGTGGATCAATTCAGTTTCATTGGTGACCTTAATATCAACATATATTGCCCTGCGAAAGTCTCTTACCTATCAAAGTTGTCTGCTTATGGTCTAGAATGCACATTTGGAGCTCCTACTGGAGTGGAATTAGTTAATAACCGACTAGTGCAATCATTCATAGATCACATAGCGGTCAGAGCTCCTGACTTCATTTCGGTCGTGTACAATTTTACAAAGTTTGCCAACCACTATTTCGAACCGAACGCGTCTGGAACCCCAAATACGGTAACTGCTTCTGGTCAACGCAAATCCGTTATCCCCATTCTCAATCACTCCAAGCTTGATAATCTTAACGCTTCATTTGATTGGGCATCGCTAACTAAGGAAATTTCAGCGGGCAAGGTTTATGAAAAGTTTTGTATGCGGCTGAAAAGCTTTGAGTGACAATGCATTCCGTTGGTGTCTAAAAGAGTCAGAAAGGGTCACTGCTGGATGAGGCCGGACATTCTTAATGAAATCTCCTATAGAGATAGTTTGGGGAAACGGTGCAAAAGAAGTCCAAAAAACCTAGCTCTGCGTTTAGAATACAAGTCAGCAAGGAACAGGGTTGTCGCCCTTTCCAACACCCTTCAAATAATGTGAGCAAAACTTGGTCTTTGGTAAATTATCTCAGAGGTATGAATTCTAATAAATGTTCTATTTTCGGTTCGTTCTGTCAGCCTACGCCAGCAGTAGTTGATGCTTTCAACAGGAACTTTGTAAAAGCGTCGAAAAGGGCTGTTACTGAAACTACTAGCTCTAGTTCGTTGATGCAGTCCATACCTGCATCAGCTTTTCTTCCTAGGATCTTGAGCGGGACCATGCCCCTTTCAACCCTTTTTAACCAGTCCGCTTGAATTGTTCTACTAGCTCCCCGTTGACAACAAATTGCAGTTTCTAGGTTTAACGCTAATATTCTCGGTTACCCATATGAATTGGTATTACCAGCACAGGGCCAGCATACCACTCCTGTCTTATTCTTCGTACCATACGAAGTTTGTCAAAAGGGCAGTAGTGAACATGCGGTTCACCAAATGCATGAGAAAATCGTGCTCCTCTTGTTCCTCCTCAGCCTCAGCGAGCAACCCAATCGCCTTTCTTCGGCTGGTTATCCCAACGATGCTTAGCTATATTCCAAGCATTCCGCTGAAAGAACAAGCCCGCCGGTGATCCTGTAAACATGCACGGCATTTCGCTACAATATATCAAATGCAAGGTTTGTTTTCTTTGCCCCAGAGAAGCTGTGTAGGATGACCAACCCATTTCCAAGGGGGCGTAAAAGGAAGGTGTGGTTCATCGTGTTCCGTTGACTTGTGGTCGGGTATCCATCTGACAGACAGGTGCCTAAATGAAAGACTAGCGGAACGCCCGAATCGCAAAGCCACTGACTGCACTAGCAGCAAAAAACATAGAGTTCGTATGGTCGGAGGAGGCAGAGGTGGCGTTTGAAGAACTAAAGGAAAAATTAATAACCGCTCCCTTGCTAGGATATCCAAACTTCAGCCAGCCTTTCATTGTAGCGACTGACGCCTCGAAGTTTGCAGCGGGTGCAGTGCTGTCTCAGAATTTTGACGGCAAGGAGCACCCTATCGCGTTCGCGAGCCGGCAATTCAGTCCAGTCGAGCAGCGGTACAGTGCCACTGAGCGGGAGTGTCTTGCAGTGGTTTGGGCCGTGCGGCACTTTCGGTGCTACCTCTATGGCCACAGATTCAGGCTAGTGACCGACTGCCAACCCCTTAAGTGGCTTCTAAACGTGAAGGATCCGAGCTCGCGCCTCGCGCGCTGGAATCTGCAACTTCAGGAATACGATTTCGAGATAGAACACAAGCCAGGCAAGGTGCACACTAACGCGGACGCATTAAGTCGAACTAACCTGGTACGCACCGTGAGTGAGTTTTGTCCGGCCATAGATACAAACGATCTCCGCACCGAGCAGCGAGAGGACAAAGGGCTAGAGAAAACATTTCATGCCATTTCTGGGGGGATCGCCCGGGATCCCGACAATTGTTACTTTGTTGACAACGAAGGAACCCTACGAAAGCGCACCCGGCCTACGCGGTCAGGAAGGAAGGCTAGCCAGGTGTGAGAAAGAGTGGTGGTACCAAAGTCAATGGTGCCGCACGTCTTGAGGGTTTTTCACGATGCCCCATACGCGGGCCATTTTGGAGTAATGAAAACGCAAAGGAGGTTGGAGCGCTACTACTATTGGCAGGGCATGCGTTCAGATGTTAAAGAGTACTGTGCTAACTGCCGTTCTTGCCTGGAAAGAAAAACTCCGAAAAACCGCAGGCCGGCCCCCCTTCAGGAATTCGAGGAAGTCTCGACGCCTTTTTGAGAGGGTTGGCATGGATATCCTAGGCCCACTTCCGACTACGACAACAGGAAACAAATATGTACTGGTGTGCGTTGACCACCTAACGAAGTATGCTGAGATAACAGCACTGCCCGACCAAAAAGCAGAAACTGTGGCACGTGCTTTTGTAGAAACAGTGGTTCTGCGGCACGGCGTTCCGCGGCAGTTGTTAACGGATCAAGGGTCAAACTTTGTGTCGAGGTTGATGAAAGATGTGTATAACCTTCTGGGAATTGACAAAAGACAGACCACCCCTTACCACCCGGCTTGTAACGGTGCTGTGGAGAGGCTTAATCAAACAGCAAGCAAACTGTTATCCCATTATGTTTCGCGAGACCAACAGGATTGGGACCTCTGGATACCGTTTGCTGTTTTTTCTTACAACACGGCGGTGCACGAGAGCTCCGGTGACTCCCCTTTCTACCTCTTGTACGGTCGCGACCCAGACGCACCGAATGCGGTGGTTGATGGACAGAGACGGGTGCCATACGGGTCACTAGATGATTATCGAGCCGAACTGACGTCTCGATTGCAAGTGGCCCATGACGTAACAGCCGAAGCATTACGGGAAGCAGCCGACAAAAGAAAAAGGCGGTTCGACACTAGGGCTAGGGCGGTTCCTTTCAGGGTGGGAGACCGCGTATACCTTGAGTGTGTGCAGGTCAAGGCAGGGCTTGCCCGTAAGTTAACGCCCAAATGGAAAGGACATTACCGCATAGTAGAGCAGCTATCGCCGGTTAATTTTCGGATTCGGGAGATCGCAGGGGCCTCAACCGCTGTGGTCCATGCTAACCGGCTAAAGCAAGCACCAACATGCTCGCCTCTTTCTGAAACGGCTGCCTCAAGGGAACAGGAGGGGGAGGATAACCTTCGCACGGAGCCCGCCATTGTAAATAACCCTGCATTGCAGAAAAGCGGTCAGAGCGGCCGGCACAAAAATTTCAGTCCATGTGATGAACTGGAACACTTCATGCAGTCGCAGCTCGGAGGCGCCCTTCTCGAGGAGGAGGCATTCCAATCTGGCAGACGTATTCCAGCCGCTAGGTACTACCTCCGTAACCGAGTAGTGGACAGGGAGGTACCTCGCTAAGACTACATTTCCTTGTTTTGTACATTAGAAGTGCGCTTCGTTTAGCTTCATTTTTTGTTCGTTCTCTTGTTTGAGATGTTGTACATACTGTTAATTATGGTCTTATATTGTGCACTCGAGTGGTATCTACGGTGAAGAATTGTTCTGAAACTCCGCTCTGGCTCGGTGCTCGTGGGGAAGAAAGGAGCGACTTGTGCGGGATACTGGCCCGAACAGCGCGGCGTGTGTGTGTGCGCGCGTGTGTGTATGACGAAATTCCTAATGTTCAATGAACATTCCTTTTAAGAAGGAGCGGATGTGACGATTCGTGCACATGCACCGGTGCCACGGCGAGCCGGTCAGTGACTTTTCCTGGAGACGGTTGGCCGCGCCGTCCTGGCGTCGGGTCGCAGCGGAGAGACATGACCATATTTGGTTGTGGCGGAGAAACATGACCATATATGGTAACCGTCGACGGCCCTGTCGAATGACGCTTGAGTGTCCCCGTCATTATGCACCCCTCGAGAGCCACGGGGGAGTGGACAAAGGCGCGGCCACGGCTGAAGAAAGAAGCAAAGGCTTTAAAAGCGGAAGCCGACGGGAGGAAGGGGGAGAGCGATCGGGGCGAGTGGACGAGAGGGCCGGAGACGGAGCGAGGCAGAAGACTGGGGCTGCGCATTGACCTGAGCCCGGGGTCTAGCCGTCGCTACAGTGTACTAGAATAGGGGCAGTGTGTTCAGGCGGCGGAGCGCGCCACGCACCGTCGTGAAGCCGGCAGCGTAGACAGGTCCCGGATGTATGTGGTGGCGCTGCAGTCGCACCGGCTGTACGGACGCGTTCTCCGTGTGTTGCGGCGGGTTGCAGCGTGCTTCTTGAGCTCCACCTTGCTTGTGAAGAAACGGGATGTTTCGGCCGCACGGGCAGTGCTAGCAGTGTGATGTTTTGCTGCGGTGTTCGCGAGTGAGAGCCAATGCCTAATCGCCGACGGCAACGTCATTGCTTCGCGCCGGGGTGCGACACCGGCTACAAGTGGGCCCAAGGCGAGCAGCCTTCCCTCTTCGCCGTGCCGAAAGATGAAGGAAAAAGAAAGGTTTGGGAACGAAACCTGCATCGAAAAGATAAGGTCCTTGATGAAAGTTGCTCGGTCTGCGAGCGTCATTTCGATCCTTCTTGTATCCTACGGGATTACGTCCACATTATAGAGGGGAAAGAGGTACGCATTCCGCGAGGAAAGCCAGAGTTGCTGCCGGATGCCGTACCTACGCTCCTACCAAACACGCCGGGCTATTTATCGAAGAAGACGCCGACGCCTCGGGCGCCAAGAAAGCGGAAGAGCCCTACGGTGTGTTCTGCTGATCCCAAGAGGCCTTGTACTGAACAAAACAGTCACAATGACGCTGTAAAGGAACTCGCTTCACTTGACACGCCATATTTGCAAGGCGACGCACTTGAACCGCAGCTGTTTGAGGCAACCTCTGTGTTAGGCCTTCGCTCTCTCGATGTGCCATAGGGTGCAAATTGCATGCTGATGATTTCACATCAGCAGTTGTGCGCTTTTATGTCTTAACAAGGCTGCACTTTTACGTTAAAGGTCTTAATCAGTCAAGAGAAGCACGACGAAAAAGGAAATTGCACTTGAAAGTTAGCCGTTGTTCTTAGCAGGCTTGTGCAACACATATGCTGACGCTCCTTTGCGTTTTTTTTTATCTAAATACACGGCTTTTTTTGTGCATTCCAAAGCCAATTTTGTAAATATAATTCAAAAATGAATTAAGGAATTAATTTAAGCACATTAATTCCGCTGTAGGTCTCCGTTGTTTGGATTGGAATGTACTCGCTCTTTTTCTGTGTTTAATCCCTTTTACTTGGCCTCTTTCCTACCTGTTTTATTCCTTTCATTCAAATGTGTGATGTTGGTGTGTCTCAGACTCGTACATGAGCCTGACGTTGGGGAGCTCTTCATGACGTAAATAAAAGTCACGAATAAACTGTGCAAATCCAGTCATTGCGGGTAATTCGCGAAACCGGAGGATAGAACGAGGGACAAATGTTTACCATGTTTACCGCGAAAGAAGGTAAATACCAAGCACGGAAGGCCTTTGGCTTTGGGCCGTGTACAGTTTTGTGTTTTCTACAACAGCGGCTGCATTTTTATGAGTGCGAACTGCGCAAGAAAATGCACCTGGAATCCGAGTTGCTTCAACTCAATCGAAGCCCTTTACTACGGTGCTACTTGAAGCGCGAGTGTTGCTTGCGGATATTAAACCCATTAATCAATGTTTTTTTTACGTTCGAATAACTTCTGGTTACGTTGTAGCGTGGCTCAACAGATTTAACGGCTTTACCCCACTATTTCGGTGTCTCCAAACCCTTTGCTGTCAGGTTTGTTAATAAATCCGTCTAATGAGCGTTGTGATGCGCTAAAGTACACATATAATTAATCTCTTATGTGAACGTCAGTTCCAAGCATGCATCTCCACATCCTCCGAGCATTTGCACGTCTGTTCGAGGCGGAGGATGATTACAACACTTCTAAAAACGCGCAGCGCCAGCGCTGCGCCGTTGGTTCCGTACAGCCCATGCTCCTGTAGCGCCATCTCGTGCTTTCTGCATGAAGCGCCTCAGCGGCAAGCGCTCCTGAACACACTGCCCCTATTCTAGTACACTGTACCGTCGCTAACGTTCGACCTTCGCCAACGCGCCTCCACGCCTGGCAGCTCATCCAACGACCAGCCGAGAACGAGGGCAGCACAGCCACGAGGAACTCCCAGCCCGGCCGCTGCAGACAACCAGCCATTCATCGAGCACGTGCCACACCACGCTGACTCAGCCCCGGTGACGACGAGCTCAGCTTCTGTCCCGTAAGCGGCATCGAGCCAGATGCTTTAATTAAATCACTTCAACATCATTCTGGAGTCTGTGCATCAATCTCCTCATGCCCAGTGTGGACCCAGGGCCATTTTAAGAAACTGGTTCATCACACCACCAAGCACGGTCCCCTGTCAGAGCACTGCCAAGATTGTCCGAACAAACCTTGCGAGCCTTCGTTGAGTGAGTGTGCGGTCGAAACGAAGAGACACGTGCGGGATATGCAAGACTGATTCGCAAGAAGGCAGCCGTCAGTCAGTCTCTCGAATAAGCAAATGGCGTTCGTGAGTGGAATAGCCTCGAGCATGCTTTGAGTTCTCTCTGTTTTGTTCTACTCGCTTCGGTATTTATATGTTTCTGTGCCGTCAGTAAAATTCAGTTGCAAGTTGGCGCTTTGTGCTATGTCTCCGTCTTCTTCTGCGCACAAGTTTTCGTCAAAATCGTGAGCGACCAGCAAGCCCAAGAAACAGCGTTCTTATTTCAGTACGCCGACGATACTCCGCTAGTGGTGTCAGGCTCCAACTACAGCAACATCGTTTCTCTACTGCAACAAAAGAAGTCAAAAAATTTTGGAGTGGTTTTAAGGAATCATGTTTCTGTTAATAAGCATAATATACAATTGATTTGTTTTCGCGACCCTCACAAGAAAGTCTAACTTTCAAAGTGTCTAACGCCGATTATAAACGATGCTAAACATGTTCTTCGTTATTTTCAGAGAACCCTTCGCCTAGCAGCCCCATCAGTGAAGTTATTAGCACATTTAACCTTCCTTCGTCCCGAACTGGAATACGCATTCGCTGTTTGGGACCCGCTCGGCTACTGAGCCGGAGTTCCCGGGTTCGAACCCGACCGCGGCGGCTGCGTTTTTATGGAACGCTAAGGCGCCCGTGTGCTGTGCGATGTCAGTGCACGTTAAAGATCCCCAGGTGGTCTAAATTATTCCGGAGCCCTCCGCTACGGCACCTCTTCTTCCTTTCTTCTTTCACTCCCTCCTTTATCCCTTCCCTTACGGCGCGGTTCAGGTGTCCAACGATATATGAGACAGATACTGCGCCATTTCCTTTCCCCCCAAAACCAATTATTATTATTATTATTTGGGACCTTATCAAAGTAACCTTTCTAACTTACTGGAAGCAACACAAAACTGGGCAGCAAGATTCATCCACTAGGCCTATTCCTATCATGTAAGTATCACTGAACTAAAACATAATGCTCATCTTAAAACCTTAGCAGACCACTGCACTATTGGAACACTATGCATTTTTCATAAGTTTTGCCATCATCCCATGATCAAGTCTGTTATCAGCCCTGCCCAGGCGCACGAACCACCAGAAGGCCGTTTACACTCCCCCTGCCCGGACATGTGTTCATCTCTCATCATTTCCTTTCCACACTGCAAAGAACTGGAATGACTTGAACAACGCCATCGTACTTCATTCCAGCCCATCATCATTCACATCATCTATCGAATCAACCATGTGCCATGAACTCCACTCCCCAATACCCCTTCAATAGGGCCTTTGAGGTTGTAATAAATAACAAAATATGCACAAAGAAAATTGTGAGGACTTTCTTCCAGTGGTGTAAACTGTCCTACTAAGGTTACTTACCTAGGAATGCTTTTTGATGAGTCACTGTCCTAGGCTTACCAAATTGCCTACTTCGCCGTGTAGCGAAGAACAGTATGTAGGGTAATATGCAAATTAACGTCAATGGGCAATATACAATTTCCATTGACGAGGTGTAATGCACTTGGCGAGTCAATGTTGCGGTATGGATTACCGGTGTACGGGTGGGCCTTCAGGTTCGAACTTAATGTGTTAAAGAGGGTATTGCAAACAACTCCACTGCAGGTGAAACTAAACTACAGACACTCAAGAAATGGAAATTCCTAATGTACATATGTTGCTACTGACAATTGGCTTGAACTATTTTTTTTTTATTCTCTCAAAATTAAGAACAAAACAAAGTAGCGCAACCTGCATGTAGTTGAAAAATATTTTCTACCAAGTGTCTTGAAACTGGGAAAATGACTCGAGCTTATTTTATTACGTTCTATTTGTCATTGAAACGGCCCCGGTCCCATATGGAAGGCGAACAATTAGAGCATGATTAGTTTCATGGCCTAGCAGCTTAACTCAGTGTTTCTTTGTCCTGCATAAGGTTTGTTTACCTGCATAATGATTTTGAATTCAAAGGTGAAAAGTGTCACTTTTTTTCTTTTGGAGCGAAACTCTACTTCACGACCAAAGGTGCAAACGGCGTGTGCCTAGATAAAGTAAATACAAAAAAATAAACATTGCCGCAACTGGATGTCGAAACCGCCGCGGCGCGAAGAGATCAGCATCGCTGGTCACTGCGCGAGGGCTCAAGAGTATCACCGCAGCCGATCACGCCTCGTGTTAAACTGCAACACACCCTCGCGCTGTGCATTGCACGTCATAGACTTCATCAACTGATAGGACTAGCTAACCGGTTTCGTTTATGTTTGGTTTATGTGGGTTTAACGTCCCAAAGCGACTCAGGCTATGAGGGATGCCGTAGTGAATGGCTCCGGAAATTTCGACCACCTGGGGTTCTTTAACGTGCACTCACATCGCACAGCAGACGGGCCTCGAGAATCCCACCTCTATCGAAATTCGACCGCCGCGGCCAGGATCGAACCCGCGTCTTTGGGGCCAGCAGCCGAGCGCCATAACCACTGAGCCACCGCGGCGGCACGACTAGCCAACTAATATCGTCTCCAGACGAGCCGACGACCCAGCAAAGCGAAACCATGAGCCGACCAGACTAAACACATGCTCTCGCACGGCTAGTTGGTTTAACGACGCGCAATCTCTACGATTTTTTTTTCTGTTGTTATTACCTAGCTGTATGTCGTAAGGGTGGTCGAAAGGGGTAGCTGCTAATTCATGTTTGGAAAAAACAGCGCAAGCTTGAGACATGGACTGAGAAAGATAGGACGACACAGCGCTGTGTAGCCCGTTGCATTATTAGCGAGTGGTTTCAAATGACTGAAGATGTGTTGTCGTTCAAATGCGCACATTTCTTTCTATTTCTTTCCCTTCAGCCGTAGTGTGATATGCTGTGTGCTTACAGTTGCGTTTTCAACTATAATGTGCAATTGATATCCTCGTGGCCCTGCTGCCCTGTCTTGCAGAGAGATATAATGCTGCCTTGAGAAGCACTACCTTTGGGATTGTAATTATGTGCAAATAAACCAATGCAAATGACGAACAGCGCTGTCATGACCCGTATAAGGCATGCTGACGAAGCCTCAAGATGAAACCGTAGCTGCCAATCGGTAGAATTTCAAGGCGCCCTTCTTAACGCATTGTAGTCGATGGTGTTCCGATTCCTCTTTTATGAAAATTGGCCCCCCCTCCCGCCTCCACTGATTGCGAACTGTTCCGGATTTCTTTGGCAAAAGGCTACAGTTACGTAAGCAACGGCCACTCTACAAAGGATGGCGACTCGCACCACTGCATCGAGAGCAGCGAGAAAGTGAGATATCGCGCCGTTCATCACTTTGCTGGCCGGGGTATATATATATATATATATATATATATATATATATATATATATATATATATATATATATATATATAGTCGAGATTCGGACATTCGCAAACCCCATCTGCATACTGCCAAACCGCGTAAGTTAGGTAGGTACCTGGCCGAAGGGCGGCTGCGGCGCGGAGACCGGCGGCGGCGCGTGGTGCATCCGCGGCGGCTCCCTGAGGCCCGGCGAGGCGCTGACCGGGGGCCGCAGCGCTCCCGGTGGCGCCAGGCCCATGGGGCGCGCCAGCTGGGGCACGCCGTGCGCGCCGCCCGGCGGCTGCTGCTGCTGCAGGTGTGGGGCCCCCGGAGGCGGAGGGTGGTGGCCCGGGGGCGGAGGACCCAGAGAGGGCACCAGCGGCGTCTGGAACATGGCTGCCAAAAGAGGGGAGGACAGCGGCGTCTCAGCGGCACAGTGGCACATTCGCATTGGGTGCAATGATATATACACAGGCGCGGCTTGAGCCACAGGAGGATTTTCCAGGCGCTGGCCTTGGCGGTGCACAACGCTCGAAAGTGCTCTTCTTGGCGAGAAACAATGCGAAAGCACGGCGCCGAAGATGGGCCCGTACGACTGAAAAAACTCGGAAGGGCCGAATTCCAAAAGTTGTTCCTGGTGGGACCATGCCTTAGCCGTTTCGTTAAGGTTACCGCGTGCGGCAGACCAAAGTCACGTTTAACAACGGTTTCTTGAGCGCGGAGGCAGTAGCTCTCACAGTGCGCGCTGAACAGTGGGTTGCGCCGAACACCACATTCTCAAGACGTGAGGTTACGACCAGCGCCATGGTCGCGCGACAGAAGTTATACCACATTTTTCCCGGCACGCTTTGTGTTATGTGCGGGAGCATAGATGTCATAAGCGAGGGCCCGCCTATTCATCAGCACGGGAGAATCACACGGGTAGATTTATATCATCAAGCTGTGGCTGCAGTGCATCACTATTTCGAGCAATGTATACCATTCCTCGATCCAACTACGCACTCATTTCGCGACAGGTTTCATGACAATGGATCTTTTCTAAGTATCATTATAGTTTCCTTGGCGAACCCGTCACGGTGGCTTAGTGGGTATGTCGATCGGCCCATGGTTGGGGGATCGAATCCCAGATGCGGAAGCCGCACTTCAATGGAGGCAAAAGAGAACTGATGTCAGAGCTCGTGTAAGAACCCCGGGAGGGCGAGATAAATGCGGAGTCCTCCCCTACGGCATCCATCACAGCTCCCGGGGAGTTAAACCCCGCGTCACGTAACATAGCAGCATCGTCATCAGCCCAACTACTCTCATTGCAGGACAAAGGCCTCGCCCACACCCTCCAATTCACCGTGTCATGCGCCAGCTGAAGACACCTTGCCACCACTCGTAACATTCATAACCATGGATGCGCACCAGGCTTGGAACTGCAACGCCGTCTATGCAACAGCAGAAGCGTTGGATGCTTCCCACCGCCTCCATCGAGTCGTTTTCACCTCCAGCTTGAAAAAGTGGAGCCAGCTGACAGATTCAATACTAGGAGAGGAGGTGCAACGGACGAGTGCCAATTAAAGAGATGACAAGCGCAGTCCTGCTCCCTTTGCCTGGCACTCGTCCGTCATTTCTACTGTGGTATTTTTCGTCCAAAATGAACCGCAAAGAACTCGCCAAAATATCTGGTTCAAAGACTAGGATACATTAAAAATTAGGGTCTCCTTCCGGTGAGGGAAAGTTGTCGTTTAGTTTGTGGGTCCTGATCTTTTGTTTTTATTGTTGGTACTAGTTGCCTGCACCCCTATCATGATTCTTACGACAAGTATTTGTGCTGGGCGCTGCAATAAAACGCCTCTGCTCCGTGTCTGGCGTTGAACCAACAAGGCCGGCTGATGCCTCAGTGCATTTTTCAGAAGTAGTCAAGGGGGCCCCGACTAGCGCAGCTGGCCTCCGTTGACGAGTGGGGCGTCCGCCGCGTTTAGCGGCTCGCCTAATGAGGTCAACCGCCGCGGGCGATTCGTGACCGCAGCAGAAGGTGCGCGCGCCGGTCCCCATGTGGCGCAACGCATCGACGGCTGCCGCGGCGTTGGCCAACAAAGCGTGGATCCACACTGTCGTCGACTTACGCTCACTCCAGGACAAGAAGGCATGCACGGCGCTTACCACTGCCGACATTCAGCGACAGCCGTTCTCGGTGCTGGTTTAGACACCGCTATTTGTTGCCAGTCTTCTATGATTTAGTGCGCTCACGCCACGCGCTCCGACCACTCACCGTGGCGCGTTTTCATCGCGTCATGTGTGACGCCACTGCATGGCGACGAACCAGCGTGACCGCAAACCTTGCTTTTAACTGCTCTCTTCGTAAAACAAGCCCTCAGGTATGCGGTACAGGACGCCAAGGCTGACAAAACGAGTCATGGTTTATTTATTTATTCATCGATTTATCTCTTTATTTATTCAAAGCACCCCCAACGGCCCTCCCTCATTCGAAGGTATTACATTGAAAGGGAGGGGGAGGGCGTGTACAAGGCATTGGTTATAATAACGCACTAAAATAAAACAGAGAATTACAAAAATATTAATGAAAAATATGCATCCACAAAAAAAGTCGAAACAATGCACACTGGAGGAAAATTTTAGGAATCAATAACAGCCCCGCCGGAAAAAGACAACGCCGGAAAAAGTGCGCTGCAGTACAAATGAAAAAATAAAAAATAAAAAGAAGACAAGGCGGAAGAAAGTGCCCGGAAAAAAAAAACCTTTTTACTTGTTGAAGCATCAGTGAATAAGGTGTTGGAACTTATTTACGTCAGATTGTGTGGCAGTGTCTGATGGTAAATCGATCCATTCGGTTATCGTGCGCGGTAAAAAAAAGAATAAGCATAATGGGATGAGTGGCAGTTGAAGCGTTTAACTTGGTAAGCATGATCACGACGTGGAAAGATGACTGCCGGTGGCTGAACGAATTCACCATGAAGGGAAGGATGGTGACAAAGCTTATGGAAAAGTGATAGGCGGGAGGAGGAGGAGGAGGAGGAGGAGGAGGAGGAGGAGGAGGAGGAGGAAAGGCAGGGAGGTTGACTAGACGAATAGCCGGTTTTCCACCCTGCACGGGGGGAAAGGGGTGAGGGCAGAAAAAGATGAAGCAGAAAAAACCGTTGCAGGAAATTAGTCACTATGCAAAGTCACAGCGTTCGGTAAAGTCACAGCCTATCCTGTAGGCCAGAAGTCCTCAAAAAGCGGAGCAGTGCTTTAAGGACTTCACCGCCGACGACGGCCGCGGTCAGTGGCCGAGAATATTCGTTTCCGTCAGTGGGCGCAGGTCTAGATGCTCCATTGCACGGCAGAGAGACTGTCTTTCGGCGCTGTAGCCAGGGCAGTCACAAAGAATGTGGGCTATAGTCTCATCACATCCGCAGATGGCACATGCAGGGCTGTCAGCCATTCCGATTAAGAACGAGTAATGGTTGGTGAAAGCTACAACAAGCCAAAGGCGACACAGCAAGGTTGCTTCACGTCGTTGTAGGCCGGATGGAAGACGAAGCTTGTGATCTGGGTCCAAGGTTTTTAAACGCGAATGCGAGGTAAGGTATGACTAAATTTTAAAAATACAGTTTTTAAGGCAAAGAGAATCTTTTTGTGGCACAGTAATACCAGTGTTGGCAGACGTCAAAAAACAGGCTAATCATGTTAACTAGTAAATGATGAACAAAATTCTGATAGTCAACTTTGAAACTGTTACCGACAGGCCCGCCTGATCGCAATTAGACATTTTTAGCCAGCTGTTAGTAAAAGCCATTATATTTTTTTATAAATTCGAAAACGCGATCACCCTCGGCACTGTGGGTCTACAAAATTTGGCTATTTTGACTAGTTACGTGCACTGGAGGGGCTGCTTTGCCTGCATGCTCTTCGAAAGCGCATGCATTTTGGCACGATGTAGCCAAATTTTGCCAACACTGGTATTACTATGCGACGAAGAGCTTCTCTTTCCCTCTAAAGCACTATTTTAAAAAATTAGTAATCACCTTCCCCGAAACACCTGGTATAACAGCGTACACTGGCTTGCGTGCAGTTCCATCGCTCTGCCGTTTTTTCTCGCAAGCATGATTCAACGAGCGGTACGTCACCGGCTGCCTATTACGCAGTTCTTTGACGGGACACCGATGCAGGGCTAACCAACAAGGCGTCTTTGCATCGTAACCCACGGCGCTTGTTGGAAACCTGGCGGACCATGCGGCCCACCAGGTCCCCACCTGCCGGTGCATGGCGAGTGTTGTGTCGCAGCGTCGCTCGTTGTGTATGAAGAGTCCGAGGACTCTCATTTCCTTGGATTCGGGAATGGGACCGCTTTGCAAGGAGAGATGGATTTGTGTCGAGCATGTTCCCGAGGTGCGCAGATGCACGAATTCTGATTTCTGGGGGGGGAGCATTGCAGACCACAGTCTCGGGCATAGCCCTCGAGGCCCAAAGGGCCTTAACGCAGCGCGCCCGGGCTGCGGCAACCGCCAATGGGGTGCCTGACTAGGCATCCCACCTAGTGGTTGTAAGGGCGTGACTCTTCAGGTCCCGACCCCCAACACCTCTCTCTATGATTAATAAATGTTTTCACCACCACCACCTAACCAACAAACCTGTTGTTTTGAGTCTCTATTGTTGCAGAGCCCTTTCAACTAAAACGACTTTTTTTTCGTTGTTTTACTCCCTTTCCTTTGCCGGTCAAGCATGTCCTCCCCCATTTGGAGACTGAGTGATCTCGGCGAATTCCTGACCCGACACCTTTGTGTCTTGCTGCCATTGAGGTCCCAAGGAAGCAGCTATGACTGCAACTAAATTACTTTTCAGGTAATTCCTAGTGATGTGAATTGCTTTTCTATTTCAGGAATTTGGTAACACAATTGAATTGCATCGGCATAATAGTTTCGCACTATATGTAATTATTATTTCTCGATGCTATATTATTAAAAACGACCATTGACGGTTGTGCTGGGAAAGAGGGGCGAAATTTTCGACGCCCATCTTGAAGTTGAGTGCTTCCTGCGGTAATATAAATTATGAAACCCGAAACTCTCGTACGAGCTGTCACCAGCGCAATTCGTTGAATATGTCAAAACTAAAAAAAAAAAGTAATTTCGAAATAATCTGTTTACTTTTGGGAAGCGATGGGAGCAAATGGGCTGTCCTTGTAAGCATATTTGCAGCGCACTTTGGGCTGTCGTAGAACGACCTATAGTGCTCAAAATCGCGTTTCCGGAAATGGCATTTGCATGTTGGCAATTATTTAAAGTGTGCTTTGGTAAATACGAAATTCGACTAAGTATGCTTCAATTCTGACAAATTGGCAGTGCACGCAAACATATTCGCAGGACAGTTCAAACTGCCGTGGAACAATACAGTGCTCGATATTACGATGTCGGGGAACAGATAAAACTATCCGTTTTCTATCGTTCTGTCTTTTATGGCGTGGTAACTTCTAGCAGGGAGACAATCACCCCCTATTTGCATTAGATGTGGGGAACGCGATGGCGTTATACCGCCAAGGGCGCCTGGGCGCCTCCGGCCCCGAACATGCCAGCGAAAAAGACACCGACATGCAAGGTGCTGTGTATTCTCTCCCTCTCTCTGTTTTTGTGAACGGAGAGTGCATCTTCCACGAACTGCACCGTTTACTCGTGCCTGTGTTTCGAGTCGTCGCCCTCATTTGAGTCTCTGGGCGACTTTCCTACGCTCGTGTGCGCGACGGGTGTCAAAGGGGACCGCGGAACAGTGCGGGGACACTCCCGGTTTTGGAGCGCTGGTGGCTGGCCCGCTGCGGTGGCTCAGTGGTTAAGGCGCTCGGCTAGTGAGTCGGAGTACCGGGTTCGAACCCGACCGCGGCGGCCGCGTTTCGATGGAGGCGAAACGCAACAGGCGCCCGTGTGCTGCGCGATGCCAGTGCACGCTAAAGGTCCCCAGGTGGTCGAAATTATTTATTTATTTATTTATTTATTTATTTATTACCCCAAAGACCCTCCACTGCGGCACCTCTTTCTTCCTTTCTTCTTTCACTCCCTCCTTTATCCCTTCCCTTACGGCGCGGTTGAGGTGTCCAACAATATATGAGACAGGTACTGCGCCATTCGTTTTCCCAAAACTAATTTTCAACAATCGGTGCTGCAAGATGCGGCCACCAGAGTTTCCGCAGAGTGCCATGTTCCTGGCACAAAAGCAGAAGATGCACGTGTTAGTGCACGCGTCCGTGCGTCACTGTGTGTGTGCGCGCATATGCGAGCCAGCGTGAGTGAGTGAGTGAGTGAGTGAGTGAGTGAGTGAGTGAGTGAGTGAGTGAGTGAGTGAGTGAGTGTAGCCAGGCCAGAGAGAACAAGGCATTTTATTCATAATTCATTACTACCTGCCGTCAGATTCAGAACACTGCTTCTGTTGCGCCTGCGCGTATATGCTGTATCAAAGAGCGAAAGCGTCCACTGTGCCTTCTACCCGTAAATATTGAGCTACGCGTATATGCCGAAAATTGAACATTGGTTGTTGGGGAAAGCAAATGGCGCAGTATCTGTCTCGCATCTCGGCGGACACCTCAACCGCGCCGTAAGGGAACGGATAAAGGAAGGTGTTAAAGAAGAAAGGAACCGGCGGGTTCAAACCCGTGTACTCCGGCTCAGTAGCCGAGCGCGCTAGCCACCCAGCCACCGCGGCGGGTGCGACGAAAATACAGAATACCGAAAATAAGAACGAATCAGACAATGACACATCAAGTACTTGCCATTCTAAATCAATTTGAAGGAGTTTTAATACACATCAAATAGATTCAAACGACATGTTAGACAGGTATTGTTGTCTTCTAGATTTATGTACTCTTATAACTGAACATTGTCTTTCGAAGTTTCCTGCTCTGTTTCGCAAAAAAAGCAAAAAAAAGCCGGTAACATAGAAAATGAATAGAAAATGTACTCTACATCTTGATTTTCGCCTCTGTTATAGGGTTCAAAAGTTTTGTTTTGATCAGTGCAAAGTATCATTTCTTGTTTTGAGTGGTGTGGTACAGCGGTTACTTGTGATATGCGCATGCAATTTTTGGATAGCCTCATGCAATGTATGATTTGCGGCTGTGTTTACTACTGTGCTACTACTATGGCGGTGTGAAAGGTCGCGTCTTTGCATTATGTACGATTACAGGAAGGAAACAATTTTTCTATATGCTATCTGATTATGCTTGTAACGGCAGTGCTGTGAACTGCGTGTACGGTCACAGGCAGGCGGCAACAGGCCTTAGCTTCTGTTCCAACATGAGGCTCTGTACACTGTCTGCTGCTGAAACTAATTAAATAATTAAGACATAATGCGTAGGCCAATTTTTCCTTGTGTACGCGCACTGCCGCAGAGACCGATCACAGGCGCATGCCCAACAGAGAACGCGCGCATACATTGCCTCGGGAGCCGCACGGTTCGCGCGCATCCAAAGAGGCGTGTGGCACACGCCGAGGGAGCTGCTTTGTGAAATACGGGGGCAGAAAAAAAGAAGAAGGGATTGAGGTCTGCAAACTCCTATATAGCATCCCTGTGCATGGCAGCTGCTGCAAGGCCCACTGCAGCGCCAAATCAGGCCTGTTGTCGCAATGTACTACGTTACGACCTTCATCTCTCATATACTTACTCCCACGTTCGAAGCTGACTAGTGGTGAAAACGCGCAGGGTGAACGTTCCCTGGGTGTTACAGGGTTTCTGATGCAGCAGCGAACGCATGGGCGCGAAAGAAGGCGCCGCTAAAGACCGTAAACAGCCTGTACACTCTCCCGTCGTCAAGCCCGAGAGTGCTTTGCTCTGAGGAACGTCATCAGCTGAGAGCCGTGACTGTCAGCGCTGCGGGAAAGCAAGGAAGGAAGAATTGTTGGCACGGCTGTGGAGAGCATTACGACAACGGTACGACCCGAACAACGCCTTTAGATTTTTCGGTTATGTGTGTGTGTGTGTGTATATATATATATATATATATATATATATATATATATATATATATATATATATATATATATATATATATATATATATATATATATATATATATATATATATATATATATATATATATATATATATATATATATATATATAGCGACAGGTTCTTCTCAAGAGAGGCCCTACAGCCAATGGCGATTTAAGCGCTTTCATCTTCCACAGGTGCGCCGTTAGTCGGCGCGATTGGCCTGCTCATCTGCCGCTTCGCTGTTGAGCTGTATCCGACTGTCGTCACAAGAACCAATTCACAAGGTGGGCAAGACACGCTTTGAGGCACAGAGCTCTAGCACCTTGTCAAGCTTTGTATATTTGCGCGTCATCGTAAACTCATAGCCATGCAAAGCTGCTCCAACGGCCTCCATCGCTGCCATCCTCTCGCGCACCCCTGGCTCTGATGCGCCTCATTTGCAGGCCGAAGCTTTTCCCGCTTGCTGTTCCGGTGTAGCGTGAGTTAACGGGCGAATAGTGTGTATACGGTGACCTGTATCAGAAGCATTTGCGTAAGAGAAGAAAGTGGACTTGTACGTTGTTCCAATTCATTCATATCAACAAACACCTGCAACCGCCATACCGGCGCTCAGCCAAAACAAACCACGACAAGAGTAAAAGGCCATAGAATTATGCAATAGACTGCTACGCGTCTTTGTGAGCTCGGTCTCTGCTGATGCACTTGTCGCTAAGATTAAAGGCTTCTTTCGGGAACAGGATGCGTCTCTGTAAAACAACATTTATTGTGGCCAAAAAGCGGTGTACCTTTTCCTGTAAAGCCGCTCGTAGTCCGTTTTGTTAGTTAGATGTGACTAACCCTCTTCTCTTAGTCTGCACTGTTTCATTTTTGTATTTTAATTTACCTTTATTGTTTGAATGTATAGTATTGCTAGAAATGTGTTTTTTTTTGTTCCCACTCCTGTATGAGCCTGTCAAGGCCTACAGTATTAATAAATAATATTAATATTTGCTCAACCTAGTTTTTACAAATAAAGATCCGTTTACGGTTTTCGTTTTCAGCTCAGTCGCTGAAATTTTGCACTGCTACATTTTCTGCCGGCGATGGTGTTCCATATCGCAACCACTGCTTAAACGTAGCCACATGCGCAATAATTACTTGCAAGCAAAGAAGCTTTGATTCGTCAGGGCTGCCACTGCTATCACTGAAAAAAAAAAAAGAAGAGGAACGCAACAGTTCGTTCTGAAATGAGCGCCGAAAAAAAAAATGCGTCGAGTATTGAACAAATAAAAACCGATAAGTCCAACCCCTACCGATCAGGTGGCGCTTTACACTAGGTGACGTGACGTACCAAAGTGGTACAGAGCGCGATAGTAAGTCCTCTGTCTCACTGCGTCCCATCTCTAGCGCGCTTTATCACTTCGCTGCATCCTCTGCACGAAAGAGGAGAGACGAATAAAGAGCAGCTCAGAAGATCCACCGAAGAGAAAAAAAAACGAGCGTTGAGCGCGGCTGGCTGTCTCTGCGTGCATTTCTTTATCCCGTTCGCGGGCAAAAACGTTTCGTTTAAAAACGACGGGCGCCTATAGGCCCCTCCCCCTTCGCGGGTGAGGGATGTCGCCGCGGATTGGCTGGCGCCTGTACCCCCTCCCCTCAACGTTGCGACTCTTTTTTCTTCTTTATTCCTCCGCCAGTTTCGCTGTTCGAGGCCCACGCGCTTTGGTGCTTTTTATGCAACCAATCGTCCCTCCCTCCGGTCCTCGAAACCGGGGCTGGCAGAGAATGAAAAAGAGGAGAAAAAAAAAAGGAGGAAGCGGCGTCGGGTGGTGAGGGGAAGAGGAAACAGGAGAGGGAATCGACCAGGCCAGGCCGGACGGCGGCTGCAGCAGCAGCAGCAGATGCGCGCTTGAAATACAGCAAAGAGGAACGGAACGCGCGAGAGGCGGCGGCGGAGCGTCCACCGGGAAAGAAAACATTTAAGGAGGAAAATTAAAATAAAAACGAAACAGCACGTATGGGAGCTCTGCTAGGATGGCGCTTTGAAAAATATAAGAGGGAGCACGAAGTGAGAATAAAAGCAGCGGCATCTTGGAGCGCGCGCAGGAGCAGGGAGAGGGGCCTTCGTCTACGCATGCGCAAGAGTACACGCGGCGAGGGGAGCAGTGTGTTTAAAGCAGCCTTCAGTGTTCCTTACATACTTTTTTTTTGTCTTTCTCAGTAGTGTCCTTCGAGCGTGGTTTGAAGGCTGTTTTTGTGCGCACTTTAAAAGTGACGCCTCGTTCCTGCGTCTTCTTTCTTAAATCGGGCGCAGAAGACAAAAGGACGTTTCGTAAGCGGGGAGATTTTTCTCCGCCGTCTCCCGCAGCCGCCCCGTCTCTTTGTTTTGCAAGAGCGAGGGTCTAGCCATCGGGTGCGCGACCAGCGCCCGGGGGAAAAAAAAAAGAGCCGAAAGACTGTACATATGTTCACGGGACTGAAAGCCGCAAGACAAATGGGTCGCCGAAATTTACAAAGTCCGCCGAGAAAGGAAAGTGCACGCGAAGCTGCTCTGAGAACATGCACGCATGGCCCGGCACTTGGCACTCTCGCGTGCTACGTTTACAGGACGCATTTGGCTTTGGCTCAGGACGAGTGATGCGAGACAAGGCAAAGAGAGCGCGAACAGTGAAGGAAGCATCGGACCGGACCCTTCACTTGGTGAACGACGTTGCTTTCGCTGTTTTTCTTCAAAATTCTCATGCGGAGCCTCTACTCGTTCAGATCATGCTTCGGAACTGCCGAGAAGTCTGCGTAGGCTCTAATGAGCCAAAAGAGTTCACTGCCAAATTCGCTGCGCAATGCCTGTCTCTTAACATGATACAGCCATCTGTCAAATTCCTGAGACGCGTGCACTATCGGGAAGTAGCGGGCTTTTTTCCTTTCCCCTCGGCCACTGGAATGTCACCGTGCTTCACCCCTTTGTGCCTTCCAGGCTGACCGAACCGCCGACGGTGCTCCTCGTCCGGCATGTGTTGAGCGTCGGCGTAACAACCCTCTCCGCTGTTCGGAGGCGCGAGTCGATGAACGAAAAGAGACGCTTAGGGCGAGCTGGTGATCCAGACCGCGCCAAAAGGACGGGGACGTAGTGCGTTCTTCCTACGTCACCGCCTTTTTTGTGCTGTCTACGCTCGATGAACGAGTGCGTGTGGTAAAAAAAAAAAAGAGCTCATACACGTCTCTCTCTCTCTCTCTCTCTCTCTCTCTCTCTCTCTCTCTCTCTCTCTCTCTCTCATTCTTTACACGCCAGTGCCGTCCTTTTATTTTCCTTTATCAGCTGCCCACAAACGATCCCCATGCAAGGAGCTCTTCACGAACGAGCTCAGAGACCACAGCCGATGGCGTGCACTGAGTTTTCTTCTATTTACCCCGCATGATTTCTACGCATGCGTGCATGACGAAGCGGCTGTTACCCTCACGGCCTCGTCACCGAATCCCCACAAATGCCGAGCCACGCCACCTCATGCCCGCTCGCCACCCTGCGGTAAGAAATGCCGA
Organism: Amblyomma americanum; assembly: GCF_052857255.1. Taxonomy (NCBI): domain Eukaryota; kingdom Metazoa; phylum Arthropoda; class Arachnida; order Ixodida; family Ixodidae; genus Amblyomma; species Amblyomma americanum. Next base: position 169,859,323 of record NC_135502.1, read on the forward strand.
CTTGCCGGTTTCGTTTCTCAGGGGCCACTTGAGGCTGGCTCCAGACTGCGTGCGGAAAATAATGCCCAGAAGAACGCAAAGGTTTACAGACAGTTCACGAACAAGGGCCCCTCCGAGTGGCAGCTCGAATCGTGACATTAAGAGTAGGAAGCGAAAGTTTTTCTAATCACTATTCCTCTTCACAAAAAGGGTGATAAACAGCAATACGAAAATTACAGTTCAATTAACATCATACCTTCGCCTGTATGCATATTGGAAAAACTTCAACAAATGATCAACAAATGATCACTTTCTGTGAAAAGTACGAGGTATCAAATTCACACCATTGATTTCGCCCCGGACGCATTACGTGTACACTGTTTGAAGAGTGTGCAGACAAAGTTAGCGCTGTTATATACTGCAACAAACTTTTGCACGGCTATTTATTGGCCTTACAAGGGCTCTTGAGAAAATACATCATCAGCTTTTATTTATGGAACTAGCAAGAATAAGACTCAAAGGTGTCAAACCCTTTTCGCAACACTATTTTCAGGAGCGCTATAAAACAAGGTAGATAAGTAAGAGAACAAGTGACTTAGAACGTTTAAGATATAAAGTGCCACCATAGTCAATTTTAGCACTCCTGCTCTTCAATTTATATATTATTGGCCTAACGTAACTGTCCTTAAATTCCATACCGTAAAAATACGCTGGTGAAAACCCGCTAGTACTGGCAGACGCAGGTTATAAGAACGGCTTATATTTGATGAAAGAGGATATTCACAAATTATTAGCATAAGTTTAAAAAAAACTGCGTTTTTCTGGATAAACCATAAACATAATTCATTTGTTGTCACAGTCCGCATCGAAAAATCCAAAATTTTACACAGCTTTATTTGCACATTGATACATGGTACAATGTCCTCATGCGATCTTCTGGATTATTATTTGATGAATGCCCTTGGAACTTATCGCGCAGTTCGGGTGTCCGCCGAGATGTGAAACAGAAACTGCTGTATTGCCCCCCCCCCCCCCCCCCCCTCCCCTTCGAAAAAAAAAAACAATCATCGATAAAGCCTTTGGGGAATCAACAGTCAGATACATTACAATATTGGATCGGCCTCTCAATATCAAATAAATGTATTAGATAAGATATTAGCTAAAACACGTAATATTACATACGGTACAGGAAGAAACTATCACGACATATCGGAAACAATGAACAGCCGTTGCGCATACAGTGTCACAGAATGTTATTCCTGCCAGTGCTAACAAATGTCAAAAAGCGCAAATTGAGAAAAACGGAGGACTTCGTGAGACGCGATGTTTTCACTGCATATGGTAAAGGAATAAGAAAATTCTATGTATCTTATTGTTTCAATAAATTATCCTCAGAGCCTGGAATCACTTTAGTAAGGAAAGCGAAAAAAATTATCGGCTTATTTTGAATGTAAACTGACACGAGAATCCCTTTATTTATATTCTCTTTTTTGCATGTATACATTCAAACCGCACTCTAGGCCTTATTTGACGTGAGTAGTTTGTGCAGAAATTTGATGGCGGAATTGCTTTGTGATGTTGCTTGTTGTGGTTAAAGATAACTTTTAAGCCTATATGTGTATACAGAAAATGAAAAAGTATAAATGAGCAGCTGTACATATGTGTAAGAATCATTGCAATCTCACGTAGATTGCCGTGATCCGCGTAAAACCCTTCACTGCTTCTGCGGGCCAGAATGAAAGGCTGTACATGAGGTGAAAAATAAAGAAATTACGAATTACCAGCAGGACGACCCACCCGTCGCACTGGCGCTACTTATAATATATATATATATATATATATATATATATATATATATATATATATATATATATATATATATATATATATATATATATATATATACATATATATATATATATATATATATATATATATATATATATATATATATATATATATATATATATATATATATATATATATATATATATATATATATATATATATACACAGACAGGTTAAAGGAAATGAGGGGCCCGTTTGACAAATTTATGAAGGGAGCCAACAGTCACCGAAACCAAGGTGCATAGGGGAACGTTAATTTTATTATTATTATTTTTTTAATGTGTTATGTTTATCAGGGGAGAATAATACTTAGATTAATAAATTGCTTAAAGAAAATTACTTATAAAGCAGCAGAAAAACAACCATGCCGCCGGTGGGATCCGAACCCACGACCTCCGAATATCGCGTCCGGTGCTCTTACCAACTGAGCTACGGCGACGGCTGTCCAATCTGCTGCTCTCGTGGGTATTTATGTTTACTGCGTGTGAGCGAGCCTTGAGAGTGTTCACCAGCGCCACCCTCGACCATAGCGGCGGACGTAGCACGTCCTGTAATACCGCGAGCGTGACGTAGAACGTCATCTAACGGAGAGGGCGGAAACTGTGCGAGAGCCCTCTTATGCTACCTATGGCATCAAGACTGCCAGAACCGAGACCCTCGTTAAGCTATTAGCAGACAGGTTAAAGGAAATGAGGGGCCCGTTTGACAAATTTATGAAGGGAGCCAACAGTCACCGAAACCAAGGTGCACAGGGGAACGTTAATTTTATTATTATTTTTTTTTTAATGTGTTATGCTTATCAGGGGGAGAATAATACTTAGATTAATAAATTGCTTAAAGAAAATTACTTATAAAGCAGCAGAAAAAACAACCATGCCGCCGGTGGGATCCGAACCCACGACCTCCGAATATCGCGTCCGGTGCTCTTACCAACTGAGCTACGGCGACGGCTGTCCAATCTGCTGCTCTCGTGGGTATTTATGTTTACTGCGTGTGAGCGAGCCTTGAGAGTGTTCACCAGCGCCACCCTCGACCATAGCGGCGGACGTAGCACGTCCTGTAATACCGCGAGCGTGACGTAGAACGTCATCTAACGGAGAGGGCGGAAACTGTGCGAGAGCCCTCTTATGCTACCTATGGCATCAAGACTGCCAGAACCGAGACCCTCGTTAAGCTATTAGCAGACAAGGCAAATGAAATGAGGGGTTCGTTTTGACAAACATATTAAAGGAGCCAACAGTCACCGAAACCAAGGTGCATAGGGGAATATATATATATATATATATATATATATATATATATATATATATATATATATATATATATATATATATATTATATATATATATATATATATATATATATATATATATATATAGAAGCAACTAATAACAGTTTGCGCTGATGAGGAGTAAGTGGGAGAGAAAGGGGAAAAGTGGCGATGATGACGAAAGGAATATAAACAAGGATAAACAAGTGATAAAAAGGCTACCGGGAACAGTTCAGCTGTTGACTCGTGGGCATATAGTCAGTCACTCGCCGCATCGCGCGGCTATTCACGAGAGGCGCCGATGTTCCTCGAACAGCGATGGCACAGTGAAGTTCCGGATCCCGCGTGTGAGTACAGTGTAATAGAATAGCGCATATTATGTCGTTTTCGGGGTCCCTAGCCATTGCGTCTATGACCTTCTCGATAAGGTACCGGCGCACTGGCTGGCATTTTTTTTTTTTTGTCTTCACCCTCGGACTTCATTGAGCTTGGATCTGAATAACGACAGCCGACGCATGATTTCAAGGATATGGCTGATTCTTATCTTTACGCCATCTCGCTTAAACCGTATTTCATTGCCATGCAGTGTCAGTATCGTACATCTTAACGACTTCAAGGGTGTTACTGGAGTGTCTACAATGGTTAGCAGAACAATATGGTGAACTGACCCTGTTCGGCTTGTCGAGGGAGCAAGAAGTGAGAGGAGATATCAGGGATACTATAATGCGAGCAGTGCGAGGCAGATTAACGCGTTGCATCTCCATGCGAACGATATTCCATATACAAAGCATCGCAATTCAATGCAGCTCTTTATCAGGGCACAACATTGAGGGAAAAAAATTCAGCTCAGGGCGCTTGCATTTCCCATTGCGAAACTCTTATTGCATAACTATGTAAACAAAGAGAACGCAAACCGGTCCTTCAAAACTGAAGCGCATTGTGAAGGCCCGAATCTGGCTGCGCCGCTATGCTAAAACGCTCTGTTACAGCTTTTGTGATAGCGCACAAAAACTTGGGACACTGCCCTGTAGCATACACGCACTCATTTCGGCGGCGTCGCGGTATATGAGCATCCGTGCGAGTATTTTACATGAGGAGCTGTTCGCGACGGCATTAGGACGGAGGAGGGGGAAGAGAGGTTAACCGGAAGAACAAAACAATTTGCTACCTGCACGGCAGGAAAGGGGTCATGGGATAAAAGGATGAAGGAGAAAAGAGAGTAGCGAGTAGCGAGACGATAAATCTTTATGCTTCTATGTGCGGCTTCATTTTCGCAACACTGCGCACATGAGAAATAAAATGGGAAGTCTCAACAGAAATTCAACAATTTGGGAATTTTTTTAAACTAGAGGCATCACCGTGTTTGAATATTGCACGCTCTATGACACCGTATCTCCATGGCCACTAAGCGATGCGTACGTACCAAGTCTTGCAGGAGTATACAACCTGAACGCAATCTTCAAATCTGCCACGTTTTAGCACTAACTGAATACTGTTGTGCTGACATCTTGAGACAAATTATTACTTGTATGTTGAGTCCAACCTGTTTCCAGTGTTTTTTTTTTTTTGCGGTTAAATATCCATATATCCTAAGGAAGAAGACTTTCGGCATTTGATACACTGACAATAAACGCCTCAATTCCACGAATTCCTCTAGGAAGCGAACAGCTACACTCGACGAACCATACACACGGCGTACTAATCTGGCCTTGCGTAATAATTGCTGATGCATCCGTCCCGCGTCTCTTGAGGCTATTCGTCACTGCGATATTAATGAGTAGGAGTTGGAGTTTTCAGTTTTATTTCTTGAAAATTGAGCGGGCTCTTTTCATATTTATTTCACAGCGCGATTTACTAGTTCTTTTTTTTCTGTGAACATTACTTCCTACGAATGAATCAACTGTCTTTTTCGCTGTGGTGAGTGTGTCTCATTTGATTCCTATCCTCATCTGAAATTGCCAACCAGGTATGTTACGGTGCTAGCATTTATAGTTGTCATAAAAAAGTGCCTGTTTCTCCTGTGGAGACTAAATTATACGCACAATTATGTCGTCCTAAATGGAGTCAAACTAGAGCCGCAGTTGTTTACTGACATTGACGGCACTGAAACACATGGGAAACCACGAACCTGTAGTCAGTGCAAATTTAATCATAGAGTTGCTGTTTTGCTTACATTAGAAACACGAGTTATTTTCATGTTACGTCCTAGAGAGGAACATCATTTTGTTGCATAAATTTGTAAGATGAGATCCCAAAGCAAGATATTTGTCTGTCTAATCAAATGCAGCCATTCTACTAGGGTTTAATTCACATAGACTACCTATATGAAACAGCATAGCATAGGCATAACCTATAGGCAAAGATCTTCAAGCAATTGCGCTTAACGACAAAGTCATTTTAACAAGGTATGCCTAAAGAGACTCTGGCAGTTTGAAAAGCAAGCTGGCAAAAAATGACGAGCTTTACTTTGCTTGTTGCTAGTGAGCAACAGATAGCACATTCCAAAAATGTATACATAGCAGGTGGTACAGACAATGCTAACTTTTGCCTGCTGCTTGCGGAACCAGAATCACTGCAAAATCACTTTTTTTTTCTGGTGAGAAAAAAGTCTTAAACATCACTGTAAACCTATATGAGAGGACATATGCATGTATACCGGACACACACTTAATGCTTTACTTTAATTGATTGTATTGTGCGACATCATAGCTTTCATCCTGCAAATATATTTCTACAAATTCTGCTTGAGATACAAGGTCAATGCATCCCGTTTCCCGGAATATGCGAAGTATTCTTTTCCATCCTCAACCAGGTGCCGTCACCACGTAGGTGGTTCATTACCTTAATAAAATTAATTAGAACATTGATTATAGCGATCACTTTGTTCCTCATAATGAAAAATACGAAGTTATAAAAACTATTTCTTCACTGCACATTGAGATAGCAAACCAATCATAGTCATCATCAGCTCAACCACCATTTTTTTTTATCCGCGTTAGAGGCCGTAGCTTCAGAAAGTGAAGGTGAGATATTTTAATGTGAACTAATGTAGCAAACTTATGTGAACAGGATGCACTTTGCGCTGCTTTCAGATGTGCAAAAAACCCCGCTGGCACTGGAAACCAGCAAACGAAAGCAAAATTTTATAGCATATTCATAGCAAATTCAGTGATAATGTTCAGGAAGATGCGAAATCATCTCTGCATGAAAATAAGCATGAAGGAGAACACAGCAATCAGTGCCCGCTCGTTTATAAGACGTCTAAATGTAAGTGCAAGGTAAAACCGTTTTCTCACTAAGTAGAGAAGGCATTACTTCACAACCCATCAAACTGGTTCTGGTATTTACTGTCACTGTAAGCCATTTTACCAACTTCCACACCTCGGCATGTATGGCCTTTCACACAACACTGAGCGGCCGCTTTGTTTTGCATTCACATGGTCATTTCACCTCCATCGAAATTCGCGGCGGTTGAATTTCGATGGAGGGGAAATTCTAGAGGCCCGTGTACTGTGCGATGTCAGTGCACGTTAAAGAACCCGAGCTGGTCGAAATTTCCGGTGTCCTTCACTACGGCATCCTCAAAGCCTGGGTCGCTTTGGGACGCTAACCCTCCGAACCAAACCAAGCTTTTAGAATTTTTTGGCGCTGCACAGACAATGTGCCAGCATGTTCAGCTTGTTGTGCTGAGAGCCAATCAATGTGTCATTACTGATTAGCTCCCAGCTTGTACAACTTTTCTGTTGTGTGCACTGCTGCATTCCAGATTGCGCGATTTTCATGCAATGTGAGCTGAAGAATGACTGCTAAAATCAAAGCAGTGGTCGGCTTTAACCACACAAAAAACAAAGCCGTGCATTTCAACGCAGTGATAGATGTCTTGGCGCCTTAGTTGAAGTAAACTCTGGGGCATTTCCATTTCGGCTTTTCTAGTGGACTGAAAAACATAACAATAAGAAATCAGAATTGTTGCACGGTCATTCTTCTGTGATATGCATAACTGCTGCACTTACGTCTGGTCGTACACATTCCAAATTATCGGGAACGTCATAATTTTCTCGTGTGTTCGAATTCTCATTTCCCAGAAATGTGCTAAAATATGTTAAGTTTTAATGCACTTGTAATGGGATTTACAGGGAAAGGAGTCTTAATCCCAGTTTGGAGGGACGGAGCCAGTTGGAGGCAGGTCCCTGAACGCCACGAAGGAGCGACAGCTGTCGAGCCGCCTTCTCACGCACAGAGTATTCGATCTGGCCAATCAGCGAGCTGCTAGAGGTCGGCACAGCGAGGCTGGAACAGGCTGCACTGAAGGTGATGCCACCAAAATGCGCTGCTTGTGGAGCTCTGCGTCGGCAACGGTGGTGGGTTCCGGGCGATTAGCATCTGAAATGCCTTTCAGGGCGTGACTGATCCGGTCCGCCTCGGACATAGACGGAGTCCACCCTTGTACAGAGGTTAATGACATCCTCGATGTAGCTAGTGAAGGACTCACCCTGCAGTTGGGCTCTCACTCGCAGGCGCTGTTCGGCGCGCAGGTTCCGTACGACAGGGCACCCAGTGATATCAGAAAAGGCGCGTTTAAAGGCCGACCAGGTGGCGGCCCCGTCCGACAGGTAAAACACCGCGTTCTTGAGCTTCATGGCGTCGTTCCACCAACTGTGGCCGCTTGCCCGCTCGTAGCCAGTCCTCCACGTCATCGGACCGGCTAACGATGGCTGGTTCCCGCTGTCGGAAAGCGCCAGGGCAAACGACGGGCATAGGCACGGGATGACTAGTTTGCGAGGTCGAGGTCCGATCTGCTCACCTCTCAGAGAATTTAGAGCTGTCGTAGACATTACCTCAACCTCACACCCCTCCGTGAGGTGGAAACTTGATTAGGTTTCTGGCTGCATTTTCCTACCCTTGAAGGCTTTCCGCGAAAGCTTCCAGGGGGACTATTCTCTGCGCATGCTCAGATGCAGCCGGATGAGAGAGGAAAGAGGCGGAGAGAGCGGTTCACGCGCCTGCGTTTGTCGTTGACTTTTGCGTGGCAATACGAGAGGAAATGCTCCGCTTTAGAAATTTGACTCCACGACCCGAGCACGATGACGTCGTGAATGGAGTGGAGAGAGTGAGTACGATGCCTTGCTGCTTATGCATTCATTTCCGGCTACACTGTTCCACGCTTCAGCTCGCCAACCAGAAATGCCGCATTGTGTAACTGGTACAAAATATGGAACAATGCACCGTTCACTATAAAATGCTTCTTACACTTTTCCAAAGAGCTCGAAGAATTCTACCTGCCAACCAAATTTCTCTGGCATGATTTCCTTCATTCAATCAAACATTAAAGATTACATGCTCACTATGTGTTGCTTTTTATTTTTTCTTGCTGCAATGCCAAGGAGAACCACTTCCCTGCGCAGTCGCAGGACGCTGTTTGCTGTTTCACACCATTTATGAATCGACACGTTTATTTGCACCTTGTTTTGTTCTCTACGAAAGGGCACCTTTGTTTTCTTTTCACACGCTAATTAAAATTTTAATACGAGATTAGTGGTTTATGTTGCTTGTTTGGAAACAAACTTGTTCTGCCTTCTTTGCTTTTGAATGTAGCATATACGCATATACATAGCCTAAGTTTTTTTTAGTGTGTGCAAAAGATGCACTCACCATCTCTTTATGTAAATCTGCTGATTGTTATGTGCTCTGCACTTTCTATTGGTTACCTGCAGTTGCATTCGTACTGGTTACCTCTTTGACGAACCTGTCACTAGCCTTTGACTATAGGTCCGCAAAATGTTTCGTAATTTTTTTTATGCTTCGATAAGAATAAAGTTGAAGTTAAAAGAAAAAACGGAAGGTATAACCAGCGCGTAAGGAAGCAGGTGCCTTCCTTGTGCTGTTTTTATACTAAAGTATATACAACTTAAAAAAAAACAGCAGTTGTAAGCACTGGGCCGCGGTTCGTGCTCGTCCTGCGTTACTCCACCAGCCGGTCACAACCGTAAACGAAACCAGCTTTTTAATGTTTGACTTTATTGAGCCAGCCGGAGATCAAAATTCTAGAGCTTCGAACATTTTTTTCTCTTGACCAGCTTCTTTTTACGCGACGAGAGAAGTTTTAACAAGGGACAAATTTTTTTCTTGAAGGAGCTCTGTGCGACGGTCTTGAATATTGGCGGAGCTTCACTGCAGAGTTGAGCTGTGTCCGACTATAGACGCTGTTTTAATTTTGTTCCTCATTGATCTATGTGTGGAGTTCAGGATTCCAAACGCTCTCTTGCATGAAATAAAGAAACGACGGACGGTTTACCTTGGTTAGGCCAAACGCGAATTGGCTTTCACTTTCGACTCGGTTTAAGAATGAGCAATGCGAATGCGGTGTGCTCAGGATGGCACGGATGGAAACATAAGCATACGACGACATCCAAAGCATAGTGCGAGAAACTGGCAGTTAAACAAGCGGGGTGTGTGGCGTTTTTGATGGTTTATGGGGGCTTAACGTCCCAAAGCGACTCAGGCTATGAGGGACGCCGTAGTGAAGGGCTCTGATAATGTCGACCACCTGAAATTTTTAACGTGCACTGACATCGCACAGTACAAGGGCCTCTATCATGTCGCCCCATCGAAACTCGACCGCAACGACCGGGGTCGAATCCGCGGCTGTCTGGTCTGTTGCCAAGCGCCACATCCACTGAACTACCGCGACGGATCGGGTCGGTGTTTTTTAATCACAGCGCAGACTCATTTGCCGTTGCCAATTTAAATATTATTGCATTAATAATAATAATAATTGGTTTTGGGAGAAAGGCAATGGCGCAGTATCTGTCTCATATATCGTAGGACACCTGAGCCGCGCCGTAAGGGAAGGGATAAAGGAGGGAGTGAAAGAAGAAAGGAAGAAAGGGGCGCCGTAGTGGAGGGCTCCGGAATAATTTCGACCACCTGAGGTTCTTTAACGTGCACTGATATCGCACAGCACACGGGCGCCTTTAGCGTTTTTCCTCCATAAAAACGCAGCCGCCGCGGTCGGGTTCGAACCTGTTTTGCTCTGATCTTTTTTTAAGCGCTGAAGAGGACATAAAGAGCCAAAAAATCGGCGATGGCGTATTGTTGCGTAATGCACTGGCTAACTAATACCCGTGCTACACGGGCGCTTCGAATGCCTTCCAACCGAATGTCATTCGGTTCGACTGCCGAACTTACGCTGCTACACGAAATTTTTCGACGGCATTCGGTTCAGATGCCATTCGAGTCGACGGAGCTCCGCGGAGACATTCCAGATTTTGGAATGCCTTCGAAACGCGAACACAGCCCGAACCGGCCAATAGGTGTTGCCGCCGCCATCGCTTCGCTTCGACCGCCCACAGCCGCGCGTCTGCTTTCGGCTCTGTGGCTGCTCATTTTGATACCCGCTGCTCGCTTTTTCCTGCTCTTTGCTTAGAAAATAGCTCGTGTTCTGTCTACGTAAGTGTTTGAAGGTAATAGTACACCAATGAACATTTACCGCATGGGTATGAAATTTCTCCAGCAGTGCGTCGATGAGGACGGCTGCACTCATACTGTTGTTTACATCGCTGCCTACGACCAGCTAGCGCTCGTTTTCATGACATAAAACGCATTCCGCGCTTTAGTTCTATTAAATAATCTCATCTTTTTTGTACTGGTTGTACCCGTGGCTTGTTAAGGCAGTGCGACAATCTGTGGGAGGAAGCGCCGATACGATCGCTCGCCTGAGAAACACTTGACAGCTGGGCTACTGACACGTGTACGATCGGCGCTTGTCGCTAATTGTCCCGACTTCGTCCGACGCGATCAGTTGTTTATTTTAAACTGCTTTATTCAGAAGTATGATTGGGGACCATTCGCGGCAATTGAAACGGCATAACTTGTTATCCACAAAATAGCAACGGCGACGACTGCTCCTGACCGTATAGTGCTCGGCGGCCTGGCTCACACCGGCGCTTCCCGTTCATCGTATATGCGCGCCCTGCGATGTGAGCGATAGTTGATTTCAGATCACTCTTGTCAAAACTACACTCGTTGATCATTTGTATTCACTAAAACTTGTGAATTCGCTCTTCACAACCGCCGAATTCACAGACGTAAACCTGCGGACTCACTAGGCCTATAGTCGCCGCGGAAGGGAAGGGAGTCGCCATCGATTAAAATTAATTTGGCAAGCGCTTATAGCTCGTGAGTGTTCGAATGCGCACATGTGAAATATACCCGTTAATTTCGCTTATTAATTATATGGATAAGGTAGAAGGGCGAATATATTCACACGGTCGCCACATCAGCGTGTTTTCCCTCAGCGGCCGGCCTACCGAGGACATGAAGGCTGACCGTCCGCTGGTCGGATTCGTCGGTGTCGTTGGCCTCATAAACTTGTCCCACTACAATCATATATGCTGCTGTTGACCGTGACAGTGTCGTTGTCGCACTAGTGTGACCACCGCCGTCGTCGTCATCGTACACTGAAAACGAGCTGAGGAAATTTCAAATGCGTTTGGAAAGCGTCGTGTAGCGCCGCGGAAGTCCGTCGAGTCCGAATGCCATTCCAAGTTGCGAATGTCATTCGACTCAGATGTCATTCGAACGTGCCCGTGTAGCACAGGTATAAGCTGATTTGCTCACGCCGCCTCAGGTTCAGAGCCCACCCGCAGCCACGGAACGTTTTGTCTAGCTTTGGCGTAGGTGGTCACAAAGCCAGCTGGCAGACTGCCCACAACCCACTGGGCAGGTTGCTACCTGCCCAGCGCGGCTTGTGAGCCAACTGTTAGAGGCTGCGGACAAGAAAACATGGGCGAAATCTGAGACTGGCGGTCTTAGTGATAGCGCATGCTCTAAAGACAAAAGCCAGTAATCATCGCGTTTAGAAAGCTCTCCTGAGCTCCAGCTGGCACAAGAAGAGAAGCGTTCGACACAGATCACGATGAAAACAAGAACAAAACAGTTCTTAGAAGCAGGGCATAGGAAGAGTTTTCAGCAAACGTTCAACCCAGGAGTACGATAAGACGGCCATTCGACAGACGCGATTTTGCTGCACGAACGCCTCCCGGGCTCCAGTGTCGCGCTGTGCTCTCTCCCTCCGCTCCCCTCTGTTCGCCGACGCGGCTTTGTGCACGCTTTCCTCCCATCCTTGCAGGGTGGATGGATACGGCTGAACCCTTTCAATCGGGCGGTGGCTCAATCAAGCCACCTAGCCATGACTTGCGAAATTTTACTCTTGTCTTGCTTCGCTTGGTTACTTCTACCCGCTTACAATCTACTTTCCCTTGACTGTCCTTAAACCCCAGTGCCTTGGATAAATCATCCCAGCTGCTTTCCACTGTAGGGTGAAGCCCTTTACAGAAAAGTATCAAGTGTTCAGCCGTTTCGTCCTCCTCTGCTCTCCGGATGGATGGATGGATGGATGGATGGATGGATGGATGGATGGATGGATGGATGGATGGATGGATGGATGGATGGATGGATGGGTGGGCGGGTGGGTGGATGGATGGATGGGTAGGTGGGTGGGCGGGTGGGTGGATGGATGGATGGATGGGATGGATGAATGGACGGATGGACGGAGGGACGGATGGATGGACAGATGGACGGATGGATGGATGGATGGATGGATGGGTGGGTGGATGGGTGGATGGATGGATGGATGGATGGATGGATGGATGGATGGATGGATGGATGGATGGGTGGGCGGGTGGGTGGATGGATGGATGGGTAGGTGGGTGGGCGGGTGGGTGGATGGATGGATGGATGGGATGGATGAATGGACGGATGGACGGAGGGACGGATGGATGGACAGATGGACGGATGGATGGATGGATGGATGGATGGATGGATGGATGGATGGATGGATGGATGGATGGGTGGGCGGGTGGGTGGATGGATGGATGGGTAGGTGGGTGGGCGGGTGGGTGGATGGATGGATGGATGGGATGGATGAATGGACGGATGGACGGAGGGACGGATGGATGGACAGATGGACGGATGGATGGATGGATGGATGGATGGATGGGTGGGTGGATGGTGGATGGATGGATGGATGGATGGATGGATGGATGGATGGATGGATGGATGGATGGATGGATGGATGGATGGATGGATGGATGGGTGGGCGGGTGGGTGGATGGATGGATGGGTAGGTGGGTGGGCGGGTGGGTGGATGGATGGATGGATGGGATGGATGAATGGACGGATGGACGGAGGGACGGATGGATGGACAGATGGACGGATGGATGGATGGATGGATGGATGGATGGATGGATGGATGGATGGATGGATGGGTGGGCGGGTGGGTGGATGGATGGATGGGTAGGTGGGTGGGCGGGTGGGTGGATGGATGGATGGATGGGATGGATGAATGGACGGATGGACGGAGGGACGGATGGATGGACAGATGGACGGATGGATGGATGGATGGATGGATGGATGGATGGATGGATGGATGGGTGGGTGGATGGGTGGATGGATGGATGGATGGATTTTAGCCACCAATCAGATAACCTTCGCTTGGTTACTTCTACCCGCTAAAAATCTACTTTCCCTTCACTGTCCTTAAACCCCAATGCCTTGGATAAATCAGCCCCACTGCTTTCCACTGTAGTATGAAGCCCTTTACAGAAAAGTATCAAGTGTTCAGCCGTTTCCTCCTCCTCTCCGCACGCAACGCACGTGTCTTTCTCGTGGTACCTGACTCTATACGTCTTAGTCCGCAAAACTCCCGTCCTGGCCTCAAACAACAAAGAGCTTCCCCTACAATTATCATGGATATTTTGTTTGGCAATTTCCTGCTTAAAAATCCTGTATGTTCCCAGTGCTGATTTCGTCAGCATCCCTGTTTTCCACAGAGCTCTCTCTGCTTCTTTAACAAGCTTTTTCTTAACCGATAATTGCTGATTTGTCCCCCTACTGCTCTAAAGATATTTGCTTGTCAATTTTTTAGTTCGCTTTCTCAATTTCGCGTCAACATTCCTTATGTACAGGTGCCTGAAACTTTTCCTAGCCCACTGCTTCTCCCGCATTTTTCTCAATCGCTCCTCAAATGCTATCTTACTGCCAGCTTCTCTGCTCTCGAACGACGCCCATCCCATATCACCCTAGCCCCATCGAAGCGCCCCGTGTCGACAATGCCACGAAACGAAATGTCGTGCCACGCTGGGCGAAAAGCTGACGAGACGCCGCCTTTCCGCGTCGCCTGCTAGCCGGGAAACGCACAATGCGCTCGTGTTTGTCGTTGAGCCTCTTGTAAGATAACACTTCTCCTTCGATGAGTCGGTGCAGCGTCAGCAACAAGACAGTTTAATTTCTCCTCCAAGCCCCACAATGTTTCGTTTTGTGTTCGCGTTCCGGTTCCGTTGTCCGCGTCGCATTTGTTACTGATATTACGTACCTTGCAACCAGATCCGCATAACACATGTTCAATGAAGGAAGCAGCCCGGGGTCATCTGCGGGCTGTTGTCTGCGTGTACCAGTGAACATGACTGGGGCAGACGACAAGCGAACCCACGAAGTGGTCGGCAGGCAGATGGCACGGCATACGTGGGAGGCGCATACTGTACAGTTCTTGTCCTGAGGGCGTGGAGCGCCGCTTCTCCTTATCGTGCTAATCTGTAGATTGCTTCCATGTATAGTCTTCTTTCCATAATTATCATATAAAGCATGAACAGCAGCGGTGATAGAGGACAACCATGCCTTAATACTTTGTGTACCCCTAGAGTTGTCCCTTGCCAAGTAATTTCAGCCTTATTATCTCGGTCTATTTCCTATAGAAAATCAATTACCTCATAAACTATATCTTCATCTTTTTATTTGCACAGGAGTTACCTGTTCACGTTGTCGCGTGCACCGCTTATGTCCAAGAAGGTTATGTCCACAGGAGTCTGTTTCCGCCTTAGCTATTACTATGAATTGGGTAGGCATGAACAGACTATCATCTAAGCGCCTATACCATTCTGAGCCCATTCTGAGTTCGCCGAGTAATCTTAGTACATTCGACCCATGACTGCATTTTTAATTTCACTGCCTGCATCGCCAGCCTGTATATATAACAGATGTATGCTAGTGTTCCTGTATAATGCTCCCTGCGGGAGCATATACAGGGACACTAATGTATGCAAAATCCATCAAGCTCTCTCCGATATAGCACTACTGGGCGCCTCTTAGCGGCGCTCCTGTCTGCCTTACTCCGTGAGCCCAACTAAGGGCTGGTATCATGCGATTCACATCTTCGCACTGCTCTAACAGCTACTTCGACGTCAGCATGAAACGGACGGTGCATTAGCCCTTCGGGGAAAAAAAGAGACCGCCTCCGTCTGCAAGACGTTAAAGTAACGAGCGTTAGCTGTTTGGCATCGTGAAGGCAAAACCGCAAAACAGGACGGCACTGAGGCAGGCGACAACACAGGGCGGTTGTGCTGTCGCCTGCCTCAGTCCCGTCCTGTTTTGCGGTTTTGCTCTTCACGATGCCATACCAACTGGCCTACACCAAAGTCCTTCTAAGTTAGCTGTTTGGTTTACTAGAAATGATATGAATGAGATTGAAGTGAGGTACACCAATGAAAATACGAATTTGACATCTTTGATTTATAAGTGACGCCACCAATCAAGCACCAAATGGATATAACAGTGACGTCATCAATCAATCACCAATTCGATATACCAATGACGTAATCAATCAAACACCAATTGGGTTGCTATATCGATTTACTAGGGGGCCACCATCTTGAACTCCTCAGACTTAGAAAATTTACGCGAAAGGGAGGTGATAGCAGACGCCAGAAATCCAGACACGTGATGAGCAAGAGCTAACGCTCTTAAATAAAGGGGGGGGGGGGGGGGCAACCAAAATCAAACCAAATGCCGGGACGCCGCGAGCAGCGGGGGCGGACTACATGTACGTACTGCTTCCCTGCTACCGCAGTGCAAGGTACACCTTTGCTTTCTTCCTTCTTGCTGTGTTCATCTTTTTCATTCCAACGGCAATGCACTCGGGTGGTCGAGTTTCACAAGTGAAGCGCTGCCCGTAATCAGCTGCGCTCCAGATTCGCTCGCATATAATCGCCGCCCAAGCGCTACCCGGCCGCATCCGAGCATGCGCAGAGAGTAGTCCGGATGGAAGCCAAGAAACCACCTCCACTCAACGAATCCGTGCAGTTACCATGAGGGACCGTCGTTTATCTGCACTGCGCATTACATACCCTGCAATGGCCCATTTTTCCCCTTGGTTTCGACAAGGACGTATCCGCGTTTGTTCTCTCACCCACTCCGCTCCCTTCCTGCCTATCAACTTTACACACGTCACTACATTTTCCAAAGCTCACTGCGCTGTTCTCAAATTAAGTTGAACCCTTTTTATTAGTACCAGTAAGGTACAGCTGTTATACATCTTGCGCTTCAGAAATATCACTAAATTCCAATTCATCAACTGACAGTTCCTGCCAAATGAGCCACACCTCTTTCTTATCCTCCTAGTCATTTTCCTCCCGTTGTCCGGATCTGCGGTCACTCGGGCTCCTCTGTCGCCAGTACTTTCGCAAAAATTTACAAGAAAATGCCGAAACTAGCGTGTTCTCTCACTAAGAGAACTTGCGGACTACTGTGGCCGCGCTGTTGCCGACAGAGGGTTCGAGGGAGGTCAGCGGTGGCTCTGAAGAAGGCGCGAACGGAGCCGTAAGCAGCGAATCAGCACCCGCGTTTTCGGCCAGCCGCCATTGCCGGCAAGTGTTGGTGGCCAGTCCGCGCACTGTTTTGTTTTTTTTCGCCGACGGCGATCATTGCTCGCGGATGGTGCGCGTCAGAGATGCCTTCCGCCTCACGAACCAGGAACAATAGACACACGCTGGACCCAAGGCTGGGGCCACAGCTCGACGATGGCGCGCGCTGATTGGGCGAGGGAAACAAAGATGGCGAAGAGGCAGCCTCCCTAGGAACGAAGGCCTGGTGACAAGAGCAAGAGAACCCGAGGTCGGGAGAAAAAAAAAAGAGGTAAGGAAAATAAGCGAGGCAAGGGTGGAAAGAGATTAAACGTCGCACGCGCCAAAATCCAATCGAATATTCTCAAGGCGGATACAAAAGGGCTGCTTCAACCTCCTTCCTCAATCCCCTCGCCCTATTTGCGGCGCTGCTACACCCTCCCAACGCTGCGTGCCTTGCTTTTTTCCTGCTCTTTTTCTGTTGAAAAAGGAGACAGTAAATGAAATAGGCACCCAGGGGGTAAACTCCGCCCATTCTATGCGTGGGCACGAGCCACCGGAAGTTTTTAGGAGCAGAAGAGAAGGCTGAAATAAAGAAAGCCGGGCAAAAAGCAGAGCTTTAAAATGCGTCGTGCCCGTTTACGAAGGGAATTTAGAAGGGACTTTAAAAAAAAAAGCCTTACAAAAGCAGCAGCTGTGAGGGGCAGAGTTGAGGCAAGTATAAATGGAGGAAAAGTTGAGCCGGTGGCTACCGAGGAGTAAGCCCCGCCTTCCGTCGCAAGATAAAGGATTTGCAGCGCAGAACCCGGCGACAAAGACTGCGCTGAAGCAAACAAAGGGCAAAGAGGAAAAAAAAGAGGAAAAGCGTGAGAGGCTTTAAGAAGACGAATGACGGTTCCTACTCTCGGATCCCACCGGCGCTGCGGCTCCGGAAAAAAAAGAAAGCGAGGGGAAGGAGGAAAGGCAGGCGGAGGTGAGGAAGCCGGTTTTGCTCTCTGGCCGGTCACGTGATCGCTTACCTCTCCATCCCTTTTCTTTGCTGCTTCAGGCGTTTCCTTCTCTCTGTATTTTTCCCTTCTTTCGTTTTAGGCCCCCAGTTGATACCCCCATCCAGAAAGGGAAAAAGGTGGGTGGCCACACAACAAAAAGTACCAGATAGGCTGGGTGCATCTGCTGCTCTTCGGCCGCAAGCTTTCCCGTGGGCGACTCTTTTTATTTCCCCAGCCCAACCGAAACGGCCCCTTTTTGAGCCCCATCACTCCGCAGAAAAAGAAAATAAAAGACTGGCGGCGTCGCGTAAAAGGCGGAGCGTGTGTCACGCTCGTGCAGTCCCGCGGATAGGGGGACTACCCGAGCAGTGCCCACCGAAAGTTCGCATCAAGAGGATGCAAACACGCGCCCCAGTGCAGAGAAGCCCAAGGGGGTGACGTCATGGCGCTGTGGCCAGCTGGAATAAACGCGGCTGCGGTCGCCCCCTGCAAGACAGTTTTTCCTTCATTAAGCGGCTAAAAACTGCGGAGAACGGCGCAATTGCTGTCGTAATTTTATCGCCGCTTTTGAGAATCGACACGTTGTTCCTAGACACGTATGACTAAAAGTGATGGTTCAAGCAGACCCCTGCTTGGCTGGAGCGCTATTTTGGCGCTGCACTAATGTTCTAATGGTTCGGATCAACGTTGACTACATAATGCAAAAACGGCGCACCTTCAGCACTAGTCGTCACCTTTGTATTGAGTATAAGACGACAGTTAAGGTGCAGAGTCAGATTATTGCTGAGCCATATTCAACTGATGTTCAGGTTTCCTTTAGGCAGTTTTGCTTCCTATTGATTCATATCTATATATAATTTTCCAGATTTTAATGAGCGAATTCAATTAAATTTTTTTATGGGCGTTTAACGTCCCAAAGTGACTCAGGCTATGAGAGACGCCGTAGTGAAGGGCTCCGGAAACTTCCACCACCTGGGGTCCTTTAACGTGCGCTGACATCGCCCAGTACACGGGCCTCTAGAATTTCGCCTCCATCGAACTTCGACCGCCCCGGCCGGGATCAGACCCGCGTCCTTTGGGGTCAGCAGCCGAACCACTGAGCCACCGCGGCGGGCCAATTAAAGAGTGGTCACCGTGTGTGCGGAAGAGCGAGCGACGAGGCGGCAAGGCGACATTCGCTCCGTCGCTTAGTGGGCAACCTCCATGCAAGCGAAGGCGGAAGGCGACGTGCACAGCGGACTCCGTGCTTTGCGCACTCCAGCTTGCTAAAGACGCCCGTAACCTGCTCTCTCTTAAAATTTGTGGGTGCGCCCCATAGGCAGGGCAAAAGAAATATTCCTTTACGGCAGCGGTGTATAGCGGCAGTGGAGATAACCAAGCCGGCGTGCTTGCGGGGACGAAGTCGCATCACGGTTACACGGGGACGGTGTGCTTTCGTTCGGTGCCTCTGCACTGCGGCTTAGTAAAAACACTCCGGTAAACTGTCACCGCAATCTCCTTCTAAGTGAGCCAACTGTAATATGCAAGTGAGAATACGCGCTGGGAGTGTTTCTGCACGTGTATACAGTTGGAGCGCAGCGGCACGGTGGATCGAGCGCCAGTAGGCGCGGCTCGACACGCATCTCTCCCCGCAGTGCACCCGCTCCAAATGTTGTTAGCCCTCCGTAACAGACAAGTAGATTGCTCTAATTATTTAAATGACGTGGGACAGCTTCACTGAAGCAAATATTTTTTCGACGGTGGCGATATGACCAAGACGACGTGCTTGTTGAGGCCACGGTGGTTGAGGCTATCCCGGATCTCGGAGGAGAAGCTGTGACAAACCATGGACAAACCGGAAACGGCTGTGTGGGGCTCTGATCGGCTAATCGCGGGGGAACTTCGGGGAGACGAGGGCAATTTTCAGTTGGTGCAGGTCCGAGCGACGAGACAAGCGACACGGCAAAAATGCTTCGCGCGACGGCGTCGCTCGTCGCTTGCCGCCTTCGCGTTCACGTGAGTTTTCGCGCACATGGAGTTCAGCCTAAAATCTGACTTTTGTTAAATTGTATGGCACTCAACAGTGGATGAACTGAGTGAGCATTTTTCTGCAGGCTCATCCGTCTTAGAATGCCTGCGTGATCCTTTCGGGCATGAAAGTCACGCAGACCGTGCAATGATTGCAGTGGTTTGTTCAAGGTATTCCGTCACCTGACATCATTTTCGTTAATAGGAAACGTGTCACCCACCTCACGAATCCGCGAAAATCGTTTGCGATCGCGGCCTCACCTCAAAATAATTAAGGCCTACCGCCTCAGCTAGTTTATGCAGCGCTGGCACTTTCTGCAGTTGCTCTCAGCTCGTATGCGTCCGTCGGTCACGAAATCGACCCCGCGCATGCAGGGACGCCGCGAACTACTCAAAGAAGGACCGGAGCTCGAGGTTTTAAAAGCGCCGCTTGCTCCGCTGTTTGAGTGGTTCGCCTGCACAAGAGTTTTCCTGCAGAAATATATCTTCAGAACGCTTTCACATGATTCTATCTTGCTAACGGCATTGGAGAGCCCTAATCATTGCGCGAGTTTTTTGGGGTCTGCAGTGCAGCAAGAGCATGACACTAGCATGGTGTTTCCGCGCTGCACAGTAGAACGCTTTCAGGACCGGAGTTTTTGTCAGGCGTCCAGCCGGTGCTTCTAAAAAAGGCGACTTTCCTGGATTAGAAGGACCTCTGCAAATGCGTGGCGCTGCTTCTTATGAGTCATTGCCGAGCGCACATGTCTTCAAGCTGTTTGAGATTTGCGTGTGTGACTGTGTCTGAAATTGGAGGCATTAATCCAGCTTGCGCAAAAGCTGACATGGCGGTTGGTTTTGGCAGAGAAGAGGTGGGGGGGGGGGGGGGGCAATGTAATGAGTTCGTTCGATTTTCATTGCGTAGTGATTTTTTTTTCACGCTTTAGCTGTTATGCCGCCCCCCCCCCCCCCCCCCGCCCCCGCCCCCGCCATTGGAATACGACAGAGTGACGGGTGAATGGTAAGAACAGAATAGAATAGAACGAAAAAGATTGTTTCACAGCGGACTAAGATTCATTGCATGCCTTCAATCTGCTGCTTACGAACAAACTGAAAGCACGCGGCTCGGTTACTTGCGCCGCGAAGACGGCGATCTCCTCGTTCCACGTGGGCGTATAGGGCTATAAATTTGTAATCGTATTTAAAGCAGCACGAGCTTAACACGTGGCATGAGGGAAAACCCAAGACGATGGACAAAGAGCTCACACCACGGGCGCCGACTGAAATATTCTCACACGAGCAAAGGCGAACGTGACATGAGAAGACTAACCGGCTCATGCGACTAAACAAAACAAAAACATGTAAAACCGCGACAAGGGATCAAACAGTGGAATCGCTCGTTTTCGGAATTTAGGAAGGCCGTCTCTATTTTGGATAGAGCGATAGGTGTGCTAACGCATTTATCTTGCAAAGCAGTGATTTGCGAAACTTTTATTATTTAACGCGTTAACCTATCTCTGGTTTTGGCAACGGTTGAGCACTTGTTCAGAAAGGGAACACAGCCACGCTTCTTACAGTGCAAATCTAGATTACTATCAGTGTGTGTTATCGTGATTTCCTTGTGCTGGCCAAGGCACCCATGTCCAACATTCTCGGACAAAAAAAAAAAGAAATGGGAAAATTGTAAGCTGGAAATAGTGAAGGCAAGGTCCATTCTTCTGGTATGTAGCAAACTATTTCCTCTAAAGTGTTTCCATAGGTCGCATCGAGAAGTTAACACTGCAAAAAAAAAAAAAAAGACGCACGCTTTTGACGATATCAAAAACGTTAATTAAAAAAATACACAAGACTACCAGCTGGGGATCTGCGGATATGTTTATTCTTATACTGAAATCTTATATGATATGAAAAAATTGTGTTCATAAACGGTTTCCTGCTCAAAAATGCTTTTGTCAAGAATTGTCGGGCTGAATTGTTCTGGACTGAAAAATACACTGCTTGCCATTAGAAAACGAGTCGTCCATAACATAGAGCCGTGAAAACAAAACAAGAAACTATTAATTGAGAAAAAAATGACACCAAGCTTTACTCGAGCCCACTGCTTACTGTTGAAATTGACTTAGACTGTTTCTGCCGCTTCTGTACACATTTTCCACTTTGCGCCAGCGCAGTGGTTCGTTTTTTTTTTTCACGTTTAAATTCGCCATATGCCTTAAGCCAGACTATGCTTAAGCTCTAGAGGCACCGTGTTCATTTTTCTTTTCTTTGTTTGCCATGCACTGTTTCTGTACGTTGACACTTGTGCAGAGGGCCGTCGAGCAGCCCCTCCCCCCGCGACGTTCGCAAGTATACGAGCTTGTAAAAAACAAGTCCTGTAAGCTGACGACTGCTGGAAAGGCCAATCCTTGTGACCCCTGAGGTTGGAGCAGAGTGCAGCATGTGGCAGTTCGGCAGCGCACCTGACACCGAAGACTAGACGCCCTTGAGATCGAAAATGTAGAGGGAGGCGCGTCCAGAGCGCGACGCGCGGTCTCGATTGCGTGCTCGTCTCCTTTATACGTTGCCGCGGTAGTTTCTGAGCACGAGTTGCAACTCTGAGCAAAAAGCGTAAACGGCTCCACGGAATGCACACTATATGTATGCCGCGCACTAGCTTCACTGAACCTGCAATCAAAGATTTTTGTGCGTTACGTCGATTACTGTTTTTCCATTATCAGGAAGGATGCTTTTTTATTTATTTATTTCCACAATACTGCAGACCCTCATTTGAGCCAAGGCAGGGAGGGCCGAAAAATACGTTCACTCAATACAAGAGCAGTTGCATCGTAAAACACACAACAATAAAATTGTCGAATGTAGTACATATATCTAAGATAGCCCACAGAGTGCCTCGTCACAATCAACAGCCGATATCACTCATTTTACGTATCATTTTTATATCATTTTACAACGCAACTCCACAGCATCGAAAGAGCCATCTAGTCCACAGTCCAAAACAAAAAGGAAATGGACAGCTTCCATTTTTGGACGCTTTAGTGAAACGGCACCGATCCGCGCTTTCGTTCAGCGTATACAGGAAGAGCGCTCGGACGTTATACCTTCAATTCAATTCCCTACACCGAGCGTCTCGCAAGAGATCAGCGATTGCGTCGCTTGTTCATCGAGCACACCGCATTTGCACAGAGCCAGAAAGACTCGCAGGCTGAGCACGACAGAGTTCGCAAAGACCGCTCGGAAAGCGGCTACCCGTTGCCTCTCGTCAACGCCGCGCCCTCCGCGGTCGCACAGTGGTCCCGCCGTCAAAAAAACGCGCACTTGTGCCATGTCTGTGCTCAGAATCAGCGAATCCATCCGAGAGAAAAATTCCCTGGCGCAGCCTCCCATGCGGGGACTGTGATCGTGCGTACGTGGACGAAAGTGGAAACTGTGCGCAGAGGCTGAAACAGCACCGCAATGATGTCAATAACAAGAATGTTTTGCCTAATGCACTGGCCAAGTATTTTGAAACCATGAAGCGTAACATAGATTGGAGCGTATTTTAAAAACAGAAAAGAATCTTCGCCGCCGTCTGTATCTGGAGAGGGCGCTACTCATACCCCCAACACACCTAATCTCGCCGAGAGTGCACGCTCGCCCGCTGCCTGGAGCATATTTTCCAGCGTAAACAACCAGCCTTACCCATCGGGGTCTCCTATAGGCTCCAGCGCGCGAGCCGAAACGTCAGCACAGCGCCCTTTTTTGGCCAGCCTCTTCTCCTTCGCAGTTTCAGTTGTTCCCGTCATTTTGAGCGCGTTTCTGCATTCTTTCCCTGCCTTTCTTTGCCGGTCTCCCATGCTCTCATTCGCCAGCAGAACAAACACGTGCGACAGCTGTTCCGTGCAGTGGCCACTTGAGCCGGAAGTTTCCTCCTTTCGGAGTGCTGACCCCCTGCACGTTCCTCTGCGCTCTTGCACGATGAAGACGACACGCGCGCTCTTTCATACCACTCCGGTGTCGTTCAGGCCGAGTCGGCTCCCGCGCAGTTTCGCGAGAACCGCGCCTTTCGCGCTCTCACTGCTCTGCTTTCATGTAGGCGGCGCAATGATCCGCGTAACCAAGGCACCGGAGTCGGCGAGCTATGCGTGTTTCTATGCAACTCACAAGAGTTTTCGCAGTTCTTTCTCTCAATTTATATTGTATACTGAAAAGCGTGGTCGAGGTTTTCTTCGTCGCTGTTGTTATTAACGCGAGAAGAATATATGAACCCCAAAGGGCTTTGTGCGCTCTCAGCCTGTCGGTATTTCGGACGACAGGGTTCCATGTTAACGAGGCGTAGGTAAATACACTGAAAGAGCTTGGTGAGCATAAAATCCCTCACAGTACGAGTCGTCGCATTAACGGACGTCGTATTAACGGAAAACGACTGTATACGGTCAAACCTCGCTAGAACGAAACGGTTTACAAGGCAGAAAATGGATACAACAAAAGAGTAGCTATTCTCCTTGAAAGCCCTTACAGCGCCCTTGTACGCGCTATCCCGTTTTTAACAACTGAGTACAGTTTTCTTACGAAGGTGTTCTACGAATCCCAAATGAATCCCACTGACGTTTCCGCGCTGTGTAACTATTTGCGATGGTGCTGAACCCATTCGATGCGGCAGATTGAAAGAATCGGCCATAAACCGACTCTGCCGAGCATCGCGGGAAACGCCTCAAGTGGACGCCGCATTCTTCGGCTCCTCTGACGGCGGCGCGCCAGAACTAGCCGGAAATCGAGCGCGTCACCCACGGTGCATAATGTCCCGTTGTGGCTCGACAAAGTTGCCAAGGGCTTCCCTCTATTCCAACCTACGGGATGGCTCCGCTTCTCGCTTTGTTTCGGTTTTCTCGGCAGTCTGTTTCGGCTGCCTGACGGCGTCCACGCGGCCCTGGTTTCACAAAGTCAAACAAAATCAGTGACAGCGATGGAAACGCGGAAGCGCAGACAGATTTCCTTTGACCAGGAAAGCGGCCCTGATCAAGTCGGTGACATCGGGGATACGAACACGTGTCAATGCATTCTGGCACAGCCCCCAGTACCATGTCTACAAAAGAGAGAAACAAAGAATCAAACTGTAATGTCCACGGGTGCTGTGGGTATGGTGATAAACAAATAAACGCCGATGCACGCTGTGTGCATCGGCGATCACGATGCAGAAATCGTCTGCCCTCGCAGCATTTCAGGGAGGCCAAATAAAATGAATAAACACTTCTTTGGTAGCGTTTCGTCTGACATACTCATTCCGCACTTTGCTGTCTTGCGGTGAAGTGTTATGGTAAGCGGGCGCATGCGTCATGCGGGGAAGCAAACAAAAACGAGTACTAGCGACAAACTATAGCGCGCCCCAGATCGTCTACAGAGACGCTGCAGAACACCGTCAGAAGGCAGGCATGACTTCAATCGTCGCACGCAAGTACGGGGCAATTAAGTACAGCTGCTCCATAATAGGCACCATCCCAGAAGAAGCAGAAGAGTCGGCCACCATCCCAGCTATTGCTACGGCCGATGTCCGTATAATTTTCAGGGATAGTAAGGCATCCATCCGAAACTTCGCTGCGACCGTGTCTCCCCAAGTGCATATTGCATTTGTGAAGGTGTCCCAGCACCAAATTCGAAAATCGCCTTAATCTGCACTCGGGCTCACTCCGGACACCCAGGCAGTCTAGCTGCTCACACCTCAGCCCGAGAATCGGTCTACCGGGCGAGGGAAATGGCTGGGCGAGAGATGGCGCCTCCACCCAGAGATATATCCACCAAACTTGCCAATAAATTACACCAGCATACCGACTGTGGCGGGCCCTCTGTCCACCCGCGCAAAAGTCGCAGACCAAAACTCAAGCGAACGCGTGGCGACGGCTATACCTACCCGCACCAATTTTGCTCACCATGCACCAGCTACACTACCCTAAGGGAATGTCAACACCTGCCACTCAACAATCACTCAACACAGTGGGAGGACTGTTGCGCAGCTCAGAACCCACCGCTCACGACAGGACGGTGACCCGGGCTGCGGTGGCGGCAGCGGCGCAAGGGCTTACGGCTCTCCAGCCCCTCCATAAAATCTCTGAGAAATAAATTTATTACGTATACCCTAACTCTACCCGGCTAGGGCGCCTTCCTACATCGTGGTCCTTATCGGTTTCATCGCCGAGGAAACAGGGCTGAATATTTAAACGGCTCTTGCCCTGTGCCCAACAGCGGTGTTCCTTCAGCGTGAAATTCCCAGGCGGAAAGGAAACGCTCGCTTGGCGGGTTATCGGGGGTGCTCGGTACGCGTGCTGCAAGCTCCCTCAACACGGATCGGTGGCAGACCAAACACCATCTATGCGCCCCTGCCTACATGACGACAGAAAGCCCGCTGACATGCGAAAGGTCTCACCAAGGTTGCCAACCAATGTAACGAAGCAACGGCTACAACGAAGAAATCGCGGGCCCCCTTCAACCTCGTTGTAATTATAGGCTCGACTGCAGGTGAGCTTAACGGTAATGTGAGCTCTGCACGCGCCACCTCAGATATGAGCCCAGTGGGTGGACTGCCGCGCACCAAATCTTTAGAAGCCATTTCCGTCGGAAACAAATTATTGCCCTCATATATGCGATCGAGGAGCATGCATGATCTATTCGAACGGCGAAACGTAGCTGTAAAGCAGGTCTTAGGTAGTACTTGCGAAACCAAAAACTTTTGCGTCATTAACGTGCATGTGTAGGATACTAATATACAGTACGCCTGAACGATGAGCGAATATTTCTTCTTGAAATTAAACAAAACAAAATTGGTCTTTGGAGACTTGAGCTGAACGAGAGTCGTGGTGCACGAGTACTGTGAATTAACACAGGGAGAGTAGAACGCTGGCTTCAAAAATTTATACGCTGAAAATTAAAGTAATGCTCCAGAGTCATGGAAAAAAAAACCAGCTTACAATGAGCAGCGAAGCGTTAGAAGTGGTACGAGAATAGTGACCGCCGATCCGGATCACGAGAGGGAAGAAGTATAACAGCAGCCGACAAGGGAAAGAGCACACAGGGAGGAGACACGACACAGGGCTGACTGACAAATGATCTTTATTTGGGGGCACAGGAGAATATATAGGCAAAATTAAAGGGCGAGGGTGAAGGGAGGCAGCATGGAAAAACTTGGCAGTCGTGACGAAACCGAAGCATTCAACGTCGCTGGATAAAAATGAAGTAACATGGAGAAAACAAGTGTAAAACTGGGAGGTACAAAGCTCTAACCCGGATGTAATATTAATAGCGATAAAAAAGCTATAACAAATGCACGAAATGTGCCCACAACAGGCGAATAAATAACAAGAATAATGTAAAAGCGGTTAAAAGGGCGCAACTATAAACCGTCCTCGGTCAGAAAGCGATGCGCGGGGCGCAATAATTTGTAGAACTGTTAAAGGTACGTGCTTTCTTTTTCATTGCGGGTTCCGTACGCGGCACTGATGAAATCCTGTCGTTGTTGATCGCCACAGCTTCACGTGTCAGCTGTTTGGTCTTTTTGGCCAACAAGGTAGAGTCCTGCAGCAGCGGTGCACATCTGCTGGGTTCGCAATGCTTGCAGATGAACCGCAGAGGCATTGTTGACGAACCTTGCGCGCTCACAGAAGCATTTAGCCGATTGTGCGACTTCCACAGAACGCCCACCTCACACGACGCGTGTACGGTGACGCTTATCACGCTTGCATTCCGCGCATCGCCTGATGGCTGAGGACAGTATTTAGTTCGCGTCTGTTCTTGTCATTTCTTCGCCTCTTTCTTCCCCTCCTCCCTTTCACCTATACATTCTTCGCTGTGCCCAAATAAAGATCAGCTATTATAGTGACCCTTGTGTCTTGTCTGCTCCCTGCGTGTTGTCCCTCTGCCTGTTGTTACGTTTGCCCTATCAACCAACTACCGCAGATTCAGATCATCCTGCAGCACGAGAGAGGAATAAGCATTCGGAAAGGGGGGGGGGGGGGGGGGGGCGATTTGGCGGGTACTCTCTCATCATGAATGGCAGTTTACCACTATCGATCAAGAGAAAAGCATATAGCAGCTGTGTCTTACCGTTACTCACCTATGGGGCAGAAGCGTGGAGGCTAACTAAAAGGCCTCAAATTATATTGAGTACAATGCAGCGAGCTATGGAAAGAAAAATGATGGTTGCAACATTGAAAAAGAAGGAAGAGAGCAGAGCGAGTCAGGGAGGAAACGCTTCGTGACACACCATTGGAAAACAACAAGAAATGAGCACGGGCATGACATTCGTAGCGAAAGCAAGATAACCAATGAACACTATGGGTAGCGGAGTGGATTCCAAGACAAGGCAAGCGCAGCAGCTGGAGGTGGCAGAAAATCAAACTGGCCAATTGGCGATTATGATGTTAGCGAGGATACGGTGACCACAGCTCGCATAGACCACGGTTAATTGCAGAGATATGGGAGAAGCCTTTGTACTGCCGTCAACGTAGTTCGGCCGATTGGCACGGTGAAGAAATAGCGGTGCCGGCGAAAGTTTCCGAGTGATGGATGCCTTGAAAACACGCAATTTCTTGGCAGTCTAAGCACGGTCGAATCAATGCGAAAATCCTAAAGGCGGCGGTCCAAGTTTCACGACAATATTTTTGTTACTACAATTTCACAAAACAGCGCGGCTCTTCTGTAACAAAGCTGCCCATGAGTCCCGTTACCCTTTCTCACATGTTCACCCTGAGTGTAAGTATACAGGGGATATTTTTTTTTTCTTCAAAGTTTAAAGTTTCTTGCTTTAACATACTGCGAGAGATACGTCGGTGCGGTCTGCGAAGGTTGGAAGGCGGACATGATGTACGCGATATAATCAGTTAATGAGACGATTATTAAATAAAGTTAACCAGTTAACTGTTATTTTAGATTTGAGGGGGTAAGATCGTTTTTCGATATTGAAGGCTGTGAATATCGAGGGTGAGCACAATTTTTTTTTCGACCATGTGATTCCAAATAACGAACATCAAAACTATGCTTTTGAAAGCTCGTTGCGTTGGATTGGCCGCATCTAATTTTTATAAAATGCGCTGCTGATATTTATACTGTCACCGAAATCAATTTAACTTCTTTCACATCGTCAAAAACCTAAACTTCGCCTGTATCTTATACATAGAAAATTCGAGCGATGTCATTTTATTATTATGAATTGCGTGAAAACCGAGTCAACGAGCTTTCAAGAGCGTATTTTTGACGTTCGATATTTCGAACAACATTGCACATTAATAAAATCTACCAGCAGGGCTCCCTTTCAATGTTCACGGACTTCCCATTGTAAACTAGCCGCCCAGGATCGAGAATCAAAAAGTTAATTCGTTAATTTTAGTGAACTAGATGTACAATAATTGAATCATATCAGTAACATTATGTCCGCCTTACTTTAAAATCTACCTCCACAGACCTCACCGATGTGTCTCTGCCAGCTTTTGAAATAAAATTATGTAGATGCTAAAAAAAAAATCACCCTCTGTAGAGTGTTTTCCTCTGCAGATTTTTATTTTAAAAATCTGAGGAATACATCGGTGCAAACTGTTGAGCTGGATTGTACCGCAAGGCGGACATTATGTACTTCATATGGAATAAAAATTATATGATTAATTAACTAATACGCCTATTAATCGTTTATTTTAAGAGGCAAGCTTATGATGAGAAATTGTTGGGCGTCAGCATCAAAGGTGAGCCCAGTTTTTAAATTTTCTTAATTGGCAATGTAGTTCAAAAATTGAACGTCAAACATACGCATTTGAAATCTTGAGCGGGCTTTAGGGCATTGGATATATTTGTAAAATGGCGTCTCTCGCTCTTCATATGCGTCAAATAGATAGGAAATTAGTGTATTTACGATGTAGAAGAAATTGATTTGACTTGGACGAGAATGCCACGCGCAGCGACATCATGTTCAATTAGATAATGCGGGAAAACCAAGTCAACCAGCTTTCAAAAGCTTGTATTTGACGTTCGATATTTCAAACCACATTGCCGATTAAGAAAATTTAAAAACAGAGCTCATCTTTGATGCTGACGGCTATCATTTTCGCAATATAGCATTGTCCCCAAAATAAAAAGAAGTTTATTAGTTAATTTTAGTTAAATAATCTTCAATGTGATTAAAAAAACCATAGTGGTTTTAAAGAACCATAAAAGCAGATTAAAAGTCCATAGTGGTTGAGTAAGTAGAGCGATGTTGTAGAGAATGTGTGCGTGCACTATTTGCAACGCAGCTTCTCTTTTCACATTTATTGATGTCATTTATTGTACCAGCCCTCTCGTGTACTGCTGTGGGCTGCTCTTTGTGTTACGGGGCGTCTGCATGGCTCTACGTAGCCGCCGCCGCACCCCTACTTGATCTGCGCGCTAAGTTAGTGAAGTGCAGTCGCCGCCGTGTTGAGCGTATAATGCGATAGCGAACGGATTAATGCCCGTATATATATATATCTCGCCTGCTGATCTTTAAAGAAGTCGCTCCGCTATGCGAGTGAAAAGGAAACCGAGAAGCGTGGCTACTTTCCGCAAAGACGGTGCATATGTCTGCCTCTGCCACGAAGCGCTGTGTGTGGGTGACTGACAGAGGCTACGTTACTTACCTTCCAAGATGGCAGCTCGCACTCGTTGCACCTGCTTTGCGACTTCAAAATGCCTTCTTAAATGGTTTGCTTTTCGTTAAATCCGCTTCAGATGCATTGATACGCCCGACGCGATAAACGGAAAGCCAAACCGTTGCCGACACAAAGAGAAGCGGTGCATTTTTGGCAAAGTCGAAAGTAAATAATTACCTTTGTGCGAAATTACTGTCCAAAGTAAATGATGCCATTACCAAATTACTAGACCAGAGATATTTTTAGTGCGTTAAAAATTACAGTAAAATAATTAAATTGCTGTTACATTACTCCAGTAATCTAATCACTGTTATGTTCGCAAGGCATGACGGAACGCAGACCCTACTGAGACACACAACCGGTGTCTGATACAAACTTTCTTGTCGTCATCATCGGCAGCCACCACCTAAGATTCTCTTTATGGGCAAGTTCAGTCCTAGCTATAGCAAAGTGCCAACTTGCTCAAACGCCAGATTAGTTCAGCCCTTCAAAAATGTGCTCATGGAGTGCATGTGCTGCTAATGCGTCGGGATTTCTTCCCCAGTGGAGGACTTAGACGTCGCTTCTCTCTTATAACCTGCTGTGCAACGATCTGGGGCAGGGCATACAAAGGTAATTTTATTCCACATCAAGGAATCCATGGTGAACCGTATGTGTTGTGAAGTAGTTAAGAACAGTTACTGCCCTGAGTTAATCACAGGCAAAAATATTTGCGTAGAGAATAACAAATAATATATGGTAAATTAAGTTTTGTTGGCGATGTCTCTCTGTCATTCATGTCTTACTCAAAAGTCTTTCCCATAATATCGCTCTTTGGTGTATTGAATAAATAATAGCATGAAATTCAAAAGGTGTAAAGTTATAAAAAAAAACTCCCTCGTGAAGCTCATGCCCGTACTAGCTAAACTTGGTGAAGAAATAAACCTTCCTTATCCTCCGAAGATGCAGCTTTTATAATGTTCTTAATTTTGGAGTTTTATTGAACAATTATGTGAGCGTGTTAGGCAAACAATAATAAAACCTTCGATAATCTGCTTTATCGCGACTTTACACCATTTGTTCAGGAGCTTCCAGGAGTTTCATTTCCACAAAAGTTTTTTTACTTATCAGAAAATGGCACATTTACTCTCCTAATGTCACTGCACGTAGTAAAATCGTTTTGAATCGACCGGCACGAGTTAAAAAAAAATTATGCTGGACTGCAAGAGTTGTTTCGAATTGCAGGCATATATTCGAGGCGAACCTACAGCTGAACAAAGAGAAAATAAATCTTATTCTTGCTTTCCGGAATCAAGGCTTCACCTACGTGCTTTTTTAACTTTGTCCTGCGTACCCTCTGCAGGTTATGTGACTGAGGTTTATTCACTCGCTGATCATCGCCAGTGTCCATGTTTCGCACTCGTGGATGCTTCTTCCTACTCGTGAACTGCACGTCGCGAGGCCTGAAAGCACAAAGCGTGAAGGGCGAACCGCTCTGCCCGCAGAAGCGCATGTGTACGTCTGACGCTTATATTATGCAGGAACTAAGTCAGCAGCAAAGAAGTCGCACGAAATCGGCAGTGTGCACATAGAATTTGTAACCCTATATAGATGCTCCCAAGTGCTGCCACAGTCGGTTACATTTGTTTATTTTATTTTAGTTCGTCTGCTTGATCTGCGACGTCGGAAAGAAGCGTCTGCGCAGCAGCCAGTGTATCTGATTCCAGGCTGCCACGCCCTTTACGGCAAACAACGCTGTTGTAGCCAGCGCTCGCTGTTACCCATCTCTGTGTGCGTAAATTGTTACCAACACTCCCGTGCAATGTATAACACCCATATGAGGTCACGGATTTAAAGTGCTTCACTTTGTTCCCTGCTCTGTTCCATCATGTCACGGACACCGCGACACGTCGTTCGTACCATGTTACCCTATTGGTGATTTTCACGAAATAGACGACACGTTGTGGCGGCGCCGCGAACTAGTCTACACAGGATCGGCACGCGCAGAATTAGCGGGTCACCGTCGTATGCTCCTTTGATGTCGCTTCGCCGCGCATTCTGACCTTGTTGTAGTTTTCCTATAAAAATATAGCCTACACCACGCGCTGTTACATTAATATCTGCCCGTTGACAAGATAAAAGCGTCTCTAAGCGTCATTGCGTAATTTTTCTGGCATCCGAAATTTGATAAAGCAGGAAGACATGAAGTTTTTTTCACTGTAGTAGAACGCTTGCAGTATCACGACCGTGCAGTTCTCATCAGGCACGGAGCCTGTATTTCTGAAAAGATGATTTCACTGGACTATAAGGGCCTATGAAAATACGAGGAAATATTCCATAATAAACGCAGCTGAGCACACATCACTGACAGGCAACTTCCAAACGCGAAGTTTGTGCATGCGCAATGACAGTCAATATTACGGCATGCGTCTGTGGCCACAAGGTGCTTGGTTTTCCACCACGGACAGGTGCCCAGTACGCTCGCTGTCACTAGAACCAGACAATAAGGTGAGCAGGTGATAATGAAATAAAACTTAATGAAAAAAGCGCCCTTACATGCAAGAAATGAGAAAGGGCATTTGTGCATCAGTAAAAATTGTAGTGACACTGAAAATTTTCTAGCTTCTATCCTGCGCAAGCTCTAAATAAACCGCTGGCAATGGTTTGCATGTATACCAGTAGACCACTGTCTGCTTCGATCATTATAGTGATAGAAGCAGAAAATTCTAGTTTCCCACCCATACCTTTCGTTGCCCAAGAGTTTCGATGTGAGTGATTTTGACTTCTCGCCAAAGCGTTCGCGAACCGCGCCGGCAGCCGCCCCGCTTTCAAGCACCAGACAGGGATTTCCTTTTGCCTTTAGTTTCTTGCTTTTCCACTTTCGAGAAACAAAACCCCGGCTCACACGACGTTTGCGCCGAGTGCGAGCTTATGGTGGCATTTTACAAGAAGAGCGACTTCACCTATAGGTTGCCCACAGTAGCAGTCCTCCTGTGTATCCGAGGCGCCCCCTCTGAATCGGTCATATATCGGGACGGTCGTTGGGTATAGCCCCGGTATCGCGGACTAATCAGTGACGCGAGGCGGACCGTTCCCGCTACCACATTAAAATTATTTCGCGCTATATACTGCGACTTGGCGACCACTATTCACGAGGTTGGCCTTTTCAGAAGGCAAATCTCATCGTCTGCTATGGGGGAAAACGTACTGGGCGCTTCTGCAGGCTCTGCTGCTTCGTGTGCAGGCCCTGCACCGCAAGGCTGATTCGCGCCGCAACATGCTGCACTTGAGCCGCAAGAAAGGCCGGACCCGTGTTACCTGGGTTGTTGACCCACTCCTGGAGCGCTTTCTGCAGCCTTCTAACGTGAAGAGGTTTGCTGGCCATGCCCACGAGGGCCATGATCTCGAGGAACTCTTCTTCGCCCGCCTCGCACAGCTGCTGCACATCGTCGCCTCCTGCGCACATGCGGCAGGCAGTGGAGTAGGTACGCTGACAGTGGAGTGTGCTTCTTCATTAGTGCCAGATGTAGTCGTACTTTCTTCTTTGTTCCGAGTGATTTTCTAGACCGAGAGTCTCCAAGAGATGCGATTAAATCTTCGCCGTGATGAAAAAACATAATTCCTTCTTGTGTGCAACCTCACTGGTGCATACCACTGTGGAATTAATCAGACTTCTGGAACCGTGTGCAAGACACACACACAAAAACGCCCAGACACACACAGACAAGCGCTGGCAACTCAAAACTTATTCAAAACGCAGACCCATGCAAGTGAGGCCACAGTAAGGGCAGACAAACCGTAAAAGGGATGAAGGCAGCCTGTGTGGGGCGCCCGTGTGGAGCTTAATTCTCTCTTTTTCTTGCAAAACGGCTTGGCGAGTAAGCTCGCTTATCTCAAACATTTCTCTCATTTTTAGACATCCACATGGTTAAATAAAATGCGACGCGTTGAACAGCGGCGAACACCGCCAGTTCCTGCATTGATCAGCTTAGTGGGGCAGTAACCTGCTTCGTGCTCTTAACCTCGCAGTGATGCATGGCGGACGGCAACCGACCACCCCTTCTGCACAAGAGTCGGCGTTTATCACGCCCTGTACGTCCCGGCCACCCATTCAGGCACCTCCTCGGGGCAACGAGTACAGTCGCCATTCCGCGCTCAAGTGTACACTAGGGCAACTAAGCCCCGTTGCCCAGCCTGCACAAGGAGCGGTAAACAGAGGAGGCGTCATTCCTTGAATGACCCTAAGTCCTTAGAGCCAATGGAGTATGTGTTTTTTGTGGCTGTTTGGTGCATACATACTGCACAAAACCTTGAGACCAACAAGGCGATGAACTTGGAGCCATTGGATAGAAATGTACGGCTAAAAAGGTAGATATATATAGCGATACAGAAGCCCCAAAATAAAACGAAAACTAAGCTTTGAGAACCCGTCAAGTTCTTTTTGAGAACTAGCTTGTGCACGTGGCTTTGTAGCGGCTCTTGAGTATATGGAAGGAGAGCGCTCGCTGCTCAAGAAATGATTCAGGCGAACCGCTGGGCTGTAACACATGCTTCACTTCAGCACAGTGCACGGAAAGTGAGTCCGGACGGACCGAAAGACGCATCACAAGGGGCAAAAAATTGCAGGCTAAGGACAAGGTTCGAAAGTGAGTTGGGTACGGTGCAAATTGGCTATGTCGGCGACAAAGAGGGGAATTAGCCGCAGCAGTTGGTTCATGACAGAGTTAGCAACCCAACAAACAAGACAGGCAAAAGGAAAACGCAGGCATCTGCGTTGACACTATCAGCTGAAAGAATTTGTCCTTTGTGTCAGCGCTGGTGTCTGTGTGAAGCGAAGGTACCCGAGTAGATGGATAAATTGGTTGTACAGAATAGCGTACAGCTAAGCCACGAACACGGCAAACGCTGTCTCAGGAGAATAGAAAGGGTTCGTTCGGAGCTCGAATCCTGACGCATTTCCAGCAAGCGGGGAGAGTGCGAATGTGACCCACCTTGACAAATGAAGGTATCGTAGTAGGAGAGGAGGTTGGCTCGCTGGAGGACCCTGTACAACTGTAGCTCCGATTCATTGGTGGGTTGCGACGTCATCGCGACTGCGAAGAGAAGGACAAACAGAAAACGCATGAGGCGGAGCACCACGATGCAGAGCAATATTCGGTGTGTGCGTACAGTGGGCTGGGTGCCGAAAAAGGACCCACAGTGCCCCGCTCACACAGACCACATGACAACAAAGTGCGCTCGACTACATAGCGATGACTTATGTTCCTCTTACAGCAGGAAGGTCTTTTTTCAAAGTCACGCACGCGCCAATGAGGCACAAGGAAAGCGCCGTACAATGCGGAGCACCGAGGACAGCATGGTGAGCACGTGGAGCAGCACAGCGGAAAATGCCTAAGTGATCAAATGACACCACTGCGGCTGACCGCAGCAGCCGATGAATGAATTCATTACTGAGGGGGCAGATATACTCAGCTCTACTGCCCGGATATGGAGATCATGTTGGAACTGGCTTAATCCGGTTGCCCTAATTCCCGGGAGGGTGGAGACCAGGGTGCCTCCCAGCCAGCAGCT
Source organism: Amblyomma americanum (assembly GCF_052857255.1). Taxonomy (NCBI): domain Eukaryota; kingdom Metazoa; phylum Arthropoda; class Arachnida; order Ixodida; family Ixodidae; genus Amblyomma; species Amblyomma americanum. Next base: position 169,895,243 of record NC_135502.1, read on the forward strand.
TCGCACTTCCGCGGAAACAGGGGTGCGGTCGCTCCTCGGTGCTAGACACTGATGCGATAGTGCGTCAGTTGAGATAACATGTCTGGCACTGTAAAAACTCAACAGTGAGACATGACTGTAACGCATAGGCAAGCGCGCGTAAAGCCGGCACAGAACAAGATGATACAATGCAGCTGGTCTTTTCTGACGCCTATCGTATAAAAGGTTTCCCATTCGTTCGACTATTCAGAGGACCCACAACACGGGTTCCGCCTACTTTTGCAATCTGGTGAAGGCTTCCACGATGGCCTCACGTTGAGAGTAAACGCCACCATCTGTGCCTAGCGAAAACCGATTCGATTGGTTTTTCTCGCTGTGTTGATATTTGTTGGGCAGCAAATCACCCTGAGATAACTGGTTTTAAAAATTTCGCCGCCTTTCAGTTCAATCCAGTGACGCCAAGAACGAAAGGGGTTCAGAGATTGCCATTTATAAATTGATGGCGGTGCTCCTGCGCCTCGAGAATCCGGGCGCAGCAAGCTCTCTTGGCATCACCTGTGATGGCGACACCTGCATTGGATTCTCTCACTTTCTACAGCTTTTGAAAGTTCTCGTTCCAGCGAAACTGCCCGATGAACACGCTAGTCTGTCCATGCACGCCAATTTAGATTTGTTGTCAGGGTCCACTTCATATTGAAAGAGGTTACGCATCCACACGCAGCGGATACACATGGATAAACTTGCCCAATACAAGCCATCAGTGGCTTGCAGTAGGGCCAAAGAAACTTTGGCTGGTTCGCCCTATTGGAAATAATTGAAAGAGCTACGCACGAAGACCTTCAAGCAGTGGCACCATAGAATTTCTGGTGCAGTTGAACCGTGCAAACTGTGCGTGCAAAGTAACACGTACCGCCGTCAGCACGCCTTAAAGTCAAAGCATTCTTCACACGAACGTACAAGGCAGCGCATTAAAAAATATTTGGACCGATATCCGCGTGGTTAGTGAAACGGTCCAGCGCAATGTAGAATAAAATACACGAGGCTCACGGACGCGCGATTGCGCGCCCTGGGCTGATATTACAGCCCCTGAGCTCCGAGTCCAAGACCATACACCGCACCGTGTGTCTGCGGTGGTTGGAGACAGCTAGTGTCCTGCTTCCGCTTTAATATTGTGCCAGACCCAGCGGCGCTAATGGCAGTGGAAGACACGCGCTCGAGCGTGCGTGTTAAGCGTGCTGACGACGGTACAAACCAGGACACGCGTTGCAAAAATGCATACTCCGTGCAATACATCCACGAAACACGTTCTGCCCGCAGAGCGGAAGCTCGAAGCGGAGGAAATGGCAGCTGTCGTTGTGCACGCCGCTGCTTCTCCAGACGAGCCTCCTTCGATTTCTGCTTCAGTCTGAGCACGTTTCCTCACTCTGTGCTTCGCCGACGCGCTTGTCGACGTTCTAGATCATAACGATCATCAGACTGAACCAGCCGTCTACGCTGCACAGCCGAAGCACCGGTTCTAGCTCACGACGCTTTGTTATTATCTTATCAGTTAAATGGCGAGTCACGTGGTCCAGGTGACTGCCAGGTGAGAGTTGAATCACGCTGTTCAACGCAGTTGCGAAGGCCAGAGAACGCCGAGTCACATTGTGTGACGTCACAGCCACACCCTCGCTTGCAGGTCATTCTTCGGAGCGACATGAGCTTCCGCTCTAATACCGGATTGTCTCGCCGTCCCTCTCCAGAGCCGATTCCCAGCTGCGAATGTTTCAGAGTAAAGGAAAGAGGCGTCAACTGCGGGTGGACATTTGAGCGGTGCTGCAAGGGAAATGAGGAAGAGAGAGAGAGAGTGAGGAGGCCAATGCAGTCTCAAGCGCCGTTCGGTTGCGTCTAACGTGTAGTGATGTCGTGAAGCACATGGGCGCCTTTGCATTGAACCTTTCTGGTTGAATAATTACACACGATGTCCGATTGTTCCCACTGTATACGTTTGTGCTTTTGCCGAATGCTGTCTGTCTGCTTGTGGTGTTTGCGACTGCTTTGATTTTAATTTTTTTCCAATCATATTGGTAGAATATTGACACATTACTGCGTAAGTGCTGCCTTTTTTGAATTGGCAGTCGAACTAGCCGTCGGCTACGGGTCCGAAGTATCGGGATTCGACCCAGCCACGTCATGCTCAGCTGCCGACGGTCGTCAGCGTAAGCCATGGCGGCTAATACTGCGATTGTGCTGTCGTCTAGCGGCATTGCTCCAAGGTGCTGCCTCGCACCGCTGCCACGGCGCAACCGGGCTCGGTTCTGGCCGAACAGGAGAAGGCTGGCCAAGTCGGCCGAGGGTGCGAAGGTGACTCGCACAAGATCCGACGCAGCTGGACGTTTCACTCGAACAGCCCAAGGATGTGCACCGGTGGGAATCTGACGGATAACGGACAGCTAGCTAACGAAAGCGGCTCCTGCCCTCGGAAAAATATTGCGAACATTGGTGTCATTTTTAGTAAAACATTCAGTTCGTCGAGTTTAAATTGGAGCTTGTTCTTCAGCAAGTTTTGTGTCTTTTCGGGGTATCAGCAGTGCACTCATTCCGTTAACGTGACTAAAACCGCGCGTTCGCCACCGCGCATCAGCCGCTGCGCCGTGATGTGGACAAAGGGCGTGTCCTGCTTCCCTCCAACGACACCGAGCTACAACTCTATCACTTTACTGGGAACGCAGTCCCAGAAATGTATTGCGATGGAAACAGAACTCTGGTGGTTTATTCAGCTGCTGCCATAAACCATTCTGGCCCTTCTTATAATCCGCAAGCCATCATTCTCAGACTGACACTAAAGAAATGAAGCTTATTATGTGCCGCAGGCCATAGGCCGCACTGCGCGGCGCGGTCATGTGGACTGCAAAGCAGTCTTTCTTGTAGTTACTTAGACGGAAAAGAGTCGCCTGTGCGAATTGCTTAAGGAGCATTTCAACCGCAGGGGAAATGTCCGGTGCCTCCCGGGTTCGGCTTGGCTAGTGTCGGGCACAAAGCGCGGGTCTGCTACGTAAGCGTACCTGCTCCGCGATGTCCTCCACACTGTGTGACGATTAAATTGTTTCTGTGGGACGTTATCTACTTCTTTGGCTAATTTAACGCCAATGAATGTTCGGTGCCAGGCTGCTATAGGGACAGAAAGAATTCAAAGCGCTACAGACGGGGCAAGGTGAAAAAGGAGACACAGCACACCAGCGCTGGTCTGCTGTGTCTCCTTTTTCACCTTGTCCCGTCTGTAGCGCTTTGAATTCTTTCTGTCATGAACCAACTGGCCCGGCTGACTCCCCTCTTGCTATAGGGAAACTGTGACGTCAAATCTTGAATGTTCGCCTCAATAAGAGGTCAAGTTGTGTCCACGTCGTCCGCCTAACAACAGCCGAGCCGAATACCACGCCAGCCGGCATTCCTGCAGCCCTGTCCGCACGGTGGATGAACGACCGCCGGGACTCTGGGTAATTTGGCAGACTCCATGATGAATATTCGCTTAGACGTTGCGAGACGCAGGCTGGAAACAGACTGGCGCCCCCTCTCGACTTGGCCACGCGGTGCTGCGATGTCCCTTTCTGCTCCTACAGCGACGTGTCCGCTCCTGCATGGTGACCTTTCGTATACAGGCCGTACTACTCCGCGTCCAGCTCCAGTCCAATTATCGTGCAGCCCACAGGTTGGGGACGCGGCGCTTTGCGATGGGCGTCAAGACGGGCCTCGGGATACACGTCGAGGAGCGAGTCAGCCGGTACGAAACCATTGCGGCGGAAAGAAGTGAAACGAACGTCGGAAGGAGCGGCTGAAGGTAAACAGTAGCGAGAGTGGAGGATAACAACGCAGCTGGGAAAAGCTGCTGACTGCAGACGAGGTGAGCCCTATATATCGCTCTGAGCTGCAAACTCAAGCAGACTTGTGCTGTGGCCACTCTTGCAACAGCGCGAAAAAGGACACGGACGCAGAGAAGAGACGCACACACGAGCGTCTACATGTCGATCCGGTGCAAGGGATGTTGACACGGACTCGAAATCGTCCTGAGAGAATTTCGAAACACCAGATTGCCTGACCACCTGTGTCGGATCAACGGCGAGAACGCGGTGAGCTAACAAGGCTGGTTTGATTGTGTTATGCTAGAAGAAGGGAAGGCTACTCCGGGTCAAAAAGGGAACGCATCCTCGCTGGAGAAACGAGAGAATCTACCTGGAATGCGGAATACCCTGAGAGATGGGTGCCTTTGGGAATTGACAAGGTGAGGCTGGAGAGCGCAAAAATTGAACTGGAGACAATTAGTTGTTGCGTTAACAAGCCACAACTAATATTTCAGAAAGCGTAACTTCCCTCTTGCCCCGGACAAAAGAAAGTGCCTCCCTCCAGGCACATTTCCCCGGTTCAGTGTCCGGGCAGCCCGTCTGTGCCCCTTTGCAGGGCGGTGCTTGAACGGCTGGAGCTCATTAGTCTGCATGGTCACTGTGCAGTGCCGCCTCGAGGCCGGCATCAGCTGGGGTCATCTCGTGTGCTGACCAGGACACCGCCCAGTGCGACCACAGGGAATAGTTTATGAACGCGAGAGCGTTAAGCTAACATTCCGCAGAAAATCTGGCGTCAGCGTTGTGAGCAAAAAAGCAGGTGGCCCGCCCACCTAGGTCACGAGACCTTGTGACGTCATCACAACGTGCCCACCGCAGCAAGTGGCAACCTGCTCTCTTGATTGTGAGTAAACTGTCCACCGTGGCAGTTAAATCAGCGATTGATTGCTCGGAGAGAGCAACCTGGGAATCGCAACCCCGTCGGTGGCTGCGTTTGAAACAGGTATACCTGCCGGGGTACTGCTTCATCGCTTAGCCATCGCACCAGGAGAGCACTTCCGGCTTTCTATGAATGTAAAGTCTATGCGAAGCGATACGCAGAGGGTCCAAGGTGGCTAAAAAGAGCCATTAAAGTTCTCGCGTCATACATTTAAGACGGTGTTTAAGTGTCCCCTGAATTTTTTCGCAATTTTTTTTTCAGCCTTGAATTATTCAAAAATACGAGAAAGAGAGAGAGAGAAAAGAAACACCAAACACAAGCACTGCTTTCACACGGTCGGGGGAGTTGCCGAATAAAAACGCAGCTTACAGTTCGGGCAATCCGTTTCTGTGCTTCATAAGTGCTGTCGGCCCGTCCTTGGCAGGGCCAATAAGCGAACGTCTAAAATTGTGCCAAATCTTCTAGCGTGCTGTTTCTCATTTCGCTGAGCAGTGAAAACCCGGCATCGCGATGCCCCCTGCGGAGACCGTTTGGGCCTGCCTTCGTCGGAGCTACGTTAACGGGCGTTCCAGGTCGCTTGGGGTCCGTATTTTATGACGCTTGTGCGCCTTGACATCGAAGAGCAAGCGTCGAGGAATGGGAATACCTGCGACAACGGCGACGGGATGACATGTCTTCATTAAACATTCTGACTGATTATTATGAGCTAACCCCTGCCATCACAGGAAGAGTAAATTCCGCCGCGTGGGCAGCTCTAGTCTCTGCGACCCACGCTGATTTCCCGCTACACTCCGCAATGCTAAGGGTGGTGCTCTATTTGAGAGGACAGCCTCCTTCGCCTGCTGCCGAGCACACAGCGGTCCAAAGCAGGCCCAGTGGTAGAACAGGCACCGGCCAATCCCGCTTCGACCAACTGCCACCACGAGGAGCGCATAGCCGAGTGCGGAACCCCTCAACGACGCTTTCTTCAGTGTTGGCACCGAGCGGAGGTCTCTCGTGTTTCGGGACGGGAAGGTGTCAGAATGGATGCGCGCGAAAGAAGGCTGCGGAAGCTGGCTTGCGCCGAGCGTTCGTTATTGTCAGCAGGATTCTGTAGACTCAATCTCTCCGGAACTCATGTGGCCGGTAATCATAGTGAAACACTGAATGAGAGTGCGACAAACCAAGGCTCTGGAAGAAAAAGGAAAGTTATCTCAAGTATTTCCAGCGTGTTTGCATTAGCTAGAGAAACAAACTTGCTGAAGCCAGGACGCGGGATCAAATTGCGGCCGCATTTCGATGGAGGCGCAATGCATAAGACAGCCAGTCGTAACCTAAGCCCCCATCGGCGCTCTCTTCCCAACCAAAATAGTGCGCGGCCTTTGCTGCGGCCGGCACGCACACGACACCGCCTTCACAACTGAGAATCCACACGAAACAAGATCATTCCCCCACTGACCTTCGCCTATAGAAATTCGCCGGCGAATGCGAGCTGCCATCATCATATAGTGTGCAGTACATACCATGCGCAGTGTTGCGTAGTATGCCCACACGAAGGAAGTCGGGTCCACCCCGAGAAGTAAAGGAACAAATTCATTCATTCAAAACACGTCCGTGCGCTGTGCGGTCTCAGCACACCAGGCGGCCGAATCTAATCCGGAGCTGGTGTCCATAATAAACGCGTATGCCGTTTCGGGACGTTAAATCGCATAACACAGTGTACCGCAAAGTGGCATAACATTACGTAACACGACATAATAAACCCGAGCGAGAGCCCGCCGCAGGAGAGCACGTGCTGTCAAAGCGGCACCGGCTGTTGTGTCTCACCTGAGGCCTCTTGCGGGCGGACAGGGCGGCACGGAAGCTGAGCGGCGTGACCATAACTACGCAAGCGCATTCAGCTCCCCGGGCGGACTACAACAGCGCTGCTCAGCGGTGGCCAAGGGCAGCACACGCGCACGGCGACAGCACTGGGCACCATTGAGAGGCGGCCGCGCTCCAACGGCCGCTGCTCCGCGACGCTGGCGCCACCCCCGGCGGTCGGGCGCGCACTGGTGCCGCCGGCCAAGAGCAGCGATCGCGACGCAGGCGCCGCCACCGCGCGCAGCTGGGGGCGCCCCGATGAAGCACATTTTTTGCGGGCTTCGCTCGGGAAGAGCTGCTCGTGTACGCGACTCTCGTTCGGAGAGCAGAAAATCTTGTCGCTCACCGTGCGTCCAGTGATCAACGCTACCTCGCTCGCAAAATGATAGACGCCAAGACCACGTCACGCATAACTGACGCTCCCATCGAACTGCTACTGCATAATAACCATGAGCGCATTCCTGGCTGGAGGGAAGTGTGCCCTGCCTCACAGTCTGGGTTGGGGGGTAGGTTTCGATTGTCTTCCACCGGGAGGTGGCAGAGTGGCCGTACCCGAGAACCGATAGCTTTTTACCAATGTCTGCCTAATTTTTTGCTTCGGAATGCGGCATACGGACGGGACGATGGCGGCGATCATCCGACGGCGCCGCAAAACCACGGAACTGGGCTAGCACAGCTGCGGCTGTGAAACGAAGCGAGGCTTTCCAGGCATTTCTTAGATATCTGCTGGACGTCTGCTTCAAGGTTTAGAAAACAAACAAAAGAAAGACTTCGCACGGTACTTCCACTGCGCTCATTAAAGTAGTATTTTAAAGGGTACTGATGCGTACTGTTCTAGCAAAACAGGGTTAAATATTCAACGCAAGCACATAGTCGTCCGCGGGAATAAGTGACTGGGTATTTTTGCGAGAATAGCGCTTTGGTCTAAAGTGCAATTTCGCGTTTAAACGTTACTTAACGAGCTATTAATTATGGCCTTGTTGCAAATGCTCCTTTTAAAACTGCCGCACCGGCGTCGTCGTAAACTAACAGGAGTGCAATGTTAAAAATTTGAACGCTACTCCCAGCGACATCCTCAGTATACCAGGTCACTCTCGTCGGCACGGCTGAACCATCGTTTTCATCGATTTCTCTCAGTCCTCTATCCTTCGAAGCAGGAACAAGTGACTCACTCCTTCGCCCTGGCGAGTGAACCGAGGCCAGGAAGACCAGAGGCCTCTCGGAGTTGTATTTAGGGCCCCTTTTTTTGCCCCAGCAGCTGCTAAAGGCCGCTCCCCAGTTCTGCCGCGACGGCGCGTGGCTTAACCACGCCGACTGATTGGCATTCAGTGACGTCAACGCGTCATGGCAGCGTGCCGCGTTACGTCCCACGCCGTCTTTCAGAGAAGGAGACAAACAATAAATGAATAGTATCATACTGACAACCACAAACATATGCCCCTGAAGTAACTAGCGTCACAGGAGTTTTCTTTCTGTGGAGTGTTGCAGAGAGGTAGTTAGGTGCGCCTTAAATTCGCCTAGCTGGAGAATGCACCGTACCAGTTGCTGCAGAAGGAAAGGCACTGCTTCAGTGATTGCTCCAGCAGGAAAACAAGAGATGAGCGAGAGGGGAGAACTGGTTCCAATAGATAAAAAGCTCGTCGCCGACAGCACGCTTTTTCTCATGTCGGCCTTGGATGCTTGTTCCGCCTGTGCCGAAACAACCAGTAGCGCTAATAAAAGTCCCGATTATGAAAATTCCTGTCGCTTCAGTTGAGCTTATATATAGCTCAATAGCTTTGTAGTGCACTGCTTAGAACCGCCGTCACTGGTGCTTCCTTTTTTCGGGCGACTGTTTTGAACAAGCACCGCGGCCGGTGGATATTTATGTGTATGTTAAAGAAGTCTCGTCATAACCAAAAATCCTATATTGAACCAATGTTTGCTTGTACAAATATTCAACACAATCACTGAATGGAACGCATTGACACATGATTTCTCTCGCCTTGCTCCGATGTATGATTTAAACGTCTTATCAGTTGACGCTGTCTGTGTGCATTATGCCGTTGAAAACGGCGTACGGTGATTTTCTTTATCAACTTTTGCTTCGTTATGCTTGGTTTGTTTAGTTTGTAGGGGTTTAACGTCCCAAAGCAACTCAGGCTATGAGAGACGCCGTAGTGAAGGGCTCCGGAAATTTCGAGCACCTGGGGTTGTTTAACGTGCACTGACATCGCACAGTACACGGGCCTGTAGAATTTCGCCTCCATCGAAATTCGAGCGCCGCGGCCGGGATTGAACCCGCGTCTTTCGGGCCAGCTGCCGAGCGCCATAACCACTCAGCCACCGCGGCGGCTGCTTCGTTATGCGTAATATCTTCTTTAGTTTAGCGAAACTATGCACTGCAATTTTAGGCCTGTCCTTCATCAATATTGAGTCCCATCGATGTACTGTTTGTTCGTTGACGCTCAGAGCCGCTGCCTTCATAATTCTGTTTGCGACACGACCAGACTCATCTCGATTGGGCACGCGAAACTTGGTCCACATTTTTCCTGATTGTCGCTTTTCGTTCCTTATCGCGCAGGTTCCTCGCAGGCTGTAAATTGTGCGCGGCCACGAATTAAAGGATTCTGTTCGACGACCTCCGAGCACGCTTGTGGCCACGCCGCCGTCGAGTGATTCAGTCCATTGTGGGCGCACGTCAGCCCAAATGAAGAGTTTTGTTTAGGCAGCGTTTCCGCTGTGTTCCTGCATGCTCTCCGGACTGCAGTCACCACTGATGGTGGAGGTGCTAACCCTGTCGCCATCACTCCCCGGGAGCCGCCAAAGCAGCCCGTCTCGAGGAGCAGATGAAGAGATAGCCGCAGTAGCCGTCCCAACCGAAGGCGAAGGGCGAAGCAGCCATCGTCGTCTCCAGAGGCGTTCACCTGAATACACACTACTACCGGACCGCACGCGAGCTAAGAAGGACTCCTCAGCGCTGACATCACCCATGGCTCGGACACCAAGCCCCATTATTTTGCACCAGCCCCGACGGCCGCCCACGTTCAACGGTTCACCGGGCGAGGACCCTGAAGGACCGGTTTCAGTGTGTATCCGTACGCAACAGTTGGGATAATCAGGCGAAAGTGAGGCACATTTTCTCTTGCTCTGGAAGGCCCAGCCAGAATTTAACTGGCTCGAAAACCGGGAAGCTTCTCTGGTGACGTGGGAATAACCCTGGCGAGAGTTCCTCGAGGCATTCACAAGCTTATGGTGAATTCCAATCGCAGGCCCGGAGCGGTCTGCACGCTCTGTGACAGAGCGCCTGAATCCGGCGCAGAGCGCGCGACCTGAAATTGCGATTGGAGTACACTTGCTCTGGCCAGAGCATGTAGGGCGCCGCTATCGCCGCTGAAAAAGAACGTCACGCAAACTTCCGGTCGGATCCGCCGATTTCGGCGGAGCAGTCCCGACTGCTCCACGGAGCAATCTCGGCTCGGCAACCGCTCCCTGTCTACGATTGGAAGACGCGATCCGTGCCTCAGATCTGCGTTTGGAATACAGTTGCTCCGAAAAGAGCAGAAATCGTTGCTCCCGAAGTGCTCCAACTCTGCGATTGGAAGTCACCATTAGTATAAGGAAAAAAAGAGCGCAGCTGCTTCTACAGTCACGCATACAGCACCCGCAGGAGACTGCGACCGCATACGTAAAAGACCTCAAACGCCTTTTTTTTCTACCTGCCAATCCTGGCATGATGGAAGAGAAGAAGGTGGACGTTTTGATAAAGAGGCACTTTTACACTTTTTGGTGGTCTCACCCGCAATCCACAGAAGACCGTCGCTGAATTCACTAGCGAAGCGGCCACCTTTGAGGAAACCTTCGAAGCACGAGCAAGCTATCTCCCTCGACAGCTCCAAGTGACCTCGACAACCCTCTCAGATTGCACAACATAAGAGTGCAACCCGCAGCATTTAATTAATTAATTAATTTGTTTGTTTAATTATTAAGATGCCTACAGCGCCCGGAAACGGGCATTATTGTAGGGGGAAAACATCGAAAAACAGTACAGGTTGAACAATTCACCAACAAAAAGAAAAGAAACGCTATGTTCAAAAGATAACGCAAGATGTACAATGTATTCAAATAAGAAAGTGGGCACAAATGCTAAAAAAGAAAATGTTCAAAACAAAACAAGGTATATACAAGAACTGGATACAAAAACTACAGTTGTCTATACAAAGCACAAAGAGAAAATGTTACACGATACCTAAGTAAACAAAAATTCGACAAGGGCACCGTCAAAGCTAGAAGACGACGCTGGCACAATATGCTCCGGCAAACCATTACAATTGTGAACTATTTTTGGGAAAAACGCATATTTGTATATGTTGATTCCACACTTGTATTCACGATCTTTTGATGAGCGATCAATTCTGGTGGATCTGTAGGTAGGATCATGTATACATGTTTCTTTCATTAAACCCGTTGCACCTGAATAAATTTTATGGAATAGCTTTAGAGAGATGTATTTCCTTCTTTCTTGCAAAAGGGGCCAGCCCAGATTAATTCGCATGTCACATGAGCTTTGGGAGAAACTATAATTTGAGGAGACAAATCGCGCTGCACACTTTTGTATGCGGCAATACATACTTTTGTGGCAGCGTCCCATGCGGAGTATCCGTATTTCAATATTGTGCGCACGTTTGAAATGTAGTGTTTCTTTTATTCTAGCAGGTGGTTGCTTGGAAATCCGTTTGAAGAAGTTCAGGACGCGGCCACCTTTAGCTGCAATGGAGTCAGTATGTTCTTTAGAGAAGTCATTTTTAAACAAAACACCTAAGTACTTATAACCTGATATTATCGACTGATTTTCGCCGTCGAGACAGTATGTAATATGCAGAACATGACGTTTTTCAGTAAACCGGACAACTGTGAATTTGGCAAAAATCAGTGGCATGTTCTACGTTTTGCACCACAGTAATGTAGAGTCAAGGTCACTTTGTAACTGTACACTATCATGTGAGCCATTAATTTCACGGTAAAGACAACAGTCATCAGCATGCAATCTGATACATGATACCTGTTCACATATATTATTAATAAATATATATATATATATATATATATATAAATAGGAGGCCCCCGGACCGATCCCTGGGGGACACATGCCATTCCCGACACTCTACGGGAAGAGCTTCGTCGCCTGTTACCATCTACCAAGCTGCCTCAAGTAGCGACCCTCGAAGAACTCGCCATCGAAGAAGTGCAGCATGCGCTTGGCTCCCCGTCATCGACGCCTCCAGTTGAAGCTCAAGCCACGACCTACACAGCTGCAGTACGCAGCCCCCACGATACCCCCTAAGTCCTCCTCTTCGCCCCCGCCGGTGCAGCCTAAGAGCGACGCTCAAGGCCCATGAACTGCGACGCTTGGAGGACTTCCGACAGCCACCCGCTGTGCTTCCATAGCGATGCGGCCGGCCATATTCTTCGTCAGCGGCCGCAACGACGTGTCCGTGTTGAGTGGTTTTGTCTCCACGACCACGCTTCGGCCGACGCCCGCAAGGAATCGACGACTATACTGCGTCGAGAGGAGTACTCCCCGAACAGCCGTTCGCGCCCATCATCGCCGCCAACTTCGCGTTTCCACGCCGCAGATGCCCAGCGGCTCTTCGCGGAAGGTCCCCCAGCGCCCACAACGGTATACCTTCAAACCTTTCACAAAACTACAAGCACCCATACAGACAATAATTTACGCAACACTGAAGGCTTACAGCCGGATAATTCCCAGCCAAAACCTAGTATCCATAGTTCCCACAATTACACTGAAAGGGGCGCAATTAAGTTCTTAGATTTACCTTTTGAGATCAGCCTGCAGTAATATATCCCCAATGCCACATGAGAAGGAAGCGAAACCCAAAATTCTCAACTATCATTTTCCCTCCACCTTTCTGAAATTCTTCCTCACCTGCTCACCAGGCCACAAACTCCGGGCTTCTCATTATGCTTATTATATCTCCCTTTTTCATCACCTAAGCCAACCCAGCGAAAATAAAATGATTATTTATCTTCATCAAACAATAACACTCCTTAAAAGCCGTTCCAATGGGTTCGGCTTGGTAATCATTCGGCTTGGTAATCGTTCGGCTTTTTTGCCCAATTATTTCCCTTAGTGCCATCAGAATATTACCTCCACCAAGGAGAAACCAAAGAAAGGAACCTTTGCAGGTGAGGTTGCTCACCAGCGAAACGACGAAGATCCTCCACCGACCATGCTGCCTGAAGACGCCGCATTCACTACGCCGACGCCGCACACAAACACGCGCTGGACCACGAAGCGACCGGACTTCAAAATGACGCTCCCACCCAGAAAAGCCCGCACGACACGCCTTGTCCGACTTAGAAGTGGCTATCGACGGCTCTAAAGTTACCGCTCTAGTCGACACAGGGGCCGATTACTCGGTGATGAATGGAACATTCGCCGGGCAACTGAGCCAAGTCACGACTGCTTTTGACGGCCCACAAATCCACACCACAGGGGGCCCCTTACTACGCCATCGGGATGATGCACTGTGTGAGTGACCTTCAACAGACATGCCTATCTTGCGACCTTCCTAGCGCTACATCAAGGTTCCCGCGAAGTGATCTTGGGCATGGATTTCCTTAATCAGCATCAGGCGATAATCGACCTGCAATCGAAGCTGATCACACTTTCTACGGACGAGGCCATCACTTCAATGACAGCCATGTAATATCACGCTGTCCTGAGTGTCCTCGAGGAACAAGTGAGCGTCCCACCCCGTTCAAACGTCATCGTCACTGTGCGCCACGCAAGAAGAGAAGATTGAAGCCATCATCGAGAGGAATACGCAGTTGCTTCTGGACCGAGGATTCGGCATCGCACAGAACATCGCACATTTCCGCAATGGTCAAGCTGAAGTGCTGCTGACGAACTTCAGCGAAGAATATCGGTACATTAACAGAGGAACAATTCTTCGAAGAACTATCCGACGTACGAGACGCCTTTATCTTATCTGACCGATCCGCAGAAGATACGCCTAACCAAGAGAATTCGCCCACTTTCGACTTAGACCCAGCCCTGTCTTGGAACCGAGCGGATCAAATGCGCAACCTTCTGCAAAGTTTCCCCGAGTGCTTCTCGTCATCAAAACTCCGACAAAGACCGATTGCCAAACATCCCATTGTAACCGACGGCCACGCCCGACCTCTTCGCCAAAGCTTCTACCATGTGCCGCCGCGAGAACGACAAGCCATCCCGGACCAAGTGGAAGAAATGCTTCGCGACGACGCCATCCAGCCACAGGAGAGGCCTTGGGCGGCATCGGCTGTTTTCATGCGAAAAAAGGAAAGCACACTTCGGTTCTGCGCCGATTACCGTCGCTTGGACAACACAACGAAGAAGGACGTCTACCCCCTCCCCCAAATCGACGGCACACTCTGCAACGGCAAGTACTTGTCTTCGAGGGACCTCGAGAGCAGCTACTCGAAGATAAAGTAGATGAAACAGACCGAGAGAAGACCGCGTTGATCAATCCGGATGGCCTCTTCAACTTCAATGTGATGCCATTTGGATTCTGTTCCGCGTGAGAAACTTTCCAGCGGGCAATGGATACAGTACTGACAGCTATGAAGTGGCAGATTTGTCTTAGGTGATGTCGCTGTGTCCGCCTCGAACTTTGATTACCCTGAAAAGGCTTCGAACAGTGCTGGAAGCAATCAAGTCGTACGGACTAACCTTGAAAGCAGAGGAGTGCCACTTGGACTCAATAGAGTTGCTGTTTCTAGGCCACATCGTAATTAAGGACGGAGTACGCCCAGACCCGCAGAAAACAGTTTCCGCCTACCCCCGACAAGAAAGCTGTGCGCAGATTCCTCGGACTGTGCGCGTATTACCGACGATTTCTTAAGAACTTTACGCGCATTTCCGAGCTTCTGACCAAAGTGACCAAAGCAGACGTGTCACTTAAATGGGAAGCGCCGCAAGCACAAGTCTTCAAGGAACGTCAGCGTCGTTTACGGTCTTCTCTGGTCCTCGGGCACTTTGATGAACGTGCCGAGACAGAAATTGGCACCGACGCGAGCAGCGTGTGTCTGCAGGCGCCATCCTCATTGAGAAAAGCGACGTACTGAAGAAAGTAGTCGCGTGTGCAAGTCGTTCTCTGCCGAAGGCCGAAAACAGATGCCTCGCCATTGTTGGGGCTACGTCAAAATTCCGCCCCTATCTGTACGGATGACTATTCAAGGTGGTCAGCTATCACCACGCACTTTGTTGTTTTGTCAATCTGCAGGGCCCCTCCGGCCACCTCGCTCAGTGGAGCCTCCAGGAGTTGGACGTCGTCTACAAATCTGGACGCAAGTCCACCGATGCGGACTGCCTATCTCGAGCACCTGTCGAGAAGAGGACGGCGAGGACGCATCTTTGGGACCGATAACCCCCAGCGGCTTCGCGCAGCACCAACGCGCGGACCCCGACCTACACCTTCTCATGCAGTATCAGGAAGGCAAGCTTTCCTCACCACCCCCAGCAAGCGCGCTGTATCCCCTTTGTGTCTGCCAAATGGCACGCTTGTGAAGAACTTCGCCCCCAACTAGAGCGTGTGATTATGATGACAGCGGCGCATCTTTGTCTTGTTTGTTTGTTCGCGTTTTTTTGTTTCGTGACGCTAGGTGTGACCAGACTTATCTCGATTGTTGATGAACACGCGCAACTGCTTCCACATTGTTTCGGTTGCTTTGTCGCATGCCGGCTTTTAACTGAGCGCGGCCAAGAACTGGAGGATGCGGTTCAATGACCGCCGAGTAACTCAATTCTTCGTGGGCGAAAGTGAGATCCATAAGCAGTTTTATTTTGGAAGTCGTTTTCGCTGTATTCCTCTCTGCCGGACCGCCGTGGCCACTGCATGATCACAGATCACAGATCTGGCCACCTCTTGCTTGGACCGTAATTTGTCCGCAGTGTTTTATCATTCGGTTTGGTTTATGGGAGTTTAACGTTCCAAAGCAACTCAGGCAGTGAGAGACGCCGTAGTGAAGAGCTTCGGAAATTTCTACCACCTGGGGGTCTTTAACGTACACTGACATATAGCACAGCACACGGGCCTCCAGAATTTCACCTGTGTCGAAATTCGACCGCCGCGGCCGGGATCGAACTAGCGTCTTTCGGGCCAGCAGCCGAGCGCCGTAACCACTCAGCCACCGCGGCGGGCGTTTGATAATTCAAATTGTTTGAATTGTTTGATAATTCCAATAAAGAGATGAATAAAATGTGTGCCCCTGTGCGTGTCATAATAAACAGTTGATAGCAGTGCTGGTGGTTGTCGCCACCCGCGCGCTGCGTATTAACGCGACAGCTTCAAGAATCTCGTTCAGCGGACAAACCGGCATGGTTTTTGGCGTCTCGGGAAAATCAAGAGAGCCGCGAGGGTGGTAACGTCACAACCACACGAAATCGCGCGGGCAAATCAAACACCCCATGATCATCACACAGAACAACAGTGATGACGTCATACACAATTTCTCTTTGGTCTACCGGATTGTGCCGTCATTCCAGCACCAATACACAGTGCCTCTGAAGCAAGAAAAGCAATTCCGCTGAAAAAAGTCGAGACGGGGCTCGAACCGCTGCGTCCTGGCTTATGAGCCGAGCGCGCTACAGCTCCACCACACAGAAACTGCTCTTCATTGCTTGTTTCGTTAGTTCCCCTTGATTAAATGGAGGTATCGTGAGAAAAGAAAACTAAAATAAAGATAAAAAGTCTCCGGGGCCCGAGCCAGACATGAGCCGCACGCGCTCTCTTACCACACTGGAGAGCATTCTTCCGACTTAATTAAAGGGATGCCTTGTGTGTCTTGTGGTAAATAAGTAATAATTATCGCCTTCCTGTCTCGACATCACTCTCAACATAACCCGCCGCGGTGGCTCAATCGT
Source organism: Amblyomma americanum (assembly GCF_052857255.1). NCBI lineage: Eukaryota > Metazoa > Arthropoda > Arachnida > Ixodida > Ixodidae > Amblyomma > Amblyomma americanum. Next base: position 169,911,726 of record NC_135502.1, read on the forward strand.
CCTGGTGCTCGGCTGCTAACCCGAAAGAGGCGGGTTGGACCCCGGCCGCGGCAGTGGAATTTCGATGGAGGCGCAATTCTAGAGGCCGGTTTACTGTGCGGTGTCAGTGCACGTTAAAGAACCCCAGGTGGTCCAAATTATCCCGAGGCCACAAATACGGCGTCCCTCATAGTCTGCGTCGCTTTGGGACGTTAAACCTCATAAACCAAACCACTCTTGACACGTTTGATGAGAATTCGAAGCGGAACCATTATACCTGCATGAAGAATGTATTGGTTCTACATGCTATGGTTTCCGTCACCAAAGGTCTCACTGAACTGTGGACAGTGAATTGTTCGACAGGATCTGTAGTTCTGCCTGAAGGCGTGAAGCTTGCGTCAGGCAGTTAAGGCTCGCCAGTATCCGTTGCCTTGGCTACCGGCGCCTTGGACGTGGCAACGCCACAGTTTCACGACGAGTGGCAGTTACTTCGCATGATCGGCATCTAGCTCTCCACTCATGAGGGCCGTGGTCTGCTGGCGACATTGCTCCGTGTTGACAGCCCCATCTTCGACCCCCTCATCTCGGAGGACCCTTCACAGAAATGACACTGGCTCCTAACATCCGATCCGACAAGAGCCTCTACCGAATGTCACCACCTGAACGCAAGGTGATCAATGAACAAGTGGAGGAGATGTTAGCCAACGGTGTTATTCAAGAGTTGCCGGGTCCCTGGGCTGCTCAGCAATTATTGTCCTGCGGAAGGACGGATAGTGGCTTTTATGCCTCGACTACCATCGTCTGAACGCCGATACTAGAAAATACGCATACGCCCTTTCTCGAATCGACTATGCTATCTCCCTCATTCTTGCGGCCTCGTACTTCGTACTAAAAAGTGCGGCCTCGTACTCAAAAGTGCAGCGATGGCGTAGAGGTAGAACATCCGCCTCGCGTGCAAGAGGACCGGGGTTCAAATCCTGGTGCCGCGCAATTCTCCACCGGGTTTAAAAAAAAAAATCCGCGTGTCGATGGAATTGCATAACCAGGCCTGGAGTGCGGCCTTATCTCGGTGACCAGAACCGACAACGCACTCTCTCACCAGAGCAGGATTTGGCCACCCTGGTGTAGTACTTGGCCACAACCTTCTATGATCAAACCAATTAACCCTCGGCCCTCAGTCCCCAGCGGCTGCAGAGCAACTGACCACGGCGGCGGTCAGACCTGTGACGCAGCGGAGGGTGCTAAGAATCTCTGGCTCCGGACAGGCCGCCATTGGAATCTGAACCTGGCAACGTTTAACGCTAGAACTTTAGCTAGTGAGGCTAGCCTGGCAGTGCTGTTCGAGGAACTAGCGGGAATTAAATGGGATGTGATAGGGCTTAGCGAAGTTAGGAGGACAGGTGAGGCGTATACAGTACTAAAGGACGGACACATACTGTGCTATCGCGGGTTAGAGGGTAGACGAGAACTAGGTGTGGGATTCCTCATTAATAAGGATATAGCTGGCAACGTAGAGGAGCTCTACAGTATTAACGAGAGGGTAGCAGCTATAGTAATTAGGCTGAATAGGAGGTACAAGCTGAAAGTGGTGCAGGCCTACGCACCCACATCCAGCCATGATGACCAGACCGTTGAAAGCTTCTATGAGGACGTAGAATCAGCAATGAATAGAGTAAAATCGCAGTACACTGTACTGATGGGCGACTTCAATGCGAAGGTGGGCAAGAAGCAGGCTGACGACCACGCGGTAGGTGACTATGGGATAGGCTCTAGAAATAGCAGGGGAGAGTTATTAGTCGAATTCGCGGATAGAAATAATTTACGGATCATGAATACCTTCTTCCGCAAACGAGAAAACAGGAAGTGGACCTGGAAGAGCCCCAGTGGTGAGATTAAAAATGAAATAAACCTCATACTATGCGCTAAACCTGGCATCATTCAGGATGTGGCCGTCCTCGGAAGGGTGCGTTGCAGCGACCATAGAATGGTAAGGTCTAGAATTAGCCTAGACTTGAAGAGGGAACGGAAGAAGCTAGCGGAAAAGAAGACCATTAACGAATTAGCCGTAAGAGGGAAAGCACAGGAGTTTAGGATAGCGCTGCAAAACAGATACTCGGCTTTAACTGAGGAAGATGATCTTGATGTTCATTCAATGCACGATAACCTGACATCAATAATTACGGAGTGCGCAGTAGAAGTAGGCGGCAGGACAGTTCGAAAAGATACCGGGAAGCTATCTCAGGTGACGAAAGATCTGATTAAGAGGCGCCAAAACATGAAGGCATCTAACACTACCGATAGAATAGAACTAACGGAGCTATCAAAGTTAATAAATAAGCGCAAGGTAGCCGACATAAGGAAGTTTAATATGGAGAGAATCGAGCATGCTCTAAAGAACGGAGATAGCCTAAAAACAGTGAAGAGGAAACTAGGCATAGGTAAAAACCAGATGTATGCATTAAGAGACAAGCAGGGCAATGTCATTAGCAATATGGATAAGATAGTTAACGTAGCCGAAGAGTTCTACACAGACCTGTACAGTAGCCAATGTAATCAGAACGCTAATGAGAAAGACAGCAGTGCACAGCAATGCGTCATCCCGCCAGTAACGAAAGATGAAGTAAAAAAAGCCTTAGAAGCAATGAAAAGGGGAAAAGCAGCTGGGGAGGATCAGGTAACAGCAGATCTGTTGAAGGATGGAGGGGACATCGTGCTAGAAAAACTAGCCACCCTGTATACGCAATGCCTTATGACCTCGACTGTACCAGAAGCTTGGAAGAATGCAAACATTATCTTAATTCATAAGAAGGGAGACGCCAAGGACTTGAAAAATTACAGGCCGATCAGCTTACTATCCGTTGCCTACAAATTATTTACTAAGGTAATCGCTAATAGAGTCAGGGCAACGTTAGACTTTAATCAACCAAATGATCAGGCAGGCTTTCGTAAAGGATATTCTACAATAGATCATATTCACACCATCAATCAGGTGATAGAGAAATGCGCAGAATATAACCAACCTCTATATATAGCTTTCATTGATTACGAGAAAGCATTCGACTCAGTGGAAACCTCAGCAGTCACACAGGCATTGCGTAATCAGGGGGTAGAAAAGCCTTATGTCAAAATACTGGAAGATATATATAGCAACTGCACAGCTACTATAGTCCTTCATAAAGTCAGCAATAAAATTCCAATAAGGAAGGGCGTCAGGCAAGGAGACACGATCTCGCCAATGCTGTTCACCGCATGTTTGCAGGAGGTATTTCGAGGCCTGAATTGGGAACAGTTGGGAATAAGAATAAATGGAGAATACCTAAATAATCTGAGATTTGCTGATGACATTGCCTTGCTGAGTCACTCAGGAGGTGAACTGCAAATCATGATCAACGAGTTAGACAGGCAGAGCAGATCGATGGGTCTAAAAATTAACATGCAGAAAACCAAGGTAATGTTCAACAGCCTAGCAAGGGAACAACAGTTCACAATTGGCAGCGAGAGCCTAGAAATTGTGCCGGAATACGTCTACTTAGGGCAGGTAGTGACAGCTGATCCGGATCATGAGAGGGAGATAACTAGAAGGATAAGAATGGGGTGGAGCGCATATGGCAAATTCTCGCAGATCATGAGTGGCAGCTTACCAATTTCCCTCAAGAGGAAAGTGTACAACAGCATAATCTTACCGGTACTCACCTACGGGGCAGAAACGTGGAGGCTAACGAAAAGAGTTCAGCTTAAGTTAAGGACAACGCAGCGAGCCATGGAAAGAAAAATGATAGGTGTAACGTTAAGAGATCGGAAGCGGGCAGAGTGGGTGAGGGAACAAACACGGGTTAATGACATCCTAGTCGAAATCAAGAGAAAGAAATGGGCTTGGGCAGGGCATGTAATGCGAAGGCAAGATAACCGCTGGTCTTTAAGGGTAACGGAGTGGGTTCCAAGAGAAAGTAAGCGTAGCAGGGGGCGGCAGAAGGTTAGATGGGCGGATGAGATTAAGAAGTTTGCAGGCAAAGGGTGGATGCAGCTGGCAAAGGATAGGGTTAATTGGAGAAACATGGGAGAGGCCTTTGCCCTGCAGTGGGTGTAGTAGGGCTGATGATGATGATGATGACTTCTCCGCTTACCTCCGATCGGGCTATTGGCAAATCCCTATTCATTTCGGCGACAAAGAAAAAATTGCGTTTATTACACCTGGCGGCCTTTATGAATTTAATGTGACGCCATTCGGCGTTTGCAATGCGCCCACCACCTACTAGAGGTTTACGGACACCATATTCCGCGGTTTGAAATGGAAAATAAGCATGTGCTACCTAGACGATGTTGTCATTTCGGGAAAGACGTTCAGTGAGCACAAACGATCGTTTAGTTCTCGTCCTGGACTGCATGCGCAAAGCTGGTCTTGCGCATAGCTCTCAAAACTGCCGCTTTGGTGGTCGTCAAGCGCTAGGCCTTGTACACCTTGTTGACAAAGAGGGAGTAAGTCCTGATGTCGCATAGACTGCAGCTGTCCAGTCGCTCAAGCCACCACAGTCTGTCAAATAGCTGTGGAGTTTCTTGCGCTCATGCTCGTGCTTTCGCCAACTTTATTCGTCGCTTTGCAGACATCACATATCCTCTGACAGGCCTGCTACAGAAAGATGTGGCTTTCGAGTGGACCCCAGAATGCGACTCCTCCTTCAGCCAACTAAAATTCCTGTCCACGCCGAACCCTGCCATTCGCCACTTCGATCCACACGCCACCACAGAGATTCATGCCGTCGCAAGCGGTGTTGGAATCTGAGCTGTTCTCGTCCAGCGCTGTGAAAACAAAGAGCACCCTGTTGCCTACGCGAGTCGTTCCCTCAGTAAGCTGGAGCGCAATTATACGATCACCGAGCAGGAATGCCTCGCTGTCGTCTTCCCCGCGCACCGTTTCCGATTCACGCCTTTCCGTTCACCATCGTCACCGACCATCATCTACAGCCCTGGTGATTTGGTATTGTTGTGGCGGCCTATCAGAAAGCGGAGGTTGTCCCAGAAGCTGCTGTGCTACTACGACGGACCCGAGGTCACCATTGCCCACGAGCTCAGTTACCGCATAGCGCGTCTCACGGAAAGCGGCCAACGTTCTGCGCGGACTGAAGTGAGTCATGTTGCCCGTTTGAGGCCCTACCATTGGCGCTCTGTTTTCTAACTCGTCCTGCGGGCTTCTGCTGCGTAAGGGGAAGTGTGACGCCCATTAAGAGGCGATGCCTATTCTGAGTAGTCGGCATCGCCGACTATCAGAAGATGAAGAGAATGAGGTAGATCTCGACAAATGGACCGAGCCGGCGGGAGTCGGCCGTTCTGGTTTTAATACCCTCCTGCTCGTAACAATAGTAATGAAGCAAAACAAAAATTAATAGAAAAATCAAATCAAATGAAAATTTAAAAACAAAATACTGCGTCCGTGATATCCAAAAAGGACGCCAGGCAGCTGAAGCGACCCACTGACACTATCGCGTCCCACGCTTAAGCCGAGCTAAACTGTGCATCGAATTTTTTAGTTCACGCTGATCCATTTTAAAATTACAATTCCTGGGGGCATTCTCGAAACCCTTGTGCCCGCTGGCGTCTGTGGCAGTCGTCAAAGTTAGAAAATTCATGTGGCTCTGCGTGTTCACTAACAATTAATTGCATGGTTGCTTCGCCTACACCGCATTTTGAGTTGCGTATGACGAGGGAAAAGACACAACACACGAGTTAGCTAGGGAGAAAAGAAGAAGCAGTGCTGAAAGCGTGCACTTAGATTCGTTTTCAGTGGAGGGCTCCGGAATAATTTCGACCACCTGGGGTCGAAATTATTCCGGAACCCTACCCGCCGCGGTGGCTCAATGTTTAGGGCGCTCGACTACTGATCCGGAGTTCCCGGGTTCGAACCCGACCGCGGCGGCTGCGTTTTTATGGAGGAAAAACGCTAAGGCGCCCGTGTGCTGTGCGATGTCAGTGCACGTTAAAGATCCCCAGGTGGTCGAAATTATTCCGGAGCCCTCCACTACGGCACCTCTCTCTTCCTTTCTCCTTTCACTCCCTCCTTTATCCCTTCCCTTACGGAGCGGTTCAGGTGTCCAACGATATATGAGGCAGATACTGCGCCATTTCCTTTCCCCCCAAAACCAATTATTGTTATTATTGGACAGGCCCCAATCGCCTCATAGTCCCTGCCTTGAAATCTGAAGCTCATATACCTCATGGCGAACTGGGACCCAGAAGTTCTTCGTCTTTATTCTCTCATAGGCAAGTGTACATATGAGGCCGGCTTTTCCGATGTTTGGTCGCACAAGCAGAGCAAGAGGCTTTTACATCGGACGCTGTACTGGCCTGCTCTTCTTTCCCCCATGCCCCAGCCGGCACCAAAAGGCTGACAACTACATGCATATGTTTAGACTTCGCGCTCCCATTCCCAAAGATCCTGTTTAAATTCTCATGTCTCAAGCCTGGCCGCATGGAGCGTTTTTCGCACACCAAAACGCACGTCCGCACCATCGCCATCACTGGCGCAAGAAGCGGCCGTCCCTGAAGTGGGCGGCACTAAATTTGCAGAAAAGGAAACAACGGGCAAAGAACGCGTTCGCAAGAAATACGCTCGAACGGAACGCAAACAAATTTGCTGCTTGAACAAAGTCGCAAACAGAGCATGCATGGAGCACATGAGCAGAGTCATTACCGACCCATGCACGCACTGAAAGAAAAGACCAGATTTATCAACGACGTACAGAACCACTGCAGCCAAACACGTGAGCAGCAGTGTCCCCTTGCATGAACTGATATTCTCTTGCTGCAAACACAACACCGGTGTCCCTGAAGCAGCGGCCGTCTATTATCTGTATAAAGTGACGTGCAGTGCTCTCTTAGCCTCCCGCTGATGCAATGGCCAGTCTGCTGGCCCGGGGAGGCTACAACAGGACAAGAGAAATGAACAACGCCCGTTGCACATATCGTAAACACCGATTCATGGTTGGTGTTGTAAACCTTTCCAGAGCTCTTATGTCCGGCAAACCGGGCACACAGTTATGAAAGCTTACGGCAGGTCTCATTTATGGACGCGCACCATTCTTGCTGTCAGGCATGTGCTCTGACTGCTTTTTTTTTTCTGCAACCAAGGTGTCCAAACAAAATATTTTCAAGTTCGTTTCGGGTTCCGGTTCCCGCCTTTCGGGTTCTGTTCCAAGTTTAGCTCCGGAGGGACATTCCCTTCTCGTCTGAACTGGTTTAACATTCGGGACAAAGATGATATTTATCTGCGGACGAATTTGATAGTCAACCCTGTTGATTGGTTTTTGTTATTTGAGGAAAGGAAATGGCGCAGTGAATGTCTCACATATATCTCGGTGGATACCCGAACCGCATTGTAAAGGAAGGGAGGAAGGTGGGAGTGGAAGGAGGAAGAGAGGAAGAGGTGCCGTTGTGGAGGGCTCCGGAATAGCTTGGAGCGCCTGACGATGCTTAAGAATGCACTGACATCGCACAGCACACCGGCGCCTTTGCGTTTCGCCTCGATCGAAACGCAGCCCGGTTCAAACCCGGATACTCTGGCTCAGTAGCCGAGTGCCGAACCACTGAGCCACCGCGGCGGGTAAGCTCTGTTGTTGCTGTTTTGTCTTATGTGAGACGCCTGCAGGCAAAATTAAAAGGGCACAATCCGTTTTTTGCGAGGTGTAATGTGCTATTCTCGCCAGGAGGTACAAGAATTTACGCGAGAGCTGTAGAACTAACTTTTTTTTGTGTTGGATTAAGATGTTATTGAGTATCTAAAACTTGAACAGCACTTTTTCCTTTGTTTTTCCGTCTACTTGCCATGTGCGCCATGCATTCATGTAAAACGTGCTTTTGAAAACAGCTGGTTCACAATAAGACATGTATCACACTATCAAGTACTGACGTAAGACTGGGATTAATGGCTGGTATAATAAAACAGCACGATCTGCAGCATAAGGACACTCAATACATCGACCCCGCTCAGCACCACGTAGCTTGTCTGAAGTTGGCCAGTTGACCTTCAGCCTAAACAAGGTCACAATGTGCCTACTGCCTAGGTAGGAAAGGAGGCAGAAAAAGAAATCAGTCCGCGACTGGGAGTCTAATAATAATAATAATAATAATAACAATAATAATAATAATAATAATAATAATAATAATAATAATAATAATAATAATATTAATTGGTTTTTGGGGGGAAGGAAATGGCGCAGTATCTGTCTCACATATCGGCGGACACCTGAACCGCGCCGTAAGGTAAGGAAGGGATAAAGGAGGGAGTGAAAGAAGAAAGGAAGAAAGGGGTGCCGTAGTGGAGTGCTCCGGAATAATTTCGACCACCTGGGGATCTTTAACGTGCACTGACATCGCATAGCACACGGGCGCCTTAGCGTTTTTCCTCCATAAAAACGCAGCCGCCGCGGTCGGGTTCGAACCCGGGAACTCCGGATCAGTAGTCGAGCGCACTAACCACTGAGCCACCGCGGCGGGGCGGGAGTCGAAACCGCGGCGGCCCAAACAGATAAGCTTCAGAGGACGCTGCGCGAGGCGCTAGGCTATCGCCACTTTTTGTTACTTTATTGCTTGACTCCGGCGAAAACCACAATATACAAGACAAAAGCTTACAGGGCACAAAAACCAAACAGCAAAAACAATATCTGCTCTATGATATCGCCACAGTTTCCTTTCTTTATAGACCTCCTGCATGTTTGTAAACAAACGAGGTGGCGCTGCAGTCGCTAGCGAGCTCGTGGTAGGCAAAAGGTCGGGGAATGGCGTCGCGGATAGGTGTTGAGCGCGGGTTTTCAAGGCTTGTAGGCGCGTTTCCAGTTTCTTTGAATCATAGCAATGGTCGATGCTTCCAACTTAGTAATTTGTTGAAGTACACGAGCTCGCGTTGGCCACGTGCGGCCTATAAAGAGAAATAGTTTGCCACTGTATTGTATATATGGTTAGTAGTAAACATGTAGAAAGCGTTCCTGCCGTTTATTTATGCGCTAGGCATTGAATAAAACAAGTTTTGACACTCTGCACTAGCCGGAATGATTTTACTTCGGGACAATAGTGAGGGGAAGTGCTGGCCTTGTTTCGTCGGAGCAGACATGCGCTCATCGTCTGCTGACATACGTACGTGTCGCGCTGTGCGAAAAGTGGGGACAGCGTCGTGTCCCCGATCTCCTGTCTCGCTTAGCGCTGTTTTTAGCCGCATGACCACGCACCAGCCAGGCCGACTTGTCCTCTTGTTAAGCTGGTCGATTTGGTGAAATTTTTTGATTTCTAGAATTATTTTCTTTCCTAGCCCTGAAGTCTAGTTTCGTGACGAAAAATTATAGCAAAATATTGAATACAAATTTATAAATTACGCTTTTTAGAAGTGTGGTCGTCAAAAATTGTGAGGTAATTTCTTTGATTTCAGTGCCGCATTTCTTTGACCAAAGCGAAAGCGAAGATGCCATAGGAATAAACTTTAAGGTTCGTTTTGTGACCTCTCACATTTTCTGCGACTGGATCACTCACCTTCGTAATTCGCATGAAAATCAAATGATTCCATTTGTCGCAAACTATTCCTGAGACGTTGAGGAGCGTAATAAATCTCTCGATTTTTTTCCCTATACGTGCAGTACTGTGTTAGTTATTTCTTGTAAGAAACGTTTTCATGTAACTATGCATGCATAAGTACTGATCATATAGAAAAAGAACTAATCGCGTCATCGTACAGAACAGGGCTTTATGTACATGCTGGCATAAAAAAAAAACTGCGCACTATCTACTCAATTATTTGAGACATTTGGGAGACTTGACGACGGTGTTAATTATAATTACCCAGAACTGCACCAGGTATAGCTATAAAGAAAAGGAATTACTGAAACTAGCGTAGGAATTTCATATTTGCACCAAGTTTAGTTACATATCGCATGCATGAATAACGAAAACACTTTTCATTACCGCGTCCCCTCTCAATCTCGCCACGTGTCTGTTAGTAGCACGCCTGCGGCTGCTTCTTTCCAAACAAGCTTCGCGATCATGTATTACCTCATGAAACATGACACATGCATGATACAATGAAAGAGCATATGGCATATGGCGTAGGTACGCTATTCTAAGCACACCAACGCGACCGCGAAAGATTGACACATCTTACCAGACTTCTTACTACTCGAATGAAATAATTACGTCGTCATATCAAGAAACAGTTTCAAGTAAATATTAAATGTCATAAAACGCGCCATTAAAACATGGTGTGCTATTAACAAAAAAACGCATTCCTTGGGGGCGAGTGAACCTGTCGGCGCCCCGTGCACTCCGGCTCAAGGTGATAAGTACGTGTGCAGCTGCATATGTCTTTTTTTTTTCCTTGAGCAATTATCAGCCTACTATCCTGAAGTTCAGGTGAATGAACGCAGTAACTTGCATGCTATTAAGTGCATTGAGTGGCAGTGCCTATCGACTCCCAGACTTCGCGCTTTACTACCGTGGCCCAATGCCTTTTAGCCAGTTTCCGAATGCGGCATTTATGCGCGAGAAACCTATCGAGGCTAATTTAATATTTTTTATGCTACTACGCGGATCCAGCAGTGACGCAGCTGGTCAATACATGCTGCTTCTGCAGTGCACAGGCTTGAAGCAGCCGAAGGTAGCTGCGGCAGCTGCGGTAGGCACGGGCAAGCGGAACCTGTTTTGCCTACCATGCGAAAGTCGCTGCTAACATCAGCGCCACCGCATCTTCGTGACGTCGCGGGGTGAAGGAGGTCCATACCTTTCTTGCACGGAAGTACACCCACCCCGACATGCAGAACCCGCCTCGTGTTAAACTCCACCACACTTTCGCCGTGTGCATTGCATACCGTCGTCTTAATCAACTTCCACAGACTCCGTCCGGCGGCACTGCTCGCTCATCCTCTGCGTGGCACAAGCCCGTGCTTTCGCTCCGATTCCCCAGTCACAATTACCCTCGAAATTTGACCTGGACAAAAAACGACGTCCAGCCATAGCTGATTGTGCCCGACACGATGGCCACCTCCAAATTTGGCCGGGGCATTGCAAAATGCTGTCGCTCGACCCTTGGGTATAACCGTGCTTGAACACTGCCCGACTTTTTCTCCAAGCAGGCAACAAGGGACATTTTTTCTTTGAGCAAAGCTATAGGTTGTTAATGCGGTGAATATTCGAGTGTATCTCTATCAGCTCCTCTTGTGTGTGGATCAGCATAATTAAGCTTATGCGGAAAGAGAGCAAGATAAGGGTATCAAAAGGATTTCGAATGGAGCAACAACTCCCACATAATGCAAAACATTAAATTTAGAGTTCGAATTAAAATTTTCGAAACCGAGGCGCAATTAACGCAAACTATACATACGCCAGTGTTGCATCACTTGAGGGACAATATGTGATGAAAAGCTGATTGGTTGCGTATGTGCAGATTAATTCTGCACTGCCGGAAATTCCGCATTCGCGCTTGTGACATGTGCCGTTTGTTTTGTCCCGTTGTGTTTCTAAGTAGCGCCTATGTGTTTAAAAACGGAAAACACCGTCGTGCGCGAGTTGTAAGCCTGCCAACAAGTACCGCATTTCTTCAGCACTACTTGACAAGTTTTATTGAAAATGCGTGAACATGTTTAACTCTGAGGCGGTACAGCGCAAAATTACATGAACAATTTGGAAATTTCAGAAAGCTAGACGTTGTTTCGGTGTGCTCGAAGGGGCACTTGACACACGCACCCAGTTTTCTGCGGAATTTGGAGGAGTGGGACAGTGTGGAGGCATCAGCAGTTTAACTCTCTGTATATGTATGTTGTAAAATTATGCTCTGCTGTCATCATCTACAAGCTCGCCTCCTGTTCATCTTCCAAGCCGAACGACACTAGAGGAAGGGTTTGTGAACCATCCTCGAAGAAACGGACGACTATTGAAATTCTACTGCAACGACGCTCAGGACGACATCGTTCGCGAAGAGGGCCTTCAGCGCCGAAGCCCGACGGCGTGCAGCTTCTGCCAGCAACCGCTCGAGCCCAACTCCGGAGCCACTCCATCGCCCCCATGAAGTCGTCGGCACGTAAGCTCGGACGCCCCAGCCTCTGATGTATAATCTTAATCATGTGTAATTATTGAATATACCTGTTTGTTTAAACTGAGCCATACGGTGTCTCTTTGCCTCTCCGTCCCGTGTGGACCTGCGCATTATGGGGGTCATCACATAGTCGCACTAAATACTGGCCGTACAGTTCTTGCCTGGATCGAAAACCATCTATCGTCTCGCAGAGAGTGCGTGTTATTGAATGGTAAGCAATCCAGTTTTGTAGACGTTGCATCGGGTGTCGCACAGGCTCAGTTATGGGGCCACTTTTGTTTTTAGTTTACACAAATGGCATCTGTTCACGGATCGGTTCTAATATACGGTTGATTGCCGATGATTGTGTTTTATACAGAAGAATTAGAAAGGAATGTGATGTTGCCCAGTTACAAAGTGATTTATCACGTGTTCTTGAATGGTGCTCGAGATGGAGAATGAAATTAAACACCAAAAAGTGTGTCCATGTTGCCTTCACACGTAAGAAAAAAACGAAGTTAACATCTTAGTACACCATCAACAACAATACACTGACGCAAAAATCACGGTATAAATATTTGGGTGTGACATTCTCGGCAGATTGTTCTTGGTATAATCATATTGACACGGTGGTTGCGAAAGCTGCAAAGACCCTAAACTTTTTAGAACGAAATCTGGGTCACGCGCCGCCTAAGCTAACATCAACATGTTTTTTCACATACGTTCGACCCATGCTCAAATACGCATGTGCGGTGTTTGAACCATGGAAAATAACACAGTAAAAAGCTTGAAAAATACAATCCAAAATAGAGCTGCAAGTCTTGTCCTGCGTCGATAACCAGAGGCGATAGCTGTACCGAAATGAAACACGAATTAGGGTGGGAAAGTCTTTCTTCTCGAAGTAGAAAATTGCGCCTTAAACTGCTGTATCAAATAATTCATGATAAAACCGGCATTCAAAAGGAAAAATATTTACACAGGCAACATTACGTCTCTTCTCGTATTGATCACTGCTTTAAGATTTTGGAACGCCGTACCAGAACTAATATGTACGCAAATTCATTTTTTGTACGTTCTATCAATGAAAGGAATCGCCTTTCAGGTCAGCAAGTGTGCTGCATGAATGAAGATTTGTTTTTTTTTTCTCATCATTGTAACCCCCTGCTGTAGCGCCTTCGGGCCAAGCGGGGTAAAAATTGAATAAAGAATAAATAAACATTATTAGCCGCTACCATGTTTATGAACTAAATTTTTTTGTCGAGAGGGGGGAGGTGGCAGTGAACTGCCGGCCTTTCCCTCCCCTCGCCTAAGAGTGTAGCGGCATTTCTCTCTCTCCAATTTTCCACCTGCAAACCTTGCCAGGCGGCTCTTCTGTGTACCGATCCTGGTAAGTGGCTCTTGTCACTTGCCGTTGTGGTAGCTCGGTGGTTATGGTGCCGGGATGATGACCCAAAAGATGCGGGTTCGATCCTGGCCGCTTCATCAATGCTTCATCAAGCATGAAATGTCGCTTTTTCGAGAGAAGGTGACTTGGATCAAAATGCCGTCGGCCTCGTAAGCGATAGAGAGGACAAGCGCAGCGGAGAATGAAAGAGAACGAACGAAGCGTATGCACAGCGGGAAAGTGCAAGTACGACGAAGAGATCACGAGGAGGAAAGAGGAGGAGCGTACGGCGCTCCGTCTGCGGAGGCTGCTGAGAAACGCTGCGACCACACGCTGAGGCGACGCCTTGCACCGCCGCAGCTCTGCCCCGCGTTTTCCGTCGCCTAAAAACCTCAACCTCGTGCGCTCAACATTACCAAGTTTTGTAATCGTCAGCAAATTAGTTTCACTGCGGAAGCTGTGGTACTGTACAAAGATTCCTGGCGGCGGTACCAGCCATCTACCCAAAGCTATCCGCACGGCTTCCACCGCTCGAAGCATACGCAGCAGAGGGGAAGCAAAAAATGAAATCGAATTGAAAACGCAGTGGCAGAGCCCTCCAGAAGCACCCCCTTCGTAACACTGCGCTATTCGATGACAACGCTGTATTGGCTGTCATCGTCGTCAGCAGAACTAACTTTAACTATCCTCGGAACACACACACACACACACACACACACACACACACACACACACACACACACACACACACACACACACACACACACACACACACACACACACACACACACACACACACACACACACACACACACACACACACACACACAAACACACAAACACACACACACACACACACACACACACACACACACACACACACACACACACACACACACACACACACACACACACACACACACACACACACACACACACCGGCTATTCGGCTTGCTTCACTTCAAACACTTCACTTTATTTCCTTAAAGACCCTCGTTTGAGGGTATTACATAAGGGGTAGGACACATATAGATTAACAACAGAAAAAGTACACAAAACTTGAACGAGTTATACAAACTTGTTTCGGGTATCTAGCTGTACTTTTGGAGGATATTCGCAATGAATTCAAAGGACAAAATTATTCGCACGGCCTTTTTTCAAACAAGAGTGTGCATGCAGATATTTTCTCGTGTTATAAAGCGTCAGTTGGCGATGCATTTCCGCACTTCCATCCTATCAACGGTGCGCTCTGTTTTCATGATGCAATACTAGCTGGGCCGTCGTACTCTCCGCCGTCCTGGCAACGATATTCCTGTGGACAGAGCGAGCGTCCTCCGTAAAAGACGAGACCGCAGTAAGTCACTTCCAGAACTCTGGTGCGTGGATATGAGAGAAACCAGGGGCAAAAAGTGACCGATTTACCTTAACCCGCCCGGCAAGAGGGAAATTTTCTGTGGCCACAAGGTCTCAGAAATGCGTTCCGGAAACGGGATCCCCCCTTCCTCCCGTCTCCTCAACTTCATTCTTCAAGACTGACTCAGAAACGCACTCTTCAAAACAAAAAAGCAAGTGTAAGAAAGTACTTGACAGCGACATAGCAACGAACCCAGGCGTGTGCATGTCGCTTAGATGCGCTGGCGCCACCTCTCGGCCACCTAGAGCACCAAATCAATGGGACGTTGGCGATACTCCCCGCAGGGGTCGCTAGCTCAGGCGCACAAGGGTTTTACGCGCAACAGGGAGCTTCGTACCTTGGCCTGTGAAGACAGTGCTTGATTAAAGGCTGCGTCGAAGGGGGGGCTTCTAGTGATTCGAGCCCCGGTGGAGAGGGAGAGATAGAGCGGCTGGCAGCCTGTTTTACGCAAGGTTTTATACGAAGGTAGGAGATCATTTTAAAGGCAGTTTTTTCCTCAGTTTTTATCACAAAACCTGGAACAAACGACCCTCACGCTTTGCCAGTGCGCTCGTTGTTGTAGTGTTGCTTAGGAGCTGAGCGACCAGCTATGGAGTAACTGGTGGTGTGAGGACGCGGGTTTCCCTTTTATTTTCTTACAGCCTTTTGTGTAGTTCTGCCAACTTTGTATTTTACTCCGTCTGAGGCTTTAGAAACATGCTAATAATTCTTACTAAAACTCACAGCGAAATTTTCCAAAAGATAGAGAATAATCCTTTCGACCACCATTGAAAAGAAGAATAAAAAATGCTTGCTTGCTTCGGATTCACGCAGTGTCTGCATTCTAGCAGCGTGGGTCTCAGATCCGTTGCCAATATTGTTGCGGGCGGCCTGATACCCTCCTGACTTTCTTGAGCTCCCCACGCGCGTCTGCGGCATCAATCTACTTGAGCAACTAACCTCGTACCATTCTTTTTCTCCGTTGATTCCTTTGCCCCTTCTCACTGGTCAGCAGCGGCTCGGACATCAGAGGAGCCATCATGCTTACAGCGAGAAATATTAGCAAAGTGGCGCAAGAAAACTTACCACACAAGCCTGGGATGGTAAATTCAGAAAAGCAGCCATGTTTTCCCCGCTGCCGTGCCAAGTATAAAGAAGCAACCGGCGCCTTATTGAACACAATATCTGCTTTGCCGCTAGGGGAACTAGCAAAGCTTAGAGGCTGTAAAACAATCATGAGATATGCTTTGCTAGGGAGAGCCCTGACGCCAAAAATTATTTAGAGGCACTTAGATATCTCTCAACTGCGGGAAGGCGAAAACCATTTTCGACTCATTCCACTGATTTGAATTTGCCGCGCTAGAATTCATTATCATTCAATATATTTACTGTATATAAATCTTAACTAAAACCTGTACCAGCACCAGAGCTGTGTCGTAGTGGTTAAGATAGCTCAGCATACGCGTGGGAGGTAGCAAGTGGGGTGGAATTCTATGCAGTGCCACATGCGATGCACTTCAGGTTGGCAATCCACCTATACCGAAAGACTGTGACGGTAACTGGACACTGGCTCCCTCGCCGTGTTGCGGGTTGGATGCGGTCCTCCTCTATCTGAAGCAACCATTCTTTAGCGGTTTTTCTCCCAACTTTTTTACTTCACGAGGTAAGACTTCTAGCACGTGTCAAGGTCCTAAGTTTACCGGCCCGGTTGTGATCACGGGACAAGGTCACGTGACCTAAGTGGCTATTGACGGACGGACACGGCCACGTGATCTAGGATGTAACGGACGGACACGGTCACATGACCGGACGGATGGTCACCGCGAGCATGAGTCATTAAAGGCTTTTGCCTTAAAACAGCCAGTTAATTTTGATTGATGTTGGGTGACTGATCGATCGATGTTGGTGACCGACAGATCGATGGTGTTGATCTTGAAGTCTTCGGATGATTCGGTGATCCGGCGACACGTTGCGGAGCTGACTGGACAACTTCTTCGGGACACCAGCTCTTTATTGTACGGGCGCTCACAGGCGACCTGCCCTCCGATCTCCTATCTCCAGTTCGCGCCAAAGGCTCGCCCTTAAATCCCTTCGCCCAGCATTCTGGGGACCCTTTTTGTAACCAATAGGAAATGCGCTTCTCGGAGCCAATCAGGAGAATTTCGTTCAAACTGAAGGAGCCAATAGCACGCCTGTGCTCACGTTGTTTTTGTCGCGCGGGCACCGCGCGAATTCCACGAAGACGTTGCGCATTTCCGCTTGGTTACAGCACAGAGACACAAAATCACTAAAAACGCCAGCGGAAGCTCAGGGAAACCGAACACCCAGTCCGAACCACGCACACTGCCCTGGTCGCGCTCCCCACTTCTGCTGCCTGCTCCTAGGCGTCCGGCCCGTCCCGCGGCCGGTCCGCCGTTGAAAGCAATAAATTTACACACGACCCCCTCTCGAAACCCCAGGGGTCCGCGCGTCGGCCGCGTCTTGCGGCCCGAGTGCGACTTTACAAGGACGGGCCTCCTCACTGCCGGTTAACCGTCGTTGCCGCCATCTGCCGCGTTTGTCTCAAACAAACCCATTTCGGCGGCGCCTGGATGGCGGCTTCTCGGGGAGCTCTGAAAAACATCCAACACACACAAAACCAAGGGGGCCAAGCTGCCGGCTTCCGGGTGCGCGCGCGATCGGTCCCTGAGCAACAGCCCGGCAACTTAACTCAGCCGCAAGCAGAAATGGGCGTGAAAGAGAAATATTAATGACACAAAAAAACATGGAAGAAGCAGTATGCCTGTTTTCCGGAATTAAAAGCGCTTTACCATCATCATCTGGCACCTTCGCGCACTTTTGCGCGCACTCCCAGACACCCTTAGAGCGTGTTGGGGTAGCGGTCTCGGTCACGAAGGAGATGCCCTCGACTCGGCGTGGCAAGCTTAGCCGAAGACCAGCTACCAAGTAACAAGGGCAGTGGCCGTTTGGTGCCCGGCTTTCGCCCGTCGCAAGCCAGAGAATGGGTCGGAGCCAAAGGTTCACAAACATAACAAAGTCTATAGAGCAGAGAGACTACACAGAGGATTTCACAACCACTCATACGGGCACATACAAAATGATTAAAAAAAAACAATTCAACACGTGCAAAGTAACACATGAGAGAAACTATAGAATACAAAACAGATATTGCACCCAAAGTGCACTTATACCGCAGAGAGGTAAAGAAACAAACAACAATTTCTTCACCGGGCACTGCAGTGACAGTCCAACGACCGGAGGATCGCGACGGAGCCGTCCCGAAGACTGCCGCACGCTGCCTGCCTGGTCCGTGGCGGGGCGAATGGTGTGCACCCGGAAGAGACGCGGGCGCGCTTCTCTCAAGCTTAAACGGCAGCATGGGCTGGCTGACAGCACTCAACGTCATTCATACATAGGCGCAACAGCGTCTGTTTGTTTCTTCGCGCCAAAGCAGGCGCGCACATACACACATATTAACCGCGCAACTTCTCAGCCCCACGCCTGTCACGTATCGCCATTCGTCAGGCGTGGAGAATAGTTTTCAGAAGATAGAGTTTTAGAAGATCGAGTTCGCGGGGTCTGCTACCACCCTCAGATCACAGCGGCATTCATCACGTTTCTACATTTCGTCGGGTCTGCTACCCCCTGAAGGTACATCGTTATCTCGGGCAGCAACTAGAAAAATAGCAAACCTCGCATTGAGACTTGTAGCGCCATGTACGATGTATGCATTCGTTCCGCAATATATACTCCAACAACAAAGGGCACCCATCCGGAGACAGTTGTGTACCGAATTTGGGAAGCAACTAAAACCTTACGGGTCGTGGTATAGAAATAAAACCACAATTAAATAATAGGTAAACATTGTACAGATGCAATTAGTAGTTGAAGCATTACCATATCGCACCGCAAGCCAAATTATAGACCCACTTTATTCCCCCCCCCCCCCCCCCCCCAAACGAACCAAGTTTCTTTTGGGGGGTATCTTGAGGAGCCACGCATTGAATTTTGTTCTGTGTAGTGCAGTAGACATTGCCCTTCATGAATTCGCTCGTTCCCTACACTCACGCAGTTAACCTTAGAGCGCTAAATCCACAGAGACTGCGATAGGCATAGCCCACTCAATTTTGCCACCACATTTCACGAAGAAAAAACGAAAAATAAAATCCTGCTATGCACATTCGTCCCTTGATAAAAGAAGAAGCGGGTAAACTGCGGCCACCCATCGACATGGCCTCGCCTACGGTACAGCGTAGGGGATGTCTCATACTGCACAAATGGTCGGCAAACGTGATGTTGAAACAGAAAGCGGCCCAGCAGCTAGGTGTGGATGCTCTACGAAGCTCTGTAGTGAGGCGTTCAGAATTTAAGGGCAGAAGACGTACGCATATCCTAAAACCGGGCAGCCCTAAATTTTTGTCGTGTCCCTAGAGAAATTCTAATGCCAGATCTATGCTTACGAATAACTTATTTAATCGAATAAACTCCTCACACAGTAAATGCAATTAGATTTTCGAACGTCGGGAAGCACAGCCAATGCCAGCGGTCTCCATTTCGAGTACGTGCACAGCGAAGTCCATTGCAAACACGACGTTAAAAAGACATGCAGAGCGCAAAACCTCCATATACCAACACCGTGTTTGCAAATACAAGAGGCGCTCGCAATCACCGGAGACGTCCGGGGTTATCGTCTGCTGCTGTGCGCAGTTCGCTTATTGGGAGGTTTAAACAGTGACTTCCATATAGAGCTGTCTGGATGGAACGACTGCCTTTGCGAGCACAGGTACTTCACGCAGCATCATGTCGGACGAGGAGCTCGTGCGATCCAAGGAAACACACCGCTGGCAGAGCACCTTGACATTGTGGGGGTTAGGTCCGAGATCCCAACATGCATTTACCGAAACGTTTTAAAAAGATGCCATCTTCGAAATAAGGCTGCATACTTTTCTTACAATTTTTTAAGTACTGGCCAGGAGTTAATGAAGAGCCGCTTTTATAGTTTCAGAGTGAAATGAGGGTTTTTTGGATTGGAAAACGTTTATTATCGGCTTGAGTTATAAATGGGTTTGTTGATCTTGTTACGCGGCCGTCAGTGAAGACTGGCGGCGACCTCTTCGGCTCTCGTCACCACCTGTACTTGGGTTTCCAGGTCGGAGCTGAGCAACAAGGTCCCCCACGGGCCCGGGAGGAAATATTTTTTCTTTAATGTTGCTCACAACTGTTTCTAAGGGCCGCACTTCCGCCCGGTACGGTATCATTATTTAATCGCAAATCGCAAAAGCACTGACAGCTGCGGTGGTCAAACGCATTAATGGAGAAGCATAATCATAGATGCATTTTTTTTTGTTCTTGCAATAACTGCCGTCCTACCAACAGGAAAAAAAAATTTCTTGACCCTGAAAATGTTAACTTTTTAAAAGCTATGAGCCCGTCCTCAGCGCTATGTTTAGACGTCGCTATGGGGAGATATGTTAACGAGCAGCGCTCCTTGATCAAACGAGTCGATCATGCATGGTTGCAAAGCTGCGCTTCGAATCCCTGTGGCCACTTCTAGAGGGGGAGCGGCTAATAACAACTGTCGCCTTCCGTCACTGTTAAATGCAGAAGCGACGACATGAAGTGCTTTTTGTACCTTTTAATTTACAGTACTGCATCTGTTTCTCTGCACATCTTGCCACAGTTATAACAGTTATCAAAGACATCAAAGGTTGACTTAAATATGGTTTATTTTATTGCCCATAGGTGTCGCGAAAGTCTGGTAACCTCCGAGTTGCGGGCAACGAGCGCTCATCCAACTGGTGCGCTCGCAGACCAATGCCACTGGAAGGACTCCAACGGCAAGCTCAGTCAATACATTTTCTTTGGCGAATAAGCGTTTTTCTTCCTCCGCCTCGCGTGATCAAAGTGCCCTGGTGCAAAAACGCGCGTTAGTTGAAGCACAGTCTTAAGCTCCCACTCATTAAAAAAGAAAAAAAATTACACATATTCTTTCGTGATGCATCTCGAAGCATACCGCGCCAATGTTCTGAGTACGACGCACATGCGAACGTGGCTTCGTGCTTTCTGTCCGAGCACATTTTGAGCGCATTTAGAGCAGGGATGTCAGTGTTGATTCTAGCACGCAAGGCCCGTCGGTCGCTGCCATGCGTCTCCGCGTGTGCCTCCACCTCCTGAGCCAATGTCGTCATCACTGTGGGAGCCTTAACGTTATCTTCGCCCTTGTTCATTATTTCAGCCATCTACATGACGAGAAAAGGGACCTTCTTGATGGGCGCTTCCTTCTATTTCGACCACTTGTAGTAGTTTTCATTCGCCGATGAAACTAGCTGAGAACAAAAGCAGGGAAAAAAGCCGGTTCCTCGATCCTAGCTCCCAGCTTTCATATCACTTGTCTTTTTTCATCGCCAATACCATAGCCTGCGTTCATTTTTTTTTTTGTCTGGCTATATTTCTTGCCAGCCGGGGCGCAGCGTTAGTCTTTCAGGCGAAGAAGATAGAAAGTAAAAACAAAGAGCCAGACCCGATGAAAGAATTCCGACGATAAATCAGAATTTCAGTAACAAGAACAAGTCGGACACATTCGCAGTGTGCGCCAAAATAAGAGGAAGTAAACGAAGAGAGAAAAAAGCGATAGATTCCCCGCCAGGCGCGGCCATTTTATTTCTGCTTGCTCGGGAACCGGCGGTGCACGGCTCTGCATTTACTTTCTGCGCCGAGGGGTTTGCTTTTCCCTTTGGCTTGCTTCGCTCGTGGAGAGCTGAGAATCGATGCGACACATTTTTGCTCCTCTTTTCTTTTTTCGCCTACTATCGACCGCCCCAAAGAAACACGAATGTACAGGACGCTCAAGTAATAAAAGCGAAGCACCGCGAGCAATAAAAACTAGCAGCGGCAGAAAAATATACGATTTCCATTCCCGAAGAGGTGGAGGGGAGCGCAAGCAGACGAGCGACACGCAGCAGCCAAGAGAAAAGTCGCCACCCGCGCAAGGGAACAAGACGGAGGCGAAGAAAAAGGCAGACAGAGAATAGAATGCAAGTGTCGCCGTCTGGAGATCGCACAGAAAGCAAGAAGCGTCATCGGATAACGCAGTGCACGCTAGAAAGGTCCAGTAAAGTATATAAATAGGAAAGGCGAATCCGACTGTGGCGCACGGGAACTACTCGAAAGCTGCGGCGCAGGTGTGAACTCATTGCTGCTCTTTTCCTAATTTTCTTCCTCCACAGGTCTTTTTGTACTTCTTCGCTAGTGCCCGACACAACTTTTTAACATTGATCTCCACTCCTGTCCGAACTCGAACTGGGCAACGCACCGGACATTCTTTATTTTTAATCGCTGGTCAGAAATCAACCACTCGGTTCTTCCACGGGCACGCAGAGCAGGGTACTTCGGCTTCGATGATAAAGGCGGCAAATTACGGTGCTTTATTTGGAGCACATGAACTCGCAGCTTTCAAAGGCGATACGTTTAGTCAAGAAAAACTAACGCCTTATGTTATGACTGAGATATATTTCCGTGTGTTTCGCATTATTTAATGACCTTTACTATATGTGGGTGCACTGTCGATCTCATTCGTGCGAATTTCAGACCCTCGCCCGGAAACCTAAAAAAAATGAGGTGCTCGTCCGATGTGCGCTCGACCGTTTTTTATAATATCGGTGGTTTGTTTTGCAGTTTTCCGAAAAAAACCTGATCGGTGAACGATACAGCGGCAAGAATCGTCCTTGGCTGGCATCAGCCATAGTGGAAAGCAGGGGAATGCACCTTAGCGAAAAGCGAGCTCGGTTGAGATGCGCTTTCCTCACACTGACAACATTTCTTTTGAAGTCGCCATTCCATATACCGGGCATGTGCCGCTCACAGCACGGGGTTTGAGTCCGGAGCGAGCGAAAGGCATAGCAAGCCTTCGCCGCGGCGTTCCTGCCATCTTACTACAAATGAAGGAAGTCGCCTTATACAGAGCACACGCATTTAATAAGCAGCAAGCTGTGTCGTAAACGCTGCACTAATGCACGAACTCCACATAAACGACAGATCTTCCGCAGGACACGGAGGCGGGCCAGCGAAGCCGCCTGCGCATAGCTACGACTCCCTGCACGTGTGTAGGCAGCGTCATGGGTGACCGCGCACCAGCCGACCTGAAGTCATATAAAAGCCCGTAGGTAGGTTTATCTATTCCGAGATGTGTACCTAGGAAGGTTTGTCGGTCTCTGGATAAGTCCCTAGGTATGTTTTATCCCAATCAGCCTGACTATGTCCACTGCAGGGAAAATGCCTCTACATATGCGCCTAGGTATAGCTTTGTCCGTCCATGAATAAGTCGTTAGGCAGGTTTATCTATCCCTCGATATATACCTAGATAGGTTTATTTATCCCTTGATATGCACCTAGGCAGGTTTCTAGGTCTCTAGATAAGTCCCCAGGTACGTTTTATCATAAACAGCCTCGCTATACCCACTGCAGGGCAAAGGCCTCTATATATACACCAGGTAGCTTTGTCCGTACCTCAATAAGGCCCAAGGTAAGTTTATATATCTGTATATATATACATAGACAGGTTTATCTGTCCCTATATATGTACCTAGGCAGGTATGTCAATCTATAAATAAGTCCCTAGGTTAGTTTATCTATCCCTGGATAGGTACCTAAGCAGGTTAGTGAGTGTGGATAAGTCCATAGGTAGATTTATCTATCCGTAGATATGTACCTAGGTAGGTTTGTCCATATGTGGATAACGCAATAGGTCGGTGTATCTACCCCTAGATATTTACCTATGGAGGTGTGTCGGTGTCTGGATAAGTCTTCTAGATGGGTTTATCTATCCCTGGATGTGTATACCTAGGAAGGTTTGGCGGTCTCTGGAGAAGTCCTTAGGTAAGTAAGTTGGTATAACAGAAGCGACAAGTTCGTCGCGTGTTTGTGACCGCGTCTCCATCGTTTTCTTCCTAACCGTTCGCTTTAGGGTGTAGCATCGGTAACCACTTTTAGCTGGTAGGCACTGTGTGTGCCGCGTCACGTTTGTTTTCCATTCTAGAAGAGCACGTGCTTTACTCGGATGCTAGCGCCGGCAAGCAGCATTACAGGCGAACGCAAGAAACTGTAGGCAAAGCACAAAGGTCGTCCCTAATTCTCTTTTTGTTAGCACATTAAGGGATTTGGCACGACCACCCTCAGGGTAAGTCTCGTAAGGACGATGGAGGATTGGGCTACGAAGTGAGCAGAACACATCAAGTTACACGTTGATATAGCTCTTCGTGCGCCGCTGCCGGGAACGGCCGCAGAACCGATCATATTCTCACAGACTAGAATACGACAAACAGGACAGTGGGCCGACACCAAGCGCTCGCGCTAAGTCCACCGCCATTAAATCATATCATTAAATCATATCACAGCCATTAAATCATGTCGTTTTTTTTTTGATAGCGTTGTTTATTGCCTCAGGGCATAAGGGGAGTTAAAAAGAAAAGAGAAAAGAAAGAAAAGAGTGGGTTGGTGTTAAATAAAGCAGGAAAGATGTGCCGATCTAATGAAGGCGAGGAGGGAGCAGAAATCATGTCTAGTTCTTCGGCTTGCCGTCACGTAACATTTGGGTTGAGGTGCGGGGTCACTGATCTCCATCCTGGTACTGTAGCTTCGACGTCCTGCGTGTGCCGTGGTCGTCGGTCGTGTGCTCCTGTCCACACTGCCCGGCTGCTGCGCCCCAGCCCACCAGACCAGAACCGACCACGTCGTTCACCACAGCCTCGTCCCCCGCCCCGACCAGAAGACACGACGAGTTGACGACGCCGCCGCAACTCGAACCTACGACTCCATCGACCCTATAGAAGCCGCCAGCATATTCGAACACAGCCCCTGCCCATGCCGTTCGGCGTGTTCATGGACTTCGGCCTTCGGCTCAAGGTGACCCACGCACGGCCCGGAAGCTTCCTGGACCAGCGCTCATCTGATCATGACCTGCTCATCTCTTTCATCGTGGCGGCAAGCCCAGCATCTTCTACTCTTCTGTGTTCATCCCTCCCGTCACGCCCATCGTCACCTCCTACGTTTCATTTTTACTGTCACTCTTCTAGTTCGCACGATCGGGGCGATCGCTCGGCAGCCCCGGGTAATGTCACGGACTGGAAAACGACAAAGTGGACAGTGGCGTGGCACGGAGCGCTCGAGCTAGGCCCACCGCCATTAAGTCATTCCATCGTCATCTGTCATGACGTCTAGTTCTTCGACTTGCCGTCACGTATCAATATCAGGCTCTCCCGAGGATCATAGAAAGTGGAAGTGAAAAAGAAACGGGGAAAAAGCTGTAGAAACATGAAGGAAATGATAAACACTGAACTACCATCACCGATTAGCCCGCACCAAGATATTCATCACCATCATCGTCATCAGCCTGACTACACCCACTGCAGGGCAAAGACCTCGCTCATGTCTCTCCAATTAACCCTGACCTTTGCCAGCTGCATCCACCCTATTCCTGCAAACTTCTTAATCTCATCCGCCCACCTAACCTTCTGCCGCCACCTGCTGCGCTTGATTTCTCTTGCAATCCACGCCGTTACGCTTAAGGACCAGCAGTTACCCTGCCTTCGCATGACATGCCCTGCATAAGCCCATTTCTTCCTCTTGATTTCAACCCGAATGTCATTAACACCCGTTTGTTCCCTCACAGACTTTGCCCGCTTCCGGACTCTTCACGTTACACCTATCATTTTTCTTTCCTTAGCTCGCTGCGTTGTCGTTAACTTACGCTGAACCCTTTTCGTTAGCCTCCAGGTTTCTGCCCGTAGGTGAGTACCGGTAAGATACAGCTGTTGTACACTTTTTTCTTGAGGAAAATTGTTAAACTGCCGTTCGATCATGATCTAAAAGAACCTGCCATATGTGCTCCACCCAATTCTTATCCTTCTAGTTATTTCCCTCTCATGATCCGGATGAGCTGTGACCACGTGCCCTAAGTAGACGTATTCCTTTACCACTTCCAGCACCTCGCTGCCAAATGTGAACTGCTGTTCCCTTGCTAGACTGTTGAACACTACCTTGGTTTTCTGCCTGTTAATTGTTAGACCCACTGTTCTGCTCTGCATGTCTAACTCATTGATCATGGTTTGCAGTTCACCTCCTGAGTGGCTCAGCAAGGCAATGTCATCAGCGAATCGCAGATTATTTAGGTATTCTCCATTTACTCTTATCCCCAACTGTTCCCAATTCAGGCCTCGCAATACCTCCTGTAAACAGGCGGGGAAGAGCATTGGCGAGATCCTGTCTCCTTGCCTGACGCTCGTCCTTATTGGAATTTTATTGCTTACTTTATGGATTACTATGGCAGCTGTGCAGTTGCCATATATATCTTCTAGAGTTTTCACAGAAGGCTCTTCTGCACCTTGATTCCGCACTGCTTGTATGACCCTCCTTCAGGATTGCCGTAAAGAGATAGTTTGGATCGCTCCATCGCATTAAGAACCAGCGCTTAAGAACACAGACGCATGACGAGACGAGACACACTGACGGCGCTGATTTTAATTAAGGAACGAAATTTGTTACGTTGACCATTCGTACTGCCGCCACCCGTAAACTTTTAATACGGTCTTTAATACGATGGATCACTGCCAACTAACCCACTCCTCAGTTCTCCTACAGTCTGGATCGCCTCAAGCCGGCTTATCTGCAGACCACTATTGAGTGCTTGGCAGTGCCGCCTCACACCGAAAGCCTCCCGTCCGCTGTCTCTGGCTCCTCGTGTCCCCTCCTACGCTGCCGGCCCTCAGTTAGGTTCCGACTTCAAGTCTAGGCGAGATGCGCCCTCATGTGGCTGCGCCTAGAGCGCGGCCAACGCGCGTCCGCACGAGGAAGAAACAAATTGGAGGAGACACTTGACCTCCGCCTTATGGATGACAGCGTTAATGAGTTAATGCCGTTATATGCTTAACAGGTCAATCTCATCTGTTAATGTTAATTGATAGGTCCCTGACAGACCACACACCAATCCTTCCGCAGTGGCGCAGCGGTTAAGGGATGCGCCACTTCCCTGCGATGGCAGGCGCTGCCCCCGCTGGGGCTTAAGTGAGACCCAGGTTGCTCTTCCCGAGCAACCTCTCGCGACAAATCATTAAATTAACAGGCAGCTGCCAAGATGGTTAGACTGCTCACAATCCGGTACGGGCAGGTTGCGATGACGCCTCAAGGCCACGTGATCTTGCTCACCTAAGCGTCTTCTCCGGCGGGTGGCCACCTGGGCCATCCTACGTCACACTAGTTTTTGCACACACAGCCGACGCCTGATTTTATGAGCAACGGGGGCTCTAACGCTATCATGTTAATAAAGACGGCGCCTGGCTGTGGCACGTGAAGCCACAGCTGGAAGTTCTGTTCTGGCTTATATCATAGTCAGATGTCTCGTTCCTTCGCTCCTGAGGCATAAGCCTACGAGTTCGAATCGAGCCCATGACCCTTGGGTTGCGAGTCCAACCCGCTGCCTTTAGGCAATTGAGGCACTTTTTGTTTAAATATTCATATCCTTTACAAAAAGGACGCGACAGTCCGGAACACGTTGTAGTAACGAGCGTTAGCTGTTTGGTTTGCTAGATGAAGAAAACGAGGAACGCGCCGCTCGTCTGGAGAAACGGAATGTAATACCCTTTGAAACGGGGTAGATTGACACCATGCTCGGCTACGCGTGCACGCACGCTGCCTAGCGGAACAATCGCCACCTAGCGCCATCTATCAGAGTAATTACGATGCACGTCTACCCATTGTAGAGTTGCACCCCCCCCCCCCCCCCCTCAAGGATACGTCCCAAACGGCATTTGCTTCGTTTGGGCGGTCAAGGCGGGCCTAGAATTCGGCTTGCGGTGCGATATGGTAATGCTTCTATTAGTAATTGCATGCATACAACGTTTACCTATTATTTAATTGTGGTTTTATTTCTATACCACAACCGATAGGGTTTAATTTGCTTACAAAATTCGGTATACAACTGTCCCCGGATGGGCACAGTTGCCACTGCGCATGCACGCATGTGGGCCACTGCGGGGCACGCATGCCCCGCAGTGGCATGCGTGGTGCGAACAATTTTCGGCAAAATCCTCGAATGCATCTCTCTGGCGAACATTCCCTACAATGGAACGCGGTCGCCGTTCGACTGTCGCAGCGGCAACCGCATGCTTCGCAGCTAACTTGACGCCAGATGATTTCGCCAAAGCCGCAGCGCGAAAGTTTTTCCCAAAATAAGATGCTGTGCCTTCTTCATCCGCTAGTTTAAATATGGCACGCATCCCAGCGCATGTATATCAAATGCCATCTGATGTCGACGTAGATGGAATTGCGTGTCCATTCTCTATGCCTGAGTTGCTGGCTGCAATAGATGATGCGAAAGGGAAAACCGCGCCCGGCCCGGACAGTATTCAGTACGAGGTGTACAAGAGCCTGAGTAGCGCTGCACTCCCTCAACTTCTAGACACCATAAACAAACTATGGTTGGATGGCGTAGTGCCCGAGAGCTGGAAATCCGCTGTCGTGATTCCTATCGCGAAACCGGGAAAGCCTCCGACGGACCTTGCCAACTTGCGACCTATCTCCTTAACTCCTACGCTGTGCAAGCTGGCGGAGAAAATGCTAGCCACACGATTGTCATGGTGGCTAGAGCAGCACGGTTTTTATCACCCAGCACAAATCGGCTTTCGTCCATATATTGGTACAGAGGACGGGTTGGCTGTCTTAGCATCTGCAGTTTTGTCATCTACCTGCAGCCGCAATGTGCGTACTGTTTTAGCAATGGACTTTGAAAAGACATATGACAACATCAGTCATGCAGCCATTCTGAACTCCATTGACATGCTTCATATCTCCCTCTGAGAGTGCGTAGTTTTGTCCAATCATTTTTGGAAGGCAGCAAATTTTCAATACGCCTCAGCGGCGAAGCGGTCGGATCATTTGTTCCTCTCTGCGGCGTGCCCCAGGGATCAGTATTGTCGCCGACGTTATTTAATATTGCTTTCATCCCGCAGGCTTGGCGCTTACATGACATCCGTGACACAAAATTTCTTCAGTACGCAGACGACATCACGGTGTGGAGTACCCACCAAGATCTCCGTATTCAGGAGGCTGCCCATCAATCTGCGTTGGATGTTACCTCTAATTACGCATCATCCATCGGACTTCAGCTATCCGTGCATAAAACAACATACACGTCAGTCGCCAACCGCTGGGGACGCCGTAAATTTGCTGCAAGTCCAATCCGCCTTTGTCTTCCAGGAACCCCACTACAGGAAAGTACGAGTGTAAAAATCCTTGGCTTAATGATTCACCAATCAGGATCAGCGACTGCATGGCTTTCTCAGGCAAAAAGGCAAGCTATTCAGACTTTGGGTTTGATTAGAAGAATTGCCCCTAAAACTGGTGGAGCAGGCTCGTTCGTTGCACGGCAATTGGTGAGGGCAGTTCTGCAGCCACGTATTGTTTATCAAGCCCAGTTTCAAGATCTTACAAGAGCCCAATGGGATCGCCTTGAAGCCGTGAACCGAGAGGCCATGAGGACCATTACGTGCCTTCCACGCATCACGCCGGTCATAGCTTTAGAAGAGAATGCGCAGCTCAATACCATTGATGAGCTGGTGCAGCAGCTCTTAAGGCCAGTCTATCGCACTCCACGCATGCACTGAAGACTTATGCAACGTCACACTCCATTCTTCAGCCGCCAACGCCAGTTCTTCCCCCATGGAAGTTTGTGCAGCTCAGCGACAACAAGCCAACAGATAATCGCCGGCCAACATCGGCTCATTCGGCATCATTGCTTCGCCAGAAATTTGAGGAACAAGATGCTTGCCTGCCTGAAGGATCCATTGTTGTCTGCGTAGACGCAAGCATACAAGACTGCAAAGCAACAACAGCTATCTACTGCCCGTGCAGACCTGCCCTGAATCAAACCTCTTGGTTTCAGCTTACAAAACCCCCTTCGTCCTTTTGTGCTGAGCTCGTTGCAGTTCAAGAAGCAGTCTGCTCCGTGGCCGACATATCTATGCTCCCTGCTGCCCGCGTTGTCATCCGCATTGACACCCTTCAAGTTCTCCGTTTCCTACGACGTGTTAGCCGCTGTCCAACGATATGTCAGGTCATCCACCGGCTCGCATCCCGCAGCACGCATCCCGCAGCCAGTAAGTATTGAGTGGGTCCCACGGGATCTGCTGACCTATCAAAGCCAAGCAGATTTAGCGACCCGCCTTGCGAATACAAACTCATCACCACTTCGGCTACTTCATTTGGACAATTTTACCCTCCTTTCATCAAGAAAGGAACTCTTCCGGTGCCGCACACGTGCTCTCATACCTCCGTGTGCGGTAACCCCCCCCCCCCCGATCCGGGTCGGGGTTGCCCTCACACGAGCCATCACTCGGAAGTGGCCTCAGTACCGAGAATTATTTCCTCGGCCAGGGTGTCCGATATGTAAACACGAGGACATTGAGGTCGACATTCATCACTTACTGTGGGACTGCCCAGCTCTCAAGCCTACAAGGATCCGGCACCTGATGGTAGCAGGTCTTTCACCAAGCAACCCTGCTTCATACATTGCCTGGACGCAGGGACAGCACTATCGTTCACTACTGGACTTCATCAAATCAGCTAACCTTTTTCCATTATTTAATCTCTACTACATCATTCATCACACCTTCACCCATCATTGATGCCCTGGGGCAATAAATTTCGCTTTAAAAAAAAACTGTCCCCGGATGGGTGCCTGTTGTTGTCGGAGTATATATAGCGGAACGAATGTAGCAGGGACCGGATACCTGATTTAATATCTGCTGCTGGTCCTTGGACCCAAGATATTAAACTTATTTTTGGAAAATGGCGGAATGCTAGACGCGCTCTAGCACGGGTCGGCCCGGCATTGCACTGCCTCCGGGATCGGCCCGGAGCCTATGGGCCTATTAGCGCGCGGCTCCTTCTCTATCCATCTTTCCCAACTATCCTTTAAGGCTCCTAATTTCAGCACGTGGCAGCGAGCGTGGCTCGGCTTGAGCCAGTAGGCAGGCCCGCGCTCTTTCCTTTTCCTACTTCCTCGAAGCAACATCAGTCAGTCAGTCAGTCAGTCAGTCAGTCAGTCAGTCAGTCAGTCAGTCAGTCAGTCAGTCAGTCAGTCAGTCAGTCAGTCAGTCAGTCAGTCAGTCAGTCAGTCAGTCAGTCAGTCAGTCAGTCAGTCAGTCAGTGTTTACATGTATGGCGGTCCCATAAGGGGACAGTTTTCCTATCCGCTTTAGGATATTTTTGGTGAGGGGGAAAGGGATGAGAGGGCAAAACCAATTTAATGGCCATCATCTTGGATTCAAGAAACTGAAACTATGCCGCCATTTCATTCCCTGACGTCATACTCACATAGTTCCACATATATCCACCATATTGGACCGTGACGTCATCATTGGCACGCGGCAGGTGGTTGTTTCTACAATGCTATTGTAGATGGTGCTACAAGTCTCAATGCGAGATGCGCTGTTTCCTGGTTGCAGCCACAGATGGTGCTTTGATTTCAGGGTGGTTAGTGTTCCTGTATATGCTCCCGCAGACGGCAGAGTAGCGCGTCTGTTTTCTTTCGCCGCTCCGAGCGCCATTTGCCGAGAGGCGGTCACATGATTTTCGTGACATCAGGTGTTCTACTTTCCGCGGGGAAGCTGACTTCACAGGCGTAGTGCCGAGCGACCCCTCGTCAGCTCGACGCCTTACATGAGCCCACGCTGTCGGCTACATTTCACACATTTCCCGTGCACACCTGAGGCGTCAGGTTGGGGTTCTGCTGTTACAGTGAGCCACGCAGTTGTCAGCTATGACTGCGTGCAGTGCGCCAAACTGCAGCAACCGCACTGGAAACGGCAAAGCGTTTTACGAACTGCCATTTGGAAGTTCGGCGGCTGAAGTGCGTCGGCGATTAAAGTGGCTTTAGAGAATTGGCCGCGTTAAGCGCGACGAAATATAACTTAATAACACAGACGAAAAGATGCTTTTTAATAAAAATTAGGTAAGCTAAAATATCAATGATAAAAAGTACTTTGAAGGTCCTTTAAAAATTCGTGATTTCACTGCATTTAGCAACGGGGTACATTTTGTAAAATGTTTTAGGCAAGCAATAGAGTTTGAAATTTTTCTTTAGGTCAGACTCGCCTGTTCAACGCATTGGTGTTGCTTTAGTCTGCTTGCCTTTAACAAGCTGCAGAATAATCTAGTGTGGTTCTAGGGAGATGTGTTTTTATATTTTCCGCGCATAACTCGCAGAGAACACGCGGCGGTGCTAGTTGTGAAAAAAGAAATTCATCGCAATACTCATTTTTTTCCTAAGGCGCGCACAGAGGAAGACTGGACGAGGCAGACGCTGTACCATCGGGAACAGGACTGCTTGTTCATCTGAAACCACTTGTTCCCGAAAAAAAAAACTCGCAGGCCGTTTCTAGTATTTTTCGTCAATTTGTCATGACTACAATTTGCTGCTAGCCGTTTGCGATTTTTTTTCGTGCTGTATGCACATTCTAGGCAAATCGCAGATTAGTTCTTGGCGTTATGTTTAAAAAATTGCGATGTAGTGCAATTTGTACGCAGATAAAAAAACAAGTCAAAGCGCTCTCACAGCGAGCCCATGAACACAGCCCCAGTGCGCACGAGCGGTGGCTTTCCCGCAGAGATTGGAACATGATGGCGGACCTTCGCGCAACTCTGCTCCCTGCGGGAGCATATAAAGGAACAGTACGGGTGGTAGCAGACCTCACGAAATCTCGAAACGTGATGAGCAAGAGCTAACGGTCTTAAAAATGAGCCTCGCGAGTTACCGTGTATATTCTGTTGAGGTTTTGTTGACTCAAGATTTCTTTGTGTTAATTCAACACTCACTCAAGTTGCTCCACAAACCTAAATGAAATTTTCGTTGAGTACTTTAAAACGAAGTGTGTGTTGAATACATGATTTTGAGATTATGTCGTGAAGCTGGCGTTGTCGCTAAACCGAATTTAATTAAAGTAGGCTTATATCGATGCACCTGGTGTACCTCAGTCTTGCCATGTAGTTTGTGCTCTTTGAGAATGTAGCGCTTAGTCTAGTAAGCCGCTCGAACTGTCCTTTGCAGAGGAAAGAAAAGTGCCGATGCTACAATGCACCTCAGGCGTTCCTTTTGTCAAAGTTCGTATGTGCGCACATGCAAAAGTGGCTCTTACTTTTGGCTTTATTTTTGTTGTTCTTGAAGGGATCAAAGTATTCAACTAAGCGAACATCGCATGTGAACCTAATTAATTGCATGGCTCACAAAATAAACAAACAGCCACAATAATAGTTTAGATAACTTCGAAAATTGCGAGTTCATCACCTTCATCGATCGAGACACCTTTGCAGAGGAGTATATGAGGATGAAGAGAACGTAGAACACAATTAGTGGATTTTCAGACACCGCGTCTTTTACAGTCCCATGTGGAAGCTGTTCCATGCTGCGTAATGCGTGTGTGAACACGAGCTCTGCATTGTTAAAGTGAGGGCACGGCTGCCTGCATTTCTTGAATTAATCTCATGTGCAGTGGCAGATTTCAAAAACAACAGTAGACAACAGTACTCAATAAAATTTCAACGATATTTCAGTGGCCAATACTGACCACTGGTTTTGTCAACAGAAGACAATGTTATTTCAAAGCAATTATTCAACGTTGACTAATTGCATTTCAATTGTTTTTTCAAGGAAAATTTTTGTAACGGCAGTGTTTATTACAGTTCAACTTGGTTAAAGGGCAACCTTGCGGTGTCTCACCTGGTTTGGTGCGCCTACTGACGTATGCTAATGGGCGCGTGAAATTCGAAAGACGTAATAATTAAAAAAGGAAGGAAGCAAATAGCCAACCCGCCGCGGTGGCTCAGTGGTTAGGGCGCTCGACTACTGATCCGGAGTTCCCGGGTTCGAACCCGACCACGGCGGCTGCGTTTTTATGGAGGCAAAACGCTAAGGCGCCCGTGTGCTGTGCGATGTCAGTGCACGTTAAAGATCCCCAGGTGGTCGAAATTATGCCGGAACCCTCCACTACGGCACCTATTTCTCTTTCTTCTTTCACTCCCTCCTTTACCCTTCCCTTACGGCGCGGTTCAGGTGTCCAATGATATATGAGACAGATACTGCGCCAATTCCTTTCCCCAAATAACCAATTATTATTATTCAGCAGCGAAAGACAGATGACGGCATAGGATGTGGTCGAGGGCGGAAACAAGATGATGAGGGGGCAAAGCTGCACCAGGCGGGAGAGGGGAGCGCGGTAGAATGCAGCATCTGCTCGCCAGAGGGAAAAGAATAGGTGACGCCCAAGTAGGGGAAGGCGTATGGGGAAGGAAGCTGATGGATCCATAGGCTCCCTCCGCAACAGCAGCTGTGGGTGCAGCCACTACACCTGAGCCAGTCAGCCGAAACAAGCCGCGTAATACTGCAGCTCATGCCGTGGCTTTGATAAAGCGGAATACCAGATGGTCCGGGGAGTGCACAACAGCAATGTGCGGGAAATGACCCTCGTCTGGCTCACGTCACGATACTCTTGGCGGAGCCTCTTTAAAGGTTTCAGCTACCACACAGACTGAGCCGAATGGACAAGATCGCCCCGCTTGAACGCGCTGTTCGGATCGCCAATGCGCTCGACACGCATGGAAGCCAAGTGGTGGAGGGTGGCCTTCTCATCGCCTGCGACTTCGCTTTGATTTACGCAAGCAGGAGCCATGCCGCTTGAGTGTTCAAGCCACAAGTGGACAACATGAGCACGCGGGCAGAAGAAAACAAGGCGGCGCTTCAACAGCGAGCTCAGCATGCCCGTAGCAGAACGCACCGACTCCCTCGTTGCACCAGCAACGGCGAAAACGAACAAAGACGCCATTTTGGTGGATCTCGACAAACACTCGCGGATTAACGCATGGTAAACCAAAAGGACAAGGAGTCCGGGCGAGGAATTATTTTACGATACAGCAATATACAGGGTCGAATAAATCTGGAAAGGAAAAGGATATACAAAGCCAGACCGAAGAGTCTCGCTCATAAAACGCGCCTGCATAATAAAAGGCCAAAAATGACAGTGCGCGGGCCGGACTGCCTAAGATAAAAAAGGAAGACAAAGTAACGATCGGCCTGCAACTTCCTCTCTCCCCACCACTCCGGCGGAGCAAAAAACATAGTGGAAGGAGAAAAGAAGAGTAAAATGAACACGTGCGGAAGTGGAGACGGAGTGGCTATGTGGAAACCTGTTTGGCACGGCGGCGCCCCGGATGTCGACATTTGGCTAAAAGAAAATAAGATGACGGCAATAATGTGATCCTGAAGTAAATAAATGAATGAAGCTGCCACCTATAAGCGCGGTTCGCTTTATGTGCCCACAGACACAAAGCGGCCTCCGCTCATAAAGGAACATAGCCGGAAAGTAGAGCAAGCGAAGAAAGACAAAAAAAAAAAGCCGTGGCTGGGAGAGGGGAGCACCGGACTGCATCGAAGAACAAGCGAAGCATCGACCCCAAGGCAGACACACCAGAAGACAGAGTGGTTTCTGCAAAGGAAGAGGAGGAGGTGAAGATAAAGCGGACAAGTACAAACCAAATAACGTTAATACATCTAAATGCGAGGCCTGCGCAAAAATAGGACTGCTACGTTGTCGGCGAGGGATCCAAGACGAGGCAGGAAAAATACAGATAGGCCCGCAAACGACATTGATCGCCAAGAAGCGCAAGAAGAGAAGCTGCAGCGTGTGCGCAGGCAAAAGCAAGCAAGCAGCGATGGTGCACGCACCAACAAATGTAAATCGCGGGAACAAAAAGAGCAGGCCGGCAATGTAAATACAAATGTGCCCAAACGCGCCGTGGGGGCAGAATGCGAGACACCAATTTTGTGCCGTTCGATATCAGACAGAAAATAAAAGAGAGACGGAGGAAGAAAAAAAAGAGATCCAGACAGCGGCGAGGGAACAAAAATAAAGCCAGTCTCGGCCCGGCGGAAAGCAAGCAAAAGGAGACAGCCAGGCAAGAACGCTATAGACGTGAACGAAACTGGCAAAAACACAAGAGACATAGCTCGAGGATGAAGCAACAAAAAATGGCGGCTGCGGGGCCGCCATATAAATTTAGATTGAGTTTTTTTTCTTTCGCTCTCCTAGTTTCTTATAGGCCCCGTCGCAAAGGATATATACGAGCTCTAGCACGCACGATGATAGGAAAAATAATAGAAATGAAATAGTAGCATAGATAAATACTGCAGCCTACGCAACAAAGAGGGGCGAAGTGAGTGCGCCATCCCAGCTTAGCCCTGAGTATTATTTTTTCCTCTCTTTTCCTAGAGGATAAGGATAGAAAAGACACACCGCCAAAAAAAAAAGGACAATGAGAAATGACGGGCTTCACGTACGACGCGTTTGCTTTGCTTGCTGCTCGATCGGCGCATTTTGTTTTGCAGGAGAATTGTAATCTATGCGTACAATGGCCGAGCATATACCTGGAATTTCTTCTCTCTGTGCGCAGCACGCGTGGCTCGTCTTCCAGCTTTCGGCACGAATTCGCGAACCATAGCAGACAACAGCCCGCTACCCCCTTTATGACTTCATTGCGACAGGGCCCACGTTTGCCTGTACTGAAGCAACCGATGGATTAACACAGGGCTGCATCGCACCGGCATCGTCACTGGAAGACTACTGCAAGCGCAACGTGCCGCTAAGCCGCCCGAGGTGCCCCGCCGAGGGGTCCGCGTGGCGACAGTATTCTCAAAGCAGCGCATACTTCAAGCTGAAGTTCGGCTGCGCCGATGTGAGCCAGTAACCAAAGGTGGTACAGGCCGACATCTAGCTATGATGACGAGGCCGTAGAAAGCTTCTATGAGGCCGCGGAATTCGCCATGAGCAAAGTAAAAGCATTGTGCACTGTACTCATGGGCGACTTCAATGCCAAGGGTAGGGAAGAAGCAGCCTGGAGACCAGGCCGTAGGCGACTATGGCGTAGACTCTAGGAATAGCGGAAGGGGAGTTGTAAATAGAGTTTGCAGACAGAAATAATCTACGGATCAAGAAAACCTTCTTCCGCAAACGAGAAAACAGGAAATGGGCAGGGAAGAACCCTAAAGGTGAGAGTAAAAATGAAATAGACTTCATACTGTGAACTCATCCTGGCGTCGTGCAGGATATAGAGGTCCTTGGTAAGGTGCGTTGTAGCGACCACAGGATGGTAAGGTCTCGAATCAGCCTAGACCTGAAGAGAGAACGGAAAAACTAGTGAAGCGGAAGCCGATTAACCACTTAGCAGTGAGAGCGAAAAAGTAGAGGAATTCGGGATATCGCTGCAGAACAGATATTCGGCCTCAACTGAGGACGACGACCTTCATGTTCAAGCAATGAACAATAACCTCACAGCTAATATTACAGAGTCCGCAGTAGAAGTAGGCGGGAAGGTTGGTTCGGCCGGACACAGGTAAGGCATCTTAGGAGACAAAAGATCTCATTTAGAAACGACAAAGCATAAAAGCGTCTAAACCCACAGACTGAACAGAAGTCGCAGAGCTATCAAAATTAATCAGTAAGCGCAAGGTAGCCGACATAAGGAAGTTCAATATGCAGACAATCAAGCATGCTCTAAAGAACGAAGGTATCCTAAACGTGGCGAAGAGGAAGCTAGGCATAGGTAAAAACATGCTGTATGCGATAAGAGACAGGAGGGCAATGTCTTCAGCAAAATGGATAAGACAGTTAAAGTAGCCGAACAGTTCTATACAAATCTGTACAGTAGTCGGAAGTTGTTCCAGACCAGAACGCTATCTTTTTGCCCCTGAAGTTTTATCGTTTTTTTCTCACAATCAGGGAGGCGCTGCTCCCTCTTCGTGACGGCGATGGAAGTGGAGGACGTCAGGCCTCCTCTGGAACCCGGTGGGTCGGCGGCAGCCGCCCAGAGGAAGCGCTTCTACCAGTCGAGCGAGGCAAGCAGTCAGGCCACCGTGCTGCACTCAGCCACAAGCGAGGACTCCTCGGCGGACTACGGTTTCGTTCCAGTTATGAGAAAGAAAGCCAAGAGAAGACTGCGTAAGAGTGAGGACTCGTCCTCATCAAGTACATCTACCGCCGTCACGACGCGTGGTTCATCGGCCCATACAGTCCTATTTTCGCCTGAAACGCCCACAGACAACATCAACCTGCTGAACAGACAAGCTACGTCGGTGTTCCTCGAGGCTCGCGTCCCGGGGGTGATCAAGGACGTCAGGCTCAACAGCGGAAGGAACCTCCTTGCCATCGATGTAACGGATCGTAGCGCCTTGGAAGGTCTAGCCACCATCAAGGAGATCGGAGACATCCCCGTCCGCTTTCTTGTTCTTGAAAACAATGGCACGACTGCTAGCATCATTTACGACATCGACGCGAACATCTCTAGCTCCGACCTGCCGTTACTCATTAAACCAGCGACGAACAGCATCGAAAAACCAAGGTTCAGCGCCTCGGCAGGTCAAGTTGAGTCAAGATCACTTTTCAGGGCGATTGTATTCCATCGCACGTGAAGGTTGGCCACTTTCGACATGCAGTTCGCCCATTCGTCCCGAAGCCGCTTCAGCGTCGGAAGTGCATGAAAATTGGGCATGTAAGTGGTGTTTGTAATAACACCGTAGCGTGCCCGCGCTGCTCTGAAGCACATAGCCGTAACAGTTGCCGCATTACTGTATTGAAGTGCGCCAACTGCCGTGGCCGTCATGTCTCTTCTTCGAAAGTATGTCCCCGCCTGAAGAAAGAACGGGCGGTGTAGAAGCAAATGGCGCGAGACTATTCAACGCACAGAGAGGCCGCAGCTTCGGTGCATCGGCGTCGTTCTCGTCGTCGACAATCTACTAAACAAGCGGCTGACAGTGGCAGGGGAGCCCCCATCGCTCCTGCTACTTGTCCTCCCCTACCACAGAGTAGTGTAAGCCCTGAAACTGGTGAAGCCGGAACGAGTTCTTCAGAGGTGACATGGCCACCATTGCCGAAGCCACACTCGACCTTGGTGTCTAAGCAGGCACTACTCCCCCACTGTCCCACGCCTACAGTTGAGCGAGTCCAAGGCAGAGATCCAGCCCTAAGTGAGGAAGTGCAGGTGTTCGCCATCTTGAGGTCCGTTATGAACGCCATGCCTGTGATGCTGTCTAGCTTTCACTCGCCAGCAGCACGGAATGCATTGCAGGTACTGGACGCGCTAAATCCGGTCCTTGCAGCTTTCCAGTAGTAGACGCAATGGCTCTTCCAGCATCACCATTTGAAAGCAAAGTCAGAGAAGCATCCATTTTCCAGTGGAATGCCCGTGGGCTCAATTCCCGCATTTAGGACATTCGCGAATACGTCTATAAACACAGATTTCCAATCCTTGTAATTTGTGAGCCCAATTTACAAAATCCCATTCGAATTTCTGGCTATGATGTTTGCATCCGCCACGCACAGGTGAAATAGCAACGTCATCCTCTACGTAGATTCGAAGGGAGCTTACTTATGTGCACCATATGGTTCACCCTCACAACCATAACCAGTACGTCTGTATAACGATGAAAAGGCGCACCCTGACGTTTACGCTTGTGGGCGCGTACTTATCTCCAACAACAAGGTTTGACGCCGACAGACTGAGAGACTTGTTGGCTGTAACACCTGGGCTTTGGATCGTCACTGGTGACTTTAATGCGCGGCGCGCCATGTGTGGAGGCATCAGCATGAATTCGAAGGGAAGAAGTCTTGTCTGTTTCACCTCTGACCACGACCTACAATGCCTTAAGGACGGTTCTCCAACGTACATTCGCGAGCTGTCTTACAGCAGCTGTCTGGACTTGGCGTTTGTGCCTCGGTGCCTTGCGAGACGCGTCCGGTGGTTTTCCGACGTAGAAACGCATGGAAGTGACCACATCTCCACATATAGTTCCTGGTCTCGCTGGATGTAGATCTGCCAAACGTTTGCAACGAATAGACTGGTCTGTGTTTAAAACCCTTATGGAAGAAGCCTGCAGAGAAGACAATACAACATGCATTGAAGAGCGCATCAAGGAGGCTATGGAACACGCGAGATGCTTCTTCACTCCAATGCCAAAGTTCGCAGACTTCGATGTGGAGCTGCAGCGCCTCGGATCACTTCGACGAAGAGTAGAGAGCAGATACAGGCGCACAAAGTCGCTGCACGACTTAAGAGGTGCAAGGCCCACACAGAAGAGTATCCAGCGCAGAATTCAAATCTTCCAGGCTGACCGTTGGAATGCATTCTGTGAACCACTGGATCCTCGAAAGTCTCTCTCACGCATCTGGAGTGTGGTGCGTGGTCTCCTCAGCAGTTCCAACCATTCAAGTTTCTCGCACTTCACCAAGGACGTAGCGAAGTGGAGATTGGTGAAGATTTTTGAGCAAGAATAGCAGGTCCCAGGAACCAATCCACAACTCTGAATTGCTGCGAAATGCCTAGATCTAGGGATACGCGAATGAACCTTCTTTTCTCCACGGAAGAACTAGACGCCGCCATGGCCGGTTGCAGACGGTTTCATCACCGGGGCCCGACGAAGTAACATACTCTGCACTTGCAAGCCTTGGTCAGGAGGCTCGACGTGTTCTTTTAGACCACTTCAACTCATCATGGTGTGTGGGTACAGTTCTGGACGCGTGGAAATCAAGTCGTCTGGTTCCAGTCCTTAAACCTGGAAAATCGCCGCTTGACCTAGCATCGTACCGTCCAATCGCATTGGCTATTTGCGTGGCCAAACTCATAGAATGGATAGTACTCACGCGAATTTAGTGGTATCTGGAGCGCTATCAAATATATCCAGAAGCAATGTCTGGGTTTCGGCGGGGACGTTCGTCTATTGATAGCGTGATTGACCTTGTGTCATCAGTTCAACATTAGAAGAATCTGAAGCGCTTGACCGCGGCGTTGTTTCTGGATGCTAAAAGGGCGTATGATAACGTCACTCATCAAGCTGTTTTGGACTCCCTGGAAACTATCCAACCGATCACTATTTATGCAGACTGAGGACGGACCAACATCTTCACATTACACTTCCCGTGTGGGGTCCCAAAGGGGTGGAATACTTAGCCCAACGCTTTTCAATCTTGCGTTTGTCGGCCTTGTCGATGTACTACCACAGTCGGCGAGAGTCTCAGCCTATGCAGACGATATTTGTATCTGGGCATCAGGAGATACGCGACCACAAGTTCGAGCAAAACTTCAAAAGGCGGCAAGCATTGTTGCGGCCTACCTCCGCCTGCAAGGCCTGGATATTTCTACTGAAAAATGTTCTGTTGTTGCCTTTACGCGCATTGCCCCATTACCCCGTACGCATAAATGGGTCAACAATACCCTACGAAAGAAGCCATCGCTTCCATGAAGTAATCATCGATCGCAATCTAACATGGAGCCTACATGTCTCGCACATGAAAAGGCGACTGACATCGATCGTTCACGTTCCCTCCTGTCTCGGAGCATCAGTGCAGTCGATGCTCCAGCTGTACACCGCATTATTCATGGGATTCCTTCGGTACAGTATCCCTGCACTAGAAAACTTGAGGAAAACAAACATACGGTGTCTGCAAAGTGTTCAGGCTCAAGCTCTGCGGACGTGCCTAGGACTGCCAAAACGCGCGTCTACATCCGCAACAATACTCATCGCCCAGGAGAATCCAGTGACTGCCTATGTCACAATTGAAGCCTTGAGAGCGCATATTCGTGACCTCTCTCGGATTCCCGCATACCATCTTGCCAGTCTTCCTGCTAACCGGCCGAGTATATCGTTTGCGAAAATTATCGATGCCCATCGCGACTTCCTACCAACCCAATTTACACCAGCCTCTAGACCGCCTTCTCCATTATGGAGTCTGCACCGACCTCGTGTGCTTCTTTCCATACCGGGCATCAAAAAGAAGGCTGATTTATCGTCGACAGCACTAAAACAGACCACACTAGAATATTGTCACGGAGTTCTCACGGAGAGACGCTTCAACAGCTGGAGTCGGCAAGAGGAGACGGTAATGGCGGCCGATCCGCGATAGCACGATCGCAACCTCATCGTCTTCGCGGACAGCTTGCGCCACCTGGCAACACAAGGTGGCATTATTCCCCCCTCCGAAAAAGAAGGGCGTCGCAGTGGTGCCGCCAGCAGCGTAGGCGCGCTAAGGTTCAGAAGGGAAACAGAGAAGAACGCGAGGGAAACGGAGCACACACAGAGTCGCAACGGAGGGCCGCTAAGCCGTTATCGGGCATAGTACGGCTTAAGCCGCACAACGTGCACAATGTCAGAGCTGTTGGGCTGTCGACGTCTCGGTTGCGCGGCACCGTCGGGAACCACTTCATAGGTAACATCACTGATACGCCGTAGCACTTTATAGGGGCCAAAGTACCGGCAGAGTAGTTTCTCGGACATGCCCTGGCGGCGGACAGGTGTCCACACCCAAACTTGTTCACCGGGATTGTAGTCGACCTGTCGGTGTCGAAGGTTGTAACGGCGCGCATCAGTGCCCTGCTGCTGGCCGATGTGTACGCGGGCAAGCTGACGGGCTTCTTCAGCGCGTTGGGCAATTTCATGAACATCGGGTGCGAGTTGGTCGTCATCGAGGCATGGTAGCATCGCGTCAAGCATGCTCTGGACTTCACGTCCATATACAAGACGAAAGGGAGTAAAGCGTGTAGTCTCCTGTAGGGCCGTGTTGTACGCAAATGTGACGTACGGTAGCACCTCATCCTAAGTTTTGTGCTGAACGTCTACGTACATTGACAGCATGTCCGCAATGGTCTTGTTTAACCGTTCGGTTAGCCCATTGCTCTGCGGATGATAAGCTGTGGTCTTGCGGTGGCTAGTGCAGCTCAACGTAAATATATGGTCGATTAGCTGCGCTGTAAACGCTGTGCCTCTGTCGGTAATAACGCACGAAGGGGCTCCGTGCCGCAAGACGATGTTTTGCATGAAAAAGTCGGCGACCTCTGAAGCTGTGGCACAGGGTATCGCCTTGGTCTCGGCGTAGCGAGTCAAATAGTCAGTAGCGACTATGATCCACTTGTTTCCTGAGAGTGACAACGGAAAAGGACCGAGAAGGTCCATTCCTATTTGATCGAACGGAGAGCGGGGTGTAGTAACGGGCTTGAGAAAACCCGCCGGCTTAAGCGGTGGCGTCTTCCGGCGCTGGCATTCACGGCAGCTTTTTACGTACCTTTGGACATCGTCCGAGAGTCCGGGCCAGTAGTACATGTTGCGTATCCTGGCGAGCGTCCGGGAAAAACCCAGATGGCCTGAAGTGGGCTCGTCGTGGCATGCCAATAAAATGTCGGCGCGAAGATCGGCCGGAAGTACCAGAAGGTAAGCTCTTTCTTGGCCTCTCGAGTTTTTCTTGTATAAGATACCTTCGCGCAAACAGAAAGAGCCGAGACGTCGAGCGAAGTGTCGTGGTAGAGGCATGACGTGACCTTCAAGGCTGTCAATCAGCGGTCGGAGGTCCGTGTCAGCCCGCTGCCGGGCTATTATGTCCGATGCATTAAGTATACCGAGGAAACCGCTGTCGTCGTCGATTTCGGGACCGGAAGAGTCAAGTGGTGCACGCGACAGCGTGTCGGCGTCTTCGTGTTTACGGCCCGACTTATATACGATGGTAATGCCGAATTCTTGGAGCCGTAAACTCCAGCGGGCCAATCGTCCAGACGGGTCTCGCAAATTAGCCAGCCAGCATAGGCAGTGGTGGTCGGTTACGACTTTGAATGCGCGGCCGTAAAGGTAAGGGCGAAATTTCATGGTGGCCCACACGACAGCAAGGCATTCCTTCTCTGACGTAGAGTAATTGCGTTCGGCGCGGGAGAGAGTACGGCTAGCATAGGCTATAACTCTCTCAATGCCCTCTTGGTGTTGGACAAGGACAGCTCCAAGACCGATATTGCTGGCGTCGGTGTGGATCTCGGTGTCGGCCTCTTCGTCGAAGTGTGCAAGAACGGGAGATGTCTGAAGGCGTTGGCGGAGCGAAGAGAAAGCCGTCTCTTGGTCTAATGTCCAAACGAAGGAGGTGTTGCTCCTGGTGAGGCGCGTCAACGGCTCTGCAATCTTTGAGAAGTCCGCAATAAACCGTCGGTAATATGCACAGAGACCCAGAAAACGCTGGACAGCTTTCTTGTCAGTCGGAGTAGGAAAATTGGCGACGGCGGCTGTCTTGTCGGGGTCGGGTCGAACTCCGTCGGCGCTCACAACGTGACCGAGGAACTTGAGCTCTGTGTAACCGAAGTGGCACTTCTGGGGCTTCAGCGTAAGGTCAGCGGAATGGAGGGCTCTGAGGACAGTTCGCAGGCGCACGAGATGCTGTTCAAAAGTTTCTGAAAAAACGACAACGTCGTCCAGGTATACAAGACAACTTTGCCACTTGAGGCCGGTGAGGACAGTGTCCATCATCCGTTGAAACGTCGCTGGCGCAGAGCACAAGCCAAAAGGCAGCACTTTGAATTCATAGAGGCTATCTGGTGTAACGAAGGCAGTTTTTTCGCGGTCCCGTTCGTCCACTTCAATTTGCCAATAACCGCTCTTCAGGTCAATGGATGAAAAGTACTTAGCACGCCGTAATCTGTC
This sequence comes from Amblyomma americanum, assembly GCF_052857255.1. NCBI lineage: Eukaryota > Metazoa > Arthropoda > Arachnida > Ixodida > Ixodidae > Amblyomma > Amblyomma americanum. The sequence goes on from NC_135502.1 coordinate 169,956,067, forward strand.
CAGTGAGTCATCAATGCGGGGCAACGGGTAGACGTCCTTTTTAGTCACATTGTTTAATTTACGGTAGTCCACGCAGAATCGAAGTGTTCCATCCTTCTTTTTAACAAGGACAACAGGCGAAGACCACGGGCTTTGGGAAGGTTGGACTACACCGTCGTCAATCATCTCCTGAACTTGCTTTTGGATTACTTCCCGTTCTTTGGCGGAAACATGATAAGGCTGCTGGCGGATAGGGCGAGCGTCGTCATACGTAATGATCCGGTGTTGCGTTAGGGGCGTTTGACGAACTTTCGACGAAGAAGCGAAACACTGTTTATACTCCAATAGCAAGTGCTCTAAGGCCAGGCGCTTTCCTTCGGGGAGGTTGCAGTTGATGTCGACATTCGGAACAGATTGGTCGTCAGTGGCGCGCGATGATTGGTCGTCAGGGGCCGCTGCCGCGAACGCAAAGCAGATCGGAACATCCACAACAGCTTCAGCGGTAGCGATCGCAGTTCCAGAGAAAAGGTGCCGGTGCTCTGGAGAAAAATTTGTAACAAGGATCGCAGACCGGCCAGCGCGAATTGTTAGTAAGCTTCGAGCGGCGCAGATGCCTTGTGTCAGGAGGAGCGAATGATTAGCCTCGGCGACTGCTTCAGCGTCGTGCAACTCAGCACAGGCGACTTCAATCAAAACACTGCTACGGGGCGGAAGTGTGACGCTGTCGGCGAAAACGCGAAGTGCGGCACTGCGTTGGCAGGAGTTGTCGAGTTCGGCGGCTTGCTCTGTGGAAAACATGACGATTCGGTTGCGCAGATCGATAATTGCTCCATACTCCCGCAGAAAGTCGATGCCGAGGATTAGGTCCCGAGAACACTCGCCCAGGACGATGCAGCTGACGACGAACGTGGACTTGCTGATCTGAACGCGAGCAGTGCACATACCCTTGGGCGTAACCAGATGACCGCCGGCAGTTCGAAGGTGCGCGCCAGGCCAAGGGGTAATCACTTTTTTCAGAATGGTCGCCAGTTGTCCACTTAAGATCGAATAATCGGCCCCGGTATCAACTAATGCGCTTACTCTGCGACCATCGATAAGAACGGGTATTTCTAAAGAAACGCGGTTTTTTAACTCTGGTGATGGCGTCGGCGGGTTTTTGTCGGATTGTAGCGGCGACGACGGGAGGTCTTCAGCACAGCGCCCCCCAGCGACCTCGCCCCCGAAGGTCGCTGGTTTCAGTTTTCCCGACGAGGACTTGGCGATCGGCCCGGTGCCGCTCGCGAGAAGCCGGGAGGTGTCGGGGAAGAGCGCCTCGGTGAGGGTGAGCGCGACTGCCGCTGCGCTCGGGATGGATTGCGCTGGTCCGCAAGGAATTCTTCAATTTCAGGGGGTCGTTCACCTTGACGGGGTCTCGGTGAGTCGGTGCGGAAGCCTTGGATGCCGATGCGTCGGTAATAACAATTTCGATAAAGATGACCTGGCTCTCCGCAGTGAAAACAGAGCGGTCGTCGGTTAGGTGTACGACAAACGTCGGCCTTTCGGAGGGGTGCTCGACGATCCTCGAAGTACTGCACCGGTTGCACAGAGGGCCGCGGGGCTTGAGGCGTGGCGTGAATTGGTGGCGGCGAAGCGGGAGCCGGACGCCTTGCAACTTCGGCGTACGTCGGACGGTGGTAGTCCCCAGGCAGAGGTGGTACGTCGACCGCAGGAACAGGGCCCCGGAACGCCTGTTGCACCTCCTCTCGTACAAGAGCGGAGATGGAACCGAGCGCAGGCTGCGACGGGCTACAAAATTTGTGAAGCTCCTCACGCACGATTGTGCGAATAAGTTCCCGCAAATCATCAGGATGCTGTCCGATGGTGGCAAACGATGATGTGACTGCAGCAGCATGCACGGGCCGGTCGTAACTGGCGCAACGCTGTTGCAGGACCTTCTCCATCGTTGTGGCTTCCGAAAGAAATGCAGCAACTGTAGATGGTGGGCTGCGCACGAGGCCTGCGAACAGCTGCTCTTTGACGCCTCTCATTAAGTGCCGAAGTTTCTTCTCTTCAGGCATGGCAGGATCAGCTCTCCTGAAGAGCCGCGTCATGTCCTCGACGTACATTTGTACGCTTTCGTTCGGTAGCTGGACGCGGGACTGGATTGCCCGCTCCGCTCTTTCGCGGCGATCCGCGCTGGTGTAGGCCTCCAGCAGGCGACGGCGAAACTCTCGCCAGGAAGTTAGAACTTCCTCACGGTTCTCAAACCACGTGCGGGCGCCATCCTCTAGGCTAAAGTAGACGTTTCTTAGTTTCGCGGCGTCGTCCCACTGGTTATAAGCAGCCACACGCTCGAAGTGAAGGAACCAGTCCACCACGTCTTCGAAAAGGTCCCCGTGGAAGGCCTTGGGAACCCGCGGGGTCTGCAAGGTATAGTGGGCAGGTGTAGCACCGGCAGCTTGCGTGAGAATACCGGTGGCTGGTATCATGACTGTCGCGAGTGGTCCAAGCTCCGGTGAAAGTCCCTGCAGCCTCCGGCTGAAGCGGTGTACCGGGGTGTCAATCGGCGCAGGGCTGGCGGCACGGCTCCCTGGAGGGGTTTCTTGCATGGGATACTCGTACCCAGCAGGCTCCACCAAATTGTCACGGAGTTCTCACGGAGAGACGCTTCAACAGCTGGAGTCGGCAAGAGGAGACGGTAATGGCGGCCGATCCGCGATAGCACGATCGCAACCTCATCGTCTTCGCGGACAGCTTGCGCCACCTGGCAACACTAGGTGGCAATATCTGAATGAGAAACACTGACACTGACTGCACGTATACACCGATGGCTCAGAGACCCCTTCCAGTTCCTCGGGCTCCGTTGTCATCCCCAAAAAGACCATAGTTAAGAAAGTGAAAACATCACACCAGACTTCATCGACTGGTGCAGAACTTGCTGCTACTCGTGTCGCCATTGAGCATATAAGTGAAGAAACACCCCAGAAATGGTCTGTTTTCACTGATACCTCCAAGCTGCCCTCCAAGCGTTACAATATGCTCTTCGTCATGGGTCCCATGAACACCTTGCCGCGGAAATCCGAGAGCTCCACCACACAGCCATCAACAAAGGGCACGATATTGTTTACCAATGGCTGCCAGGACACAGCGGCATCGCAAGCAACCACCGCGCGGACGAGGCCGCGCGAACTGCTCCCCATGAGGGCGATTGTGTGTCCATCCCCATCTCGGGAGCCGACGCAGCGGGTAGGCTTAGACCACTGTCGCGGGACATCATGCTTGCCGCGTGGAATTCAGGCCAATTCTCGCATTAGCGTTTAAAAACCTTGGACCCAGATCTTAAGCTTCGGCTTCCATCCGGCCTACCACGACGTGAAGCAACTTTGTTGTGTCGCCTGTGGCTTCGTGTAGCTTTCACCAATCACTACTCGTTCTTAATAGGTATGGCTGACAGCAATGCATGTGCCATCTGCGGGTGTGATGAGACAATAGCCCACAATCTTTGTGGATGCCCTGCCTACAACGCCGAAAGACAGTTTCTCTGCCGTGCGCTAAAGCATCTAGACCTGCGGCCACTGACCGAAACGAAGATTCTCGGCCACTGGCCGCGGTGGTCGTAGGCAGTGATCGAAGGCCTTCAAGGCACTGCTCCAATTTTTAATGACTTCTGGCCTGCATGACAGGCTGTGACTTAACTGAACGCTCTGACTTCGCATAGTGACTATAATTTCTTGCAAGCGTCTTTCCTCCTTCATATTTTCTCCCCTCACCCCTATCCCCCCGTGCAGGGTAGCAAACCGGCTATTTTTCTGGTTAACCTCCCTGCCTTTCCTCCTCCTCCTCCTCCTCCTCCTGTACCGTAGCCAATGTAATCACAACGTTAATGACAGAGACAGTAGCGCACAGCTATGCGTCATCCCACCAGTAAAGAAAGAAGAGAAGAAAGCCTTAGGGGCAATGCAAAGGCGAAAAGCAACCGGTGAGGATCAGGTAACGGCAGATCAGTTGAGGGACGGAGGGGAGATTGTGGTAAAAAAACTAGCCACCCTGTATACGCAGTGCCTTATACCTCGACCGTACCAGAAGCTTGGAAGAACGATAACCTTAATTCACAAGAAAGGAGACGCCAAGGACTTGAAAAATTACAGACCATTCAGCTTACTATCCGTTGCCTACAAGGCATTTGCTAAGGTAATCGCTAACAGAGTCAGGGCAACCTTAGGCTTTTATCAACCAAATGATAAGGCAGGCTTTCGTAAAGGATATTCCACAATACATCATATTCACACTATCAATCAGGTGATAGATGAATGCGCAGAATATGACGAGCCCCTATATATAGCCTTCATTGATCACGAGAAAGCATTTGGCTCAGTGGAAACCTCAGCTGTCATACAGCCATTGCGAATCAGGGTGTAGATAAGCCTTATGCCAAATACTGGAGAAATACATATATATATATATATATATATATATATATATATATATATATATATATATATATATATATATATATATATATATATATATATATATATATATACATATATATATATATATATATATATATATATATATATATGTTACGAACGTAGGTTGCGTTGGCTCCGCAGAATAAACATTTAAGAGAAGTGGGCACTTCTACAAAGACACTTTTATTTATCAACGTTTCGACCGCGGTGCGGTCTTCTTCAGGACTGTGTCTTCTTCAGAAGACCGCACCGCGGTCGAAACGTTGATAAATAAAAGTGTCTTTGTAGAAGTGCCCACTTCTCTTATATATATATATATATATATATATATATATATATATATATATATATATATATATATATATATATATATATATATATATATATATATATATATATATATATGGGAACTGCACAGCTACCATATTCCTTCATAAAGCCAGTAACAAAAATCCATTAAGGAAGGGCGTCAGGCAAGGAGACACGAGCTCGCCAATGCTAATCACCGCCTGTTTACAGGAGGTATTCCGAGGCTTGAATTGGGAGCAGTTGGGGACAAGAGCTCATGGAGAATACCTAAATAATCTGCGATTCGCTGATGACATCGCCTTGCTGAGTAACTCAGGAGATGAAATGAAAATGATGACCAATGAGTTAGGCACACAGAGCAGAATGGTGGGTCATAAATTAAAATGCAGTAAGCCAGGATAATGTTCGACAGTCTAGGAAGGGAACCGCAGTTCACAATTGGCAGCGAGGTGCTGCAAGTGGTAAAGCAATACGCCTACTTAGGACAGGTGGTCACAGCTGATCCGGATCCTGAGAAGGAAATAACTAGAAGGATAAGAATGGGGTGGAGCGCATATGGTAGGTTATTTTAGATTATGGACGGCAGTTCACCAATATTCCTGAAGAGAAAAGTGTAGCACAGCTGTATCTTACCGGTACTCACCTACGGGGAAGAAACCTGGAGGCTAACGAAAAGGTTTCAGCGTAACTTAAGGACAACACAGCGAGCTATGTAAAGAAAAATGATAGGTGTAACGTTAAGAGACCGTAAGCGGGCAGAGTGGGTGTGGGAAAAAACGCGGGTTAATGAGATCCTAGTCGAAATCTAGAGGAAGATATGGGCTTGGGCAGGGCATGCACTGCGAAGGCTAGATAACCGCTGGTCCTTAAGGGTAACGGAGTGGATTCCAAGAGAAGGCAAGCGTAGCAGGGGGCGGCAGAAGGTTAGGTGGGCGGATGAGATTAGGAAGTTTGCAGTCATAGTGTGGGCGCATTTGGCCTCAGAACATGGTTTATTGGAGAGACGTGGAAGATGCACACCTTCATAAGCACATGTTCCTAGTTTCCACCGAAATTATGGAGAAGCAGCGGTTTTCACATGAAAATTCTCGAAACACATGCCCATATCAGTTAAATTTATACATAGAGTTAAAGCGTGAGAAAGCTTTGTTTTACAACAAAAAACTGAAATTTGAGTGTAGGAAGGTTTGAATTCTATGGATGTTATGGTCAGAATACATATGCCTCGAGTATCGAAAGAGTTAACGAGTGTAAATAAGCTATGGCGAAGCATTTGGATCCCATAATTTGCTGTCTTCGTATTGTTGACTGCCATCTCCTCTGATTAACAGGCGCTTGGCGAATTCAGTTTTTCGTGTATTGAAATGAGTGCTTTTTTCCTGCTTTTCAGCGTTTTTGCCTTATGTTTGCATCCAAATGTAACTTGGTATTAGTAATAATGTGTGACAATTTCTGCTCTCGAGTTTTGATTCAGTACTTTCTTCATTTTTAAAGCGAAAGCGTTATAAGCCTAGCGACGTCGATTTCGCTGTGTCTGCACGAATGACCTTGAACGGGGGAAGCGGAGCTGCTCAAGTAATCACGTGACGTACCACGTGACTCGCCGCAGCTGCCGCCGCGCGCTGCCTATGTATCCAGTGTCTCGCTGTCGACGGAGCCGACGTCCTCGAGAGTGGATACTCGCAGACATCGGGCCGAGTCTGATCATCCGGCCGACATTGCCAACCCTGCGAGAGATTCAGCAATCGACAGGGAGCGTAAACGTGCTAAACGTGCAGCCGAAACCAATGAAGAGCGGGAGTTTCGCCTGGCTCGTCGCTAACCACAGCTAACAGAGACCTAACTGCAGGTGATACCAAAGCTTTCGCTTGCATAACCGCCCGCGGCAGCTGCTGGGCGTGTGGCTCGCCTGCTCTGCACCTTCACCTCTTTTCCTTCCTTTTCTGAATAAATAGAGATCACACTACATCACCCTCTGGTTTTGAAAGCATCGATCCAAAAGAAATGCCTCCTGTATATTTTCATAGAAACTGCAAGATATCGAGTGGACAAAACACAGAAAAAATAAAGCGGAATTTTAGTGTCGCGCGGTTATTTTTCCATCACTCGTCACCATTCCAATAAATAACGCAATGAATAGCGCTTTTTCAAACGATTAACAAGAGCCAGAATATAAGTCTGTTAAAAAAAATGTGAACCAGCAGGGACAAACCACTTCCAACGAACTGCGACGACATCCCCGAAGTTTAAAGAATGTTCCAAACGCACTCCATACTTCCTAGGCCTGAATAAATGGATGCTCGCCCGTACCGCACGGAGGATGAAGTCGGACAAACAAGTCAGATTTTGCATTATGCTTTATGGTCGCGAAGCTGGCATGCGAACTGGCGCTGTCATGATTTAAAGCGGAAATCTGTTTGCTTCAATAGTTTGAGTCTCCCGATTTCAGCAGTCAGCACTGTCAACGTCTTCTTGCCCTCAAGGGTCCAATACATACAAACGAATTAGAGCTCCCCTATGCCAGAAGATCGTGCACGTCACTTTGCGAGCACATGGCTGAGCCTTGTACCGAGCAGGGACGCCCGAGGCGTGGCTTGTTGTTCACGTCATGTTGACCACTTCTGAAACACTGTACTCTCATCCACTGCATCAACGCCGTAGAAAATCATCAGGCATCTCATGAATGGCACTGACCAATATTAAGGCTTTCGAAACCCTTTCTTGCCTGATCAGTGTGCGCAAGACCTGTCCGCAGGAAACGTGTACAAGAAGTGTCCGCTCCACCTGTCAATCAAATAAAATGAAAAAGAATGAAATTTCGACGAGAATTTTCGACCTAGTCAGACGAAACGAGGGTGTTTTAGGAGGCATATGTCGTAACTTGAAACCGGATATAGTGAACACATCGAATATAACCCTATCCCCAAAAACTCCTTAATCTCATCCGCCCACCTACCTTTCTGCCGCCCCATGTTACGCTTGCCATCTCTTGGAATCCACTCCGTTACTCTTAACCCACATTGTTTATCATTCCTTCGCATTGCATAACCTGCCCAAGCCATTTCTTCCTCTTGATTTCGACTAGGATGTCATTAACCCGCGTTTGTTCCCTTCCTCGCTCTGCCCTTCGTTTCTGTCTCTTGACGTTACACGTATCAATTTCCTTTCTATGGTTGGCTGCGTGGTGCTCAATTTAAGCTGAATCCTTTTCGTTATCCCCTACCGTTCTTCGCCATAGGTTCGTACCGGTAATATACAGCTGTTATATTCTTTTCTCTTGAGGGATATTGCTAAAATGTCAATCATGTTCTGGGAGAACCTGCCAAATGAGCGCTAACATGTTCATATCCTTCTAGTTATTTCGTGATTCGGATCTGCACCTTAAGTAGACGTATTCCCTTGCCACTTCCAGCACCTTGTTACCAATTGTGAACTGCTGTTCACTTCCCAGACTGTTGATGATAACGATGATGATGATGATGATTATGACGACGATGATATCAGTTTTTATAGCGCAAAATCATCTGTGGCTAAAGAGCGCCATGGAAAGTTTTTTTTTCTACTCAAGGTGGTGCGAAAGACCCATTTCCCAAGCAAGTCCCCCTAAAGAAGCCGATCGAGCACCAGGAGAAGGGAAAGCTTGTACCCACTGTATCACAGACGGGTACCCGGCGGCGCTGGGGACCGAACCCTCCCGCATGCGAGGCGGATGCTCAACCACTAGGCCCTTCCGAGACTCTTGAACATTGCTTTGGTTTTCTGTATATTTATTTTTAGACCTACCATTCTGCTCTACCTGTATCTCATTGGCCATTCTTTGCAGTTAATCTCCTCAGCGATTTAGCAAGGCCATGGCATCAGTGAATCCTAGGTTACTAAGCTATACTCCATTAACTCTTATCCACATCTGTTGCAAATCCAGGCCTCCGAATACCTTCTGTAAACGGGCAGTGAATAGCATTGACGAGATCGTGCCTCCATGCCTGACGCCCTTCCTTATTGGAATTTTATTGCTGGCTTTATGAAGGAAAATTGGAGCTGTCCAACCGGTCTAGGCATCTTCCTGTATTTTTACACAAGGCTCTTCTAACCCTGATTCCACAACGCCTGCATGACTGCTGAATTTCCGAATGGGTAGAAGCTTTCCCCAAGCCGGGCGCTAGGCTTATCTAGGGTGCAATGCTTGGAAAATGGGTCTTTGAGCTCACCTTGAGTAGTCGAAACCACCTTGTGCCATGACGCTCTTTGGCCGCAGATGCCCTTGCGACATAAAAATCCATAATCATGATTGAAATCATCACCACCACATCACCACCATCATCATCGACTTAGTGAAATGCTTTCTCGTAATCTATGAAAGCTATATATAGGGGTTGCTTATATTCTGAACAATTCTCTATCAAATGATTGATAGCGTGAACATGATCTATTGTCGAGTATGGTTTAATTGAAGAGATATGGAAAGGCCTTTGCCCTGCTGTGGGTGTCGTCCAGCCCGAGGTTAACACAAGAAAGTTCGTTATGTCCGAATTAGCATACTTGACTTCGGTATATTCGATGTTACTCATGTCCTTAAAAAATATATTTTGTTTTGTGGTTTCTTCCTTTTTCTTTTTTTTGTGCTCATCGCGATCTTCGTGATGATGTTCATGATACGTATGTGCTTTTTCAGCTTCTACATTTGATTGCATTGCGCTTAGCTTATGTGCGACTTAATGTGAGCTCCCTTAATTTGCATTATGAAATGACGTGAAACTCTCGCCTTCCTTCTCTAGCTGCCACTAACTGAAGGATTCGCGTCCTTCATTCAGGCGGTGATTACGGCTTTTAGTCCGGACTCCTGCTTCGGAAAAAAAAAAGGAAATAAAACATGAAATTCAACTTAAGTGTACGAGGTGGCATACTAAGGTTCCTCATATCTGAGGTAGTATACTTAGTTAGTAGCAGGAATGCATCTTGTAACCGCGCGTCCGACAAGTGGCGAAGTGGGGAACAGACTGGACGGAGCGCCACTGTTTCCTTTTTCGTCCCTTATCGTTCGCATTCGTGTACGAACCAACCAGTCCGCTTCTCATGTTATATTCGTAGAGGGAGTATGCTACGGTCGGATACATGTCAACTCCTCGAAGGAGGCTAACTGACGTCTACCGGTTCCCATTGTACGTCGCAGTTGCTATGCGGTAAAGGCTATGCAGGAAGGGGAACAAAACGCTCCTTGGACAGTGTTTCTGTGATTTCTATTTAAGTGTCGCTACGGTGGAGCAATTGCCGGCAGCAACTGCAAGGCTAATCCCACCGGTAGTTTACAACCACTCAACTCAACTCAACTCAACTTTGTCCTCGTGCCGTGGCCCCGTGGGGAGTGAGTTGTTGGTTTTTATGGCTCGGGGTGCGGAGGTATGAAGGAGTGATATGTGTAACATTCTTGGATAAAAATTTCGAATATGAGAATATTGTATGGTACTGTTGTAGAAATATTGAAGGCAATGGTCCATTCTTACGATGTGTAGCGAAATACTTCTTTTAAAGTTATTCCATGGATTGCATCGAGCAGTTAAGACTGCCACAAAAAAAATCCAATGGGGAACGTTTATGACAATAGCAACAACGTTAATAGCAAAAAGATGCAAGACGGCTCACAGCAAATCTGCGGATATATTGATTTTTATTGTGAATTCTTTCTATAAATGAAAAAAAAATGCGTTTGTAAACTCTCTCCCGTCGTAAAATGATTATGTCCAGAATTGTTTAGAATGAGTCGCAGAAAGGGTGCACTGTGCTGAGGAGCTGACTTCCCCCCGTCACCTTTTCTTTTCTGCTTAGCTGCACTGCAACCGCGGCGTCATGGGAAGCGGTCGACGGCGCTGGCTGGACGGTAGAGCCGCTGCATTTTTTATTTATATGCGAGTATAGGTTCGTTTGTGGCCCGGTGGGCAGGTGGACCACATGCCAACTGCTATATTGACAGGCGGCGGTCGCAATGTCTTGCACGACCCTTCTAATACTTGCGTATTAATAAAAATGTAAAACTTTGCCATAAAGCCACAAAGTTCACGGCGGTTTTATGCTGTTTTTCTATGTTTCCGCAATATTTTTTCGCGCTTCGAATACTGTGATCCTCATCGCCAACAGCGAAGCCCCAAAACTGCTTCCGTCGCCTGTATTCGCCCCAACCAGCCTGCGTCGACGCCCCAGGTATACCTACACTATAGGCCAAGTGCGGCGCACGCGAGTCAAAAATGCGACGCCGGAAGACTGAGGGAGGTTGCACGGCCTGCGTTTGAGAACAGGCACTGCAGTGCTGATCGATCTGGCTCACATGAGAAGACATGCTTAGTAAGAGGGCCACGCGCACAACACCGTATACGCTGGCAGAAGCTTGCCCCCGCTCGTTATCGTTAAGGGTCGCAGTAATGGCGGTCGCCTAGTTAAAAACAAGAGAGCTATTTTGTGCAGGCCGACCGAAAGCCATGTTAATTTGTTATAAAGGCTCGTGCACGCCGTTGCATATGCTTCTCAGGTGGGCGAAGAAGAAGGGATGCTCACTGATAATTCATTAGCGCTATTGCCACCCACTACAACACGGTTTTGCGTTTCTTTTTTGTTCTTCCTTGAGGACGCATTCTTGAAATGCCGTGCCTGCAACCTGCCCTGAGTGGGTCCTCATGCGCGCTCTTGAGCAACGTGCGGATGATGCTTGGTGCCCTCAGGAAAGATATAAACAATGATTGTTTCCATAATTTCATCGTTTTCGCTAGAAAACAGCTTTTAGTAGCTTGTAGAAGCACGTGAGAAAATACAAGTGCAGCTTTCCGAGTGCGAGTTCTGTGCAAACGCATTCCGGCCGATGCTCTTGCTACTGGTGATGAATTACTACACGCATTTCTCATCCGCTGCTTTCAGCCTTCTTGCAGGCGCTCCCATACAAGGCGGGGTGTCCTCTCGAAGGTGTGTTTTACCCCCCTCCCGCCACCCCCCCCCCCCCCCAGCTTTTGGCGCATTGTTCCTACTGCATCCGTCGGCGTTGACGCAGCAGCCATGGCGTGACGTCGAGCCACGCACTGACCAGCTCTTGTACGTCACTAGAGCGACATGTCTGCGTGCCGCCCACATAAGCCGCTGTCTTTGTGTCATTTCTTTCTGCGCAAGCAATGATGGCAGTGGCGGTCGGACATGGCAAATTATCACACCCTCGTCTCGGCCTCGGGCAATGGGAGCATCTGACTCATGACGGAAAGTGCGAACCCCCCTCAACAGAAGCCCTTGAACTCAAAGCGACAGTAGACAAAATCCGCTCGAGACCTTTGTTCGTGGAGTATTTGCCGCTTCGCTCTTAAGTTGCCCGTGACGGGCGCCCTTCAGCATTTTGCACGCTCGAAAGCACCGAGCACGAAAACAAAAAAGGACTCAAATGCGCGGTCTCATGCACGACGTGTTCGAACAGGCGCTCTTTTTTCTTTTGCAGCCTCCGCGGTGGCTCAGCGAATATGGCGCTCGGCTGTTGCCAAAAAGACGCGGGTTCAATCCCGGCGTCGCATTTTGATGGAGGCGAAATGCTAGAGGCCCGCGCACTGTGCGACGTCAGTGGACTTTAAAGGACCCCAAGCTGTAGAAATTATCTGGAGCCCTCCACTACAGCGTCCCTCTTATCCCGAGTAGCTTTGGGGCGCTAAACCACATAAAAAGCGAAGCCTTTTAATTTCTTTTTTGCCGGCGTATCTCAACGCGCAGTGCATTACAGGGACATGTTGGCGTTTATGCGGCGTCGCGTGTTGCTGACGAAGCACACAATGTGCACCGCTCATTCGAACACGGTGACGCCACTCGCAGCGCCACGAGCCATTCACCAGAGCCAACGCTAACGCGAGCGCCGATTAAAGGCAGCGAACATAGCTGCGAAACACTGCCGTTGCGTTATTACGTCAGGGCTCCCTATGGCGATGGGCGCGAATCGGCGCCCGCGCTTCCGTGCGCTCTGGACGGTCCCCGCGATGCGGGGAATGCAACCCCGGACGGAGTTGCTCCGGACCAAGCCACGCACCGAGCCGGCAACGCGCGGCCCAAAAGCGCCCGGCGTGAATTATGTCGCACCATTGTTATTCCACGGACGCCGCGGGCGGCTCCGATGGCCTCGTCCAAAATCGCCGGGCGTCGATAAACCACGCGTGCGCCCGACAAACGAGGGTTCCCGCTGCCACCAAGGGGACGCAGCCTCCCCACGGCAGAGGAAAAAGAACGCAAGTAATTGCTAAGACGGGCTGGATGGAGCTTCTACGTGCGCGAGAGGTTGCTTCACGAGGGAAGACGTAATCCCGGGGAGCATGAATATAACAGTACCTCCAATGCGCAAAGTTTCCAGCGCAGCGTCCGCACCTCGAGAAACGGTAAGGAGCAGCGCATACAAAGGGCCGCTACAGGGCATAGCGAATCTTTTTCATTTTCTCTTGTGGCTTTCTCACGGCAATTACCGCAATTAAATCCTTCAGCAAGCGTCTCTTCACTGAAAGGCGCAGTCCGGACGCTGGTCTATTAGGCACCTCTGAGCCATGCAAGTGTGAAAATAGTTGTCTTTTCCGCTTGTCCATTCACACCTTGAATACTGTGTCCTAGCTAGTGCCACCTATGACAAAAAAAATTCAGCCAGATTGTTTTTGCTTTAAGAAAGAGCTTGTGCCTTGGTTAACTGCCCTGGATAACAGCTTATTACAGACCTCTCATGCCCGTCCGTTTCCACAACGCAACAACTACACTGTAGCTGTTATCAGTTATGTCAAAATTAAACGAGGCTTCACTTTAACACCTCAAAGACCCTCGTTAGAGGGTATCACATAAGGGGTGAAGCACACAGAAATAGAAAGCATAATAAGTGCTGAATCATTTTCAAGCAAGTTATAAAGAAAAAACAATTTTCATTATTTAAGTACACGCGTCATTCGGCCAATGAACATAGATATATGAACGTAGAGGAACATAGGTAGGAACGTTGCCTTGTTCACTAACACATGTCTCAACAGAAATAGCATGCCTTTTTTGGTCTCGCGACTGCAGTGCGATTGCTCTTATTGGTGCGTTTTCACGCACAGTGATATCTTTACAGGCATTGCACTGTTTTAGGTGCTGATCAGTTTCCGATTGCGCTTGTACTTGACTTATTACGGTGCTTGTTGCTCTGCATCGAGCTGTCATTCTCCTTACTCCTGCCGTGTTGCCAGTGATGTGTGACACGCGGTGAAGGAAGTATGCTCTTTCATCCGTTTGCCTCCCCAGTGGGCATGTGCTGTGTATGCGTGCGTTTGTGCGAAATAAAGATTTGTTGCGCCATTTTCTTTGTGTGAGCCCGTAGAAAACATACGCGTGTGACTTATCTCGCTTTAAGTCTTGCTACCCGGATCTATTTTGCTGGGCGTCAGCCGTGATCCTGCAGTCAGTGATTTACTCAGCCATTGATCTTCCCCTGTGCCGGGCTGTCTTCGGCGCGTGTGGTCTTTAAAGGATGCTCGGTCTTTCTCTGTGAGGCCAGCCAATCCCAGAACGTGTTGGACACGGCTTTTGTCCCACCAGAATGGGCACTCCATCGCTTTCTCGCACATTCTTCTTTCGTTGGAATCCCGGCGACCTGCGTCGGTGGCTGGGTGGAGTTCCGCTGCTGACGTTTCTAGAAGACGCCAGATGAAAACCAGACCGCGGCGGCTGCGTTTTGGCGGAGGTGAAACGCAAAAAGACGCCTATGTGCTGTACACGATGTCAATGCGCATTAAATGATTCCCAGGCGGTCGAAATTATTCCGCAGCAGCCTCCAAAGGACTCTTGAACTCAGGACACCACTCGCGCTCTGTTGTCTTAAAAAGTTCAGGGGGCACTTTGTTGACGTAAAGTGCGGTGAGGCGAAAGCCTTTAGCGCGGCGTTGCTGCCTGTGTGCTTAAGATGTTAAGTACACAACTGTTTGTGAATCTTAAATGATGGAAACACTGGAGGGCGTTTGGGAGGCATCCGTCTGATTCGACGCCTCTCCAGCGTCCTAGACAAGGAGAACTACATATGCGTCGGCAGGAAGTAGCGCAGTCGTTAGCATACTCGGCTGTGGAACGGAAGGACGGACACCGCGAGTATGCGCCATTAAAGGCTTTCGCCTTAACATTCGTACAATAAAGTTATTACGACCACCACCGCCATTCACAACGGCGTCTTTTTCCCTCACACTTGTTTACCACCCTTCTTTAACAAGGCGGTTAAGTGGTGAAACGAGCAGGGACAGTTACTGCACCCTTTGCTTTCCTCAAAACTATTTTTTTAACCATAAGAGCCCCCGCCCCCCTTTCGTGGCCAAACTTCAGTAAAAACTGGCGACAAGGCTTGCTCAACGCCCTATCCATCCTCCCGTGTTCTCTTTACGTCGCTCACTCATAAAAATGCAAATAAATGATTCCGACTAATTGCAGAGGTATCTTACTATAGAGACGGGTACAACTCAGGAGCGAAGCGGCAAATGCCCCTCGAAGAGCTCCTCTAGCCAGTGGCGTCGACCGATTTCCTCCTCTCCCCCATGACTGGTCCCGTTTGGCCGGTTGGCGAGAAATCGCGGGGGATGATAGGTAAGTGGAGAACAACCGCGGCTAGATAGGATTTAACGCAGCGTCATGAAAATCGGTCGACGCAATTGGCTGGAAGGCCTCGTTTGAGGGGCGCATCTGCCGCTTCGTTCCTTAGTTCAATCCGACTATAGAACCTGTGTTGAAGCTCTAATCATTGAACCGCGGTACAATGTGAACCACGAAAGCTTTATTTCCTTTTCATGCGTGCTTTCTGCGCTGAATGTCTTCTACTCCTGAATGGGAGCAAGAAGGGGGCAGTCTCCCAGCATTTATCTGCCTACCGGTCTGCCGCCATTGACAACTGTAACTACGTTGGGTGAATTAGGCTCGATATTTAAGCGCAAGTTAAGGGCAGGGCTTTTGCGCGCTCTTTTTTCTGACCCTAAAGGGTATTTTGCCGATATTGGCGACGGCTCCTAGCCGCAGGGGGTATCTGTTGCTAAAGCCGTGGTCGTCTCTTCGGCGGACGCGGTTGCGTCTGGCGTCTCTTCTTGCAATCTCTTCCCTGACACCTCTCACAACTCTCTTTTGTCTGCACATCGCAATGATTGTAGCTAACCCGGCACGTGCACTTTGCTTTTCGCCCTTTCTTCAGTCGCAACAAAAAAATTCAGGAAGCACTTTGTTGACCTAAAGTGCGATGAGGCGATTAGCGCGGTCTTGCTGCTTCTGTGACTGATGTGTGGTTAAGACGTTAAGTTCACAATTGTTTGTGAATCTTAAATGCTGGAGACACTGGAGGGCGTTTGTGAACCACCCATCTGATTCGACGCCTTTCTGCAAACTCTCCAGCGTTTTAGACAAGGAGAACTACACATGCGTCGGCAGGAAGTAGCGTAGTCGTTAGCACGCTCGGCTGCGGAACGGACGAATGGCGGCTCGAATCTCATCGTGCACAAATATTCTTTTTCTTATCGAGTTGAAGAATGTCACTTATGGACGGACGGACACGGCGAGTATGTGCCATTAAAGTCTTTCGCGTTAAAATTCTGCTGATGTGCCCTGCACATGTGAGCGGTGAGCGGTGCCGAATCACAGGCTCGCTTGGCCGTCGACTGCCCGGTTGGGCTCACCAGGATGCTGAAACAGGCAGCAAAGTTGAGCACTCTTGCTGGTGCCTCGCTTAGAATGAAGTGAGAGAAATAACAAGTCAAGCCACCACACATGTAACAACAAAAACTTCGAAATCTGAAAACGTCAGTGCAAGAAAAAAAAGAGTAAATACAAGTGCTGCGTCACCTATAACCCCCAAGTTGGGTGCTTTGTTTATGCTTGGACGAGAGCGGAAGAGGGACGATTTAATTAGAACATTTGCTAGGGCAGGATGTTCGCGGCAGCCTGAAGACAATCATAATCGGAGATACGATGACGGTGGCTATCGTGGAATTATGATGGGAAAGGATTTGAGGTCTGAGGGCGCGCAGTGCGGAGTGGAGAGGACGCCTTATATACGTTAGACCGACATAAGGAGTAAAAAAAAAAGAAAAGACGTGCTAAGGTCTTCTTACAGCTCCGTAATCGTCATCATCATCAGCCTTGCTACGCCCACTGCAGGGCAAAGGAAGGCCTCCCTCATATTTCCCCAATTAACCCACTCCTGTGCCAGCTGCGGCCACCGTATCCCCATACACTGCTTAATCTCAACCACCTACCTAATTTTCTGCCGCCACCGGTGCTTACGGTTGCCTTCTCTTGGTATCATGTCTGCTACCCTTAATGAGCATCGGTTATCTTTCCTTCGCACTATATACATGCCCTGCAGAAGCCCATTTATTCCTCCTGATTTCGACTAGGATGTAATTAACCTGCGCGTGTTCCCTGACCCGCTCTGCCCTCATCCGGTCTCATCTAAACATAAACAACGCACCCCAAACTTCGACTTGGGGTTTATAGCTCACGCAGCATTTATATATATATATATATATATATATATATATATATATATATATATATATATATATATATATATATATATATATATATATATATATATATATATATATATATATATATATATATATATATATATATATATATATATTACACTGATATTTTGGGACTAATTTTTTGTTGTGGCATGTGCACCCCACTGACTTCTTATTTTTTTCTAATTTCATTGTAATTTATTTACCTCCCAACAAGGGTGCGACCAGTTCCTGCACCCTGTGTCCTACGCCCCGTCGTGCGCGACAGCCCCATCCCAGAGGCGCTGCGTGACTCACTGGTTCCGTTGGCGTTCCTGGACAGGATGCGTCCGGGACAGCCCGGCGGCACAGTGGCCGACGGTCCCTGTGACGGCGGCGGCGGCGCGGCTCCCGCTCCCAGCGGCCCCTGCTGGCCGGCCTCGGCGGCGGCGCCCGTCGACGGCGGTGGCGGGCAGTGGTTCAGGTACTCGCGCACCTGCTGCTCAGCCATCGACATGTCGCACAGGGCGCGCACCTGCGAAGACACAAGGCAGGAAGAGGGGGTCCTGTAAGCATATGTCCTTTGTTCCGACAGTTATGAGCCTGGTCTACTCCGGTTTCGCTAGTCGTTCCGTCTGCCAGCCCACTGCGCAGCAAAAAGATGTGCACAACCGGCAAAACTGCTGGCAGACCTGACGGCTTGATTAAAGAAGGTTGGACTTCGTGGTACTTTTGTCAGCAGGGTGAAACATGCTAACCACAGCTAAAAAACACATGGCACAACGATAAGATATCGACTGGAAACACGATAACGTGCCCACTGTCGGTATCGGGTCGTTGTACCTTGTGTTTCTTTAACGCCAGTTACCACGTTTATACCTGCCAAAGTTAATTTTTTATTTAAAGCATGGTTGCATGTTTGTAGCAATGCCGTTATAATATAACGGTCAAATTGTGTTCATGGTTTACTTACGAGATGTCCCCCTTCCCCTTTGTAATGTCCATATAGGATTTAAGACAAATGATAAAATAATAAAAACTCTTCGTAAAAACTGCAGAACCATTCAACGTAGTATGCTTAACCTTTCAGTTCGGACAGAAGAACAGCACAAGCTTCCTTTTGGACATGGCGACTTCAGGCAAGGTGTGCAAACGAAAGGGAATACTCTTTGCATGAATATCTCGTTCGCCTACCAACCAATTTTTGTCTTTTATGCCTGAAGTCTAACCCTACAGACATAAGAGAACTAGCAGAGCTATCGAAGTGCATAAATGAGCGCAAGGTAGCCGACATAAGGAAGTTTAATACGGAGAGAATGAAGCGTTCTCTAATGAACACAGACAGCCTGAAATCGCTGAAGAGAAAACTAGGCATAGGTAGAAACCAGATGTATGCAAAGAGGGCAATGTCATTAGCAATATGGATAAGATAGTTAATGTAGCCGAAGAAATCTATACACATCTATACTGTAGCCGATATAATCAGAATGTCAGTGAAAGAGGAAGTAGAGCAGAGCACTGGCACATACCACCAGTAACGAATGAGGAAGTAAAGAAAGCTCTAGGAGCAATTAAAACGGGGAAAGCAGGTGATGAGGATCAGGTAACAGACGATCTCTTGAAGGACAGAGGGGAGATTGTGCTATGAAAACCAGCCGCCTTGTATACGCAGTGCGTTATGACGTCGACCCTACCAGAAGCTTGGAAGAACGGTAATCTTAATTCATAAGAAAGGAGGTGCCAAGGACTTGAAAAATGACAGACCGATCAGCTGACTGTCCGTTGCATACAAGGTATTTACGAAGGTTGTTGCTAATAGAGTCAGGGCAACCTTAGACTTTAATCAACCAAATGATCCGGCAGCCTTTCATAAAGGATAAGGGCTGTCATAAAGGCTTTCACAAAGCACCTTACCTGGAATGAGCATGTTGATCACCTCCAATCAAAATTGTCATCTGCCATTGGTGTCATTGCTCGCCTGCGTCGCATTCTCCCGACCAAGGTAAAAATAATGTTCTATAATGATCTGGTGGTATCTGTCATGCAGTACTGCATCATGTTGTGGGGCACAACTGGTGTGACAAACTTTCAAAAACTACATTTGCGCCAAAAAAGAGCTGTGCGTTACATAGCTGATGTCCATTATACGTACTCCACGGAACCACTTTTTTCTAAATATGAAATTCTTCCTGTGTATTGTTTTTATAATTATAGGGTGATGTTGTGCTACAAAAGTTTCGTAGAATTTGGCGTTGATGATACAATTCATCTGGCAAAACTCCGAGAGAATACAAATATTCGTCAGACCCGACATAAAAAAAATGCGGTTCGTACCTGCCCTGAGAACCTCCTATGATGAACAATCTTTATCTTATACATTACCTTCGCTGTTAAACTTATTAAAGCGACACAATTTTGATCCCTCCAGAAACCGAAACCCTCGCATTAAACGTTTTTGTCAACTTATTTATTTGCAAGACTAGACCATGCCTTTTTATTCTCCTATTTTATTCACCACTGTTGCCTATGTGTGTTGATTATTTGTATTACCTTTTTCTTGTCTGATTGCTTGCCGTCTTGTTTCACTCTGTATTACCCGTTGCTTTGTGATGCTTTTTTTATTTCTTGTGTATGACTGGCCGTCATCTTGCTGTCATGCCAACTTGCAAGGGGTCGGAACCTTGTCAAGCTGTCCGAGCTTTTAGTCCTGTACTCCTCCTTTTCTAAAGAAATAAAATGATTGATTGATATACCGCAATTGATCATATTACTATCAATAAGGTGATAGAGAAATGCGCAGAATATAACCAAGCCCTATATATAGCTTTCATTGATTGCGAGAAAGCATTTGGCTCAGTGGAAACCTCAGCTGTCATAGAGGCATTGCGGAATCAGGGGGTAGAAGAGCCTTATGTCAAAATACTGGATGATATATGTGGCAACTGCACAGCTAACATAGTCCTCCATAAAGTCATCAATAAAAAAAAATCAAGTAAAGAAGGGCGTCAGGCAAGGAAACACGATCTTGCAAATAATATTCACCGCCTGTTTACAGGATGTATTCCGAGGCCTGGAGTGGGAACAGTTAGGGGTAAGAGTTAATGGAGAATATTTAAATAATCTGCGATTCGCTCATGACATTGCCTTGCTGAGTCACTAAGGAGATGAACTGCAAATAATGATCAATGAGTTGGACAGACAGAGAAGAACAGTAGATCTAAAAATTAACATGCAGAAAACCCAGGTAATGTTGAACAGTCTAGCAAAGGAACAGCAGTTCACAGCTGGTAGCGAGGTGCTGGAAGTGGTAGGCGAATACGTCTACTTAGTGCATGTAGTGACTGCAGATCCGAATCACAAGAGCGAAATGAGAAGAACTAGAATGAGGTGGAGCGCATATGGCAAGTTCTCTCAGATCATGGGTGGCAGTTTACCAATATCCCTCAAGAGAAAAGTATATAACAGCTGGGTCTTACTACGGGGAAGAAACGTGGAGGCTAAGGAAAAGGGTTGAGCTTAAACTAAGGACAACGCAGCAAACCATGGAAAGAAAAATGATAGGTGTAACGTTAAGAGACCGGAGGCGGGCAGAGTGGGTGAGAGAACAAACGCAGGTTAATGACATCCTAGTCGAAATCAAGAGGAAGAAATAGGCTTGGGCAGAGCTTGTAATGCGAAGGCAAGATAACCGCTGGCCCTTAAGGGTAACGGAGTGGATTCCAAGCGAAATAAAGCGTAGCAGGTGGCGGCAGAAGGTTAGGTGGGCGGAGGAGATTAAGTTTGCGGGGATACGGTGGGCGCAGCTAACAAAGGAGGTGGCTAATTATAGAGACATGGGAGAGGCTTTTGCTCTGCAGTTGGAGCTGTCAGGCTGATGATGATGATGCCTGAAGCGTGAAACATTTTGTAGTTGTGGGCCACTCGCAGCTTTTTTCAAGTCATATTTTCTTCATCATCACCATCAGCCAAACTACGCCCACTGCAGGGCAAAGACCTCCCCATATCTGTCAAATTATTTCTAAGCTGTGCCTGGCGCGGCCAGCTTATCTCCGCAGACTTCATAACCTGATCCGTCCACCTACCCTTCTGCCGACCCCTGCTACGCTTGCCTTTTCTTGGAATAGGGTTCATTACCTTTAAGGACCAGCGGTTGTCTTGCCTTCTCGTTACATGCCCTGACCAAGACCATTTGTTCCTCTTGATTGCGATTAGGACGTCACTCATTCACCAGCGTTTGTTCCCTCACCAAATGTGCTATATTTCTGTCTGTCAACGCTACACCTACTATTTTCTTTTCCATAGCTCGCTGTGCTGCCTTCAGGTTAAGCTTAAATCGTATTTTATGCTCCCTTGTTCGAAGAAGCCGTTTGTCCGCATTTAATGTGGGAGACTGAACGGTGAAGAAACGCACTGAAGTACTGCTCTGCCCAAAGCCTCGCCCTCCTTTTCCTTATTAATAAATTCTTGAGACAAACTTGCAGTTTTTTAGCTCAGAGTTTCTGGGGATGACTACATAAGCAGTTGTAATGCGCATGCAGCGGTCATGGACAGAGATCACTCCCTTTCGATGCTGATGCTATCATCATGGTGGAAACACTTTATGTGCCCAATGCAGCGTTATTTGTGCGAGCATTATCGTCTCCCCTGTGGCTCATCCTGAAGCTGGTGATGCGTTCACGTTGTTTAACCATCCTTTTTGATGGCACAGGAGAACACACTTATTTAACATACATGAACAGCATGTTCGGGGAATGCAGTAGAAGTATAAGCTTGTTTGTTGGTGAAAAAAAAAGTACGACTTTTATGCTATGCTACGTAAGCGACGGAACTGAGCGTAAGCCCTGTCTATCCCGGAGGCGGCGGCCGCATTTTGATGGAGGCAAAACACAAAAGGCGCCCCTGTGCTGTGCGATCCGAGCGCACATCAAACAGCAGGTGGTTTGAATTAATCCGAAGCTCTTCACTACGGCGCTCCTCCAAGCTGATGTGTCGCTTCGGGATGTTAAGCCCGAGAAGTGACAATTACAATCGTCGGCATATTTTTTTTGTTCCAAATCTCTGCTCTTTGCATGCATTCCCTGACTCGGTCGTGGGTCACGTCGTGTATTCCTGCTGTGGCGCACGAATGCTGCTGAGTGGCGCTATAAAGCCTGAGATTTTTCAAGGAGCCCACGAAGAACTGACATGCCAGGTTGATTTTTCCATCTGTTCCGATAAGTTGACTTCGCCGGACGATGGCTGGTAGGTCACACAGCATCCAATGAAATCTGAGCCCCCGTGGGCCTCGACGCAGAGAGGCATCGGCGAAGGTGTTCCTTCCTTCTCTGAAGGTGCGGTGTCCACCGACTGTAAACCTACTGCCCCACTTCTGACCTTATGCCTACTTATAAACGCCACACTGACGCGCCTCCCGGAGGTGCTTCCAAGCGGCGTTTTAAGACCGGGCGTGCCGCCTGGATCAGCGAAGGCTGCACGATCGCGGCCTACGTGACGCCCCGTGCCCGGGGCGGTCACCTGGTCGCGAGGAAGAGCTACGCGTGGCTGACGGATGGTGTCCAATGAACATTGTGCACTGTAAAAACTCAACCTGATGCCGAATTTGCAAATTCCTCAATCGCAAATAAAGTGCCTGACGATAAGATTGCAAATCAAGGAATCGCGCGTCTGCTGCTCTTTTTGTACCGCGAAAGTCGAGAGTTGAAAGAAGACTGCCATAGGGTTAAGAATATGGGTGCAGTCAACGGTTTTTGTATATGCTCTTCAAATTTTTGGGAAAAAACTTGCACGGTTTCCTTGCAGAAGAGTGGCGCTGGAGACCGAGCAGTCTTCGAACGGCGAAAACCCGCTTTCATTTCCCGATGCTAGCAGCCCCACTGATCGACTGCAAGATGGCCGATGCGTAATTCTTTCAGCACTCGCAAAAAAGGAAAGGAAAATGGGATACTATGCGTGGCCCCAACCTATAGCGTACCGCGTTCGTTTCCTCTGCAAATCATCAGCATTAGGGCGTACAAAGCGCAATACTCTTAAGCGTAATCCAAATCTCATACCCCTCACGAGCACAGGGCATTAAGCGAAAGGCATGCATGCGCTGGCAGCATTGTCCATAAGCGCAGTGACTATAACATAATGTCGGGCCGTAGTAATCAAGTAGCGCTGGAAGAGTGCGACATAACAAAGGACGCTACAAATTCCTTGAGAGCCTATGGAGGCTTGCTAATCTCACACGCAATCTGGCAATCTACCCAAGTAGGAAATCTGAAACCTGGACCTAATAAAAGGATCGGTTCTAGCGCCGAGACATACAGCACGCAAGAAAGAAGACTGAAGACAACACGGGGGCGCTTACTCACAACTGTTTAATGCGGTGGAAGCGATCTACATATGTACCCTTCCAAAACCTTTGCGCATGCGCACGCGTACAAAGCAAAAGGAAAATACATCTGAAACTTCTTGTCACAGCAGGCATGAATGGAATCTCTTTTGAGCCTCATTTAGACAAGCAGGCGTGGCACTGGCGCAGTTTGAACCCACATTTTTTAAGTGAAAGGCTTCCAAGGTTTCAGGAGCTGCTTGTTGTCTGCTTCTGCCCGGAATCCTGGCCTCGCGGAACCGTGGTATACAGTTGGTGCAAGCCCCGCACTATTCAACAAGTCGCTCATCCTCTTTATTATCTATATCTGTTGCATGCTCCCTAAGTCGGCCGTTCACGCAACGCCCCGTCTGGCCAATGTAGGATTTTCAGCAAGACGGGGGAATTTCATACACCACATTGGTGGCACATTTTACAAATCGCTCGCCATTTCTTTTCTCGAATGATCCCACTTTGGCTGACAAAGATATCAAGCACATTACCGCGCCTTCTGGCCAAACATGACGCACACGATGCCGGCGTATCGCGGTTATGATTAAAACACCTTAGAGGATCCATTTCTTTGAAATAATTTCCTGTTTGCATCTGGTCTCCTGTTTGCATGGCTGTCTGGCTTCTTTTTCTACACAAGTGTTTAATTATTTTCATTTTGTGCCATGTATTTCAGTGCATTGTTTGTATTTTCTTTTGTTTTGAGTTGAAAAATTATTGCTCTCCTATTCTGGGAATAGCTAGTATTCCTGATTCACGAGTACCATATGAGTGTTTGCCAATGCTGCCATGTGTAACCAGAGGTGGTGGGTATTTCAATCTGCTCTGTGCAGCTTTTTCTACGCCCCTTCCTATGTAATTTATGGGAAAAATAAATGAAATGACATTACGATCAATGACACCACAACACAGGTGACTGCAACAGAAAACAATTGTATACTGTGGGGTGCAGCACCCCGAAGCGACACATGGGGGTCACGAGGGATGTCATGGTGGAGAGGTCCGGGTTATTTTGACCATCCGGGCTTCTTGTCCTGACATCGCACGGCACGGGAGCGGCCGCCGCAGGCTGGATCGAACCCGCGACCTTGGCATCCGCAGCCCAACACAGCCAGTCAAAAAGACAGCCAATAGGTTAAAGGGTCCGGTCGAGAAGGAGCAAGAAACGCTTTCCGAAGAAATGTGGGTTGCAGCCGCCGTCGCTTCGAAGGCGCCGAAGAGATGTCGGAGGGCACGCTGGGCTGCGCGAGGACGACAGCGAATCCATGCGCTGGCAGTGGGCAGCATTCTTTACTCCCTTCCACGCATCCAGATCAATGGATGGGAAAAAAGACGCCTTCCACTTGCCGCCTATATATGGCGCAGCTTTGCAGCTCGCGCTACTCCCTCAACCACACAGAGATCGGCAAATGCTGCCTAGCTGAAAACAGACAAGGGAAAGGCAACACACATATGAAGGCAGCCAACAATCGTCGGAACCAAGGAGCACAGGGGAATGTTTCCACATCTTTCTGTTTCTTTAATCAGTGGTGTTGATCAAACAAATAAATAGCGTAATAATTTTGTCGCTGATATATAATTGATTTCAAAGTACAACAAGAACAACCCCATGCCGAAGGCAAGAGGCGAACTCACGGCCTCCGAATTTCGCGTCCGGTGGCCTTCCAACTGATCTTCGGCAGCGGCAACATTAGGCGGCAACTGTCCAATCTTCTGCTTTCGCGGATATTGCATGCAACCTTGCTTTCCCAGTCTTAACCAGCGCCACTCTTTTGCGTAGCGGCGGAAGTAGTGTAGGTCCTGTGTCATAGGACTGCGAGGGCGAAAACTGTGCGCGAAGGCTGTCAGAACCTATAGGCTAAGCTGTTGAGCAGAGGAGGGAAAGGAAAAGAGGGCCTCGGTGAATTTCGACCACCTGCTGATGACAGCATACGGGCGCCTGTTGCGAGGCAAGGGACGAAGCGGATGAAGAAGAGAGAAAAGGCTCTGCAGTGGATGCCTGTGGACTAATTGCCCCCCCCCCCCCCCCCTGACGTGCGCTGGCATCACGCAGCATGCGGCACAGTACGTAAGGTGTGGCGAAGGAGGTGTCCTCATTTATTCTCCGGCTCTTTCTGGCTGTGTTTTTTTCGGCAGCAAAGAATGAATTTATTGGCACGAAAATCGGATCTGTTACGGTATTCTGAATGCAGCTCTTCACATGCCCTCTGCCACCGCTGGCAGGCCGCGTGTTACGATGACCCTCCGGGGTGTTCCCTTGGCTGTCCATTCCTCGCTGTGGCACAGAGCGACACACGCCAAGGGGCGTGTTACGCCCACGACGTGGAATCCACCAAACTTGGAGCTGCGCTCTGAAAGCTACCGGCAGCCTTGACTGCACTGCGTGCGGGGAATACATTGGATTCGACGCAATGTATGACAGACGCCGGTTGAGGCTTCTTTCAGCCGCGATGCAGGTGGAGAGGGAAGGGGGGCAGGTGGCAAGTCCATGACAACCTCACATTTGCCTCGACCAACGAGCGAATTTTCTGAGCGACCAGAGCGCCTTTGTGCTGTGGCTTGTAGTGCTATCGCGTCAGAAATTTCCCCCTGCGAAGGACGGGCGAATGGCGGCGTGGCGTAGCCTCCGCAATCCGTGCCCAGATATCGGTGTCGAGGCACGCCTCACACTTGCGATGAAATTGGCAAGTGGTGGCGCCACTTGCATTTAGCTGTGGGGTCTTTTCTCGCTTACAAACGCTCCGCTCCCGCTGTGGCTGGAACGCGGTTTGCGGTCCACTCTTGACCGTCCCCGGTGTCGCCTGAAGGAAGCGCGGACGCATCCCTGGCCGCTGACAGACCGCGAAGCTCGTCGAGCACGGCGCATGGGGACGCCGCGACACGAATGCGATCCCACGTCCATGACGAGGTGCGGCGGCGGCGAGGAGCGTCCGCCTACGCACACATCGCCCAGTTTAAATTTGTCTACAGGGGCCGGCTTAAGTTCTAATGCGAAAGCATTACAGGCCTCGTCGAAACGAAAGACCAGCGTCGCCCAAAAACTATTACAAAACTCGCCATTGGTCCAAACAGTGCCACGTCAACAAAGGCGGAAAAATACCAAATATTAACTAGTAACACTCAGTACTACTACTTGCAACTGCGCCAACTGCAAGTACTAAAAGGAATTTCAATAAAATTTAATTATAAATTTAATAAAATTTGATTAAAATTCGAGTCTAATTGGATTAAAATTAGAATGTAACTGGAGCAGAATTGCAATCATTTCGAATTACTGGTAATTTTTTTAGCACTTCATCAAAGAAGCTCAGCACGAGAGAATTAAGGAGATGTTTTGGGTTTGATAACATGGGAGGCAACTTTTCCATCGACTGTTGTGATGAGCTGTTGTTCCAGCTGTAGAGTTATCGTTAAATAAGCAGACAACTCGGAAACTGCGACTAAAAGAAGTTTCCATCTCTTTTGTCAACACAGAGTACGGTTGTTTGTGCGCGTGCAGTCTTCATAGAGGCACGCTGTCCTTGAGCGTCGTCTCGTTTTCAGTCCTCGAAAACTCGGGACATAAGAAAGACATGGAGAATGCCTCATGTTGCCCTGAGAAGAAGTAAACGAGTCCAACACGAAGCGCAGAGTGGCCTAAAGAATGCGATAGAAGAGAATGGACAGCTCGGAATCTTCATGCCGAGGCGGCGGAGGATGCAGACGTGCGTTGCTCTGTCAGACGACATCGCGGCAGTCGCCAAGCTGCCTCTCTTCACGCCTTGTCCAGCCACTCGTAGGCGACGGGACCGTGCACAGTGCGCCCGGCGTGTCCAGGGCAAGAACTAGTCGGTCACCAGATCGCGGAAAAGAGCTACCCGTGTGTCCCTCGCTGTAAGAATGAACGCGAAACAGAAGCCGCGCTGCTTTGAAGGGGGAGCGACACGTGAACTCGCGCAGAGAGAGAGAGAGGCAGCGCCGAAGCAGGCTCACCAGCCGTCCGCGACGAGCGTCAAGCAGGAAAGCACCCAGCGTGTTTGTTGAAGGGGGAGCGGCCCCAGTCGGGTTAGGAATCCACCGGGGAAGCCACCTTAGGCAGCGTCGCGACGCACGCACAAACTCCGCAGCCCTGACGCGGCGTCGCCGGCACACGTGAGCGCGGACCGAGCGCTGCACGGTAGCGACGAGCCTTGCGGTGGAGCGCCCTTCTCCGGAGAGACTGGGCGCCGGCCGGCAACTGCGCCGCCCGAAAAGCAAAGCGGCAGCCGAGGAGGAGGGAAGACAACGCCCTCTCTCTTCTCCGCGCGCCGATTTTTTGCTGCTCTTGGGGGAACAGCCCGACCGGACGGAGAAAAGCAGCGAAAGTGGCGCCGACGGAAGAAAAGAAAACGTATATCGACAGCGAAGCAAGGAGCAAAAGCTCGCGGGTCGCGGCAGCAGCGAAGAAACTACAACGCGCCGGCAAACAAGTGCAAAGAGCCGAGGGGGAAATAAAGCAAACACACGAGGCGGCAGAACTGAGGAGCCAGAAGAATCGAGAGGCGATTGTTTTATAAATAAGTCGTCTCGACGAGGCAGCCTTTCTTGCTTCTGCTGCTCTTACGCCGCGTTTTTAGCAGCCGCCGTACCCCGGTCGTATTTTTCTTCCCTCTCGATGATGGAGTGTATTGAGGTGAGTGGGTGCCTTGAAAAGCGACGCAAGAACAAAACGAAGCCCTGACGAAACCCCGTAAGAAGCGAACAACGCACGCAATGCCTCCTCCGAGAACGACCGAGTGCGGCGCAGCCTGTACATGCGGGATTTTACTGTGTCTGCGCTCTCATGGCAGCGGGAGGACAAGGAGAGGCTCGCTGGTTGCAACACGACACAGCGTGCACGGCCCACGCAACATCGGCGCCATGTCACCGCGAGAAACGGTGCCCAACAATTCATGCAAATCTGCTCGTGTTTTGTACTCCCTCGATCCAGTCTGCAGTTGGTTGGGTTATCCCGAACTCCGTTTGTCGTCGGCACACCTGCAGGACACATGAGCAGCGTTCTGCGCATGTTGGCGCCCTCTCCGCCCATGCACCAGATACATCTGTGCGCCACCCTGCAACGCTGTCCGTTCCGTATTGGCTTTTGCGTCATCCCTTGCTGTTCGCACAGGCTCAAGATAAGCATAAACAAGGCTCCAGTGGCAGCTTGCGACGCTGTCCACGTCAACCTCGTTGTGTATCTTGTGCATGCCTCTGCGCTCTTCGTATACTTCCAAAGCGGGCCCGAACAAGTCCAGCGTTCTTTGCACAATCGCCATCCCTGTTTCCTTCCTAGTATCTCGCGCCTGTTCGCGATGCGATGCTCATACATTCAAGAAGCTCAGTTCAGTATTATTTACTAAAATGTCCCCCGTTCAACTACGTGTTACGAAAGGGGTGAAATGTCACTTCACCCACATAAACAACGGGCTATCGCCAAGTAATGGGAGCCCAGTAATGCAGACAAGCACGGTATGTGTCCTTTGTGCTGCGCTTTGACCATGGCTCAACCTTATGTACACGACGCCCCGAAACCTTAAGTGCGCCGCCAGCATGGAAGGAGGCTAAATTGATACCATAAAAAAAGGCGATATCCAGGAACTGATGAGGGTTCTTGTATCGCTTGTAGCTGCTGGTTTGCAGGGCTTTTTTCAGGTTTCTCTCATAACGGCAAGTAGCAGGTAGCTAAGAAGAGGCGCAATACAGCCCTGCAAACCAGCAGCTCGCCTAGCGTCTTACGCTATGCGGGCGATTTTTTGATCGTTTACAAGGCATCTGATTCAGAACCTCAGCGGGATGTGGACGACCTTTTCAAGACCGTCGCAGAAACTTTTAAGGACTTCACTTTGACAAAGGAATTACCTGAAAATATCCAATTCCAGTTTCTTGACCTCCACCTATTCATACGCCCAGAACACATATGCTGGTGTTACCCTCCGCGCTCAAAGAAAGGCATCATGCCATACCTGTCAGCGCACTCCAAACTAGTTAAAAGGGCAGTAGCGACAAGCGCCGTGAAGAACGCCCTCAACCGGTCATGTCATCATCGCATCAATGAAAGCATCAAGGGTCAGCTGCAACGACTGCGCACTGCTGGTTTCCCGGATGCGGTTCTCCGTACTGTTGGCAACAAGATCCTGAAATACTTCCGGCAAGCGGCCACAACGACGCAGGAGCACGAGGGAAGACAGGAAACTGTTGTGATCCCGTACGTGCACAGCGTGAGTCACCCGCTGAAAAAAAGCTTTAGGGTGGTGCGACATCAGGTTGGTTTTCACTGCGCCAAGCAAGCTGGAAAAACTTTGCAAGTTGGTCAATCGAGCAGATACGTTGCCAAAGCAATGTGGAAAGACACACAAAAAAGCTTTCGTTGATTGTACAAAGGAAGTCGCCTACGATATTCCTTTATGGCGTTGATCAGCATGCATAGGACAAACTGGGCGCTGTTTGAATGACAGGCTCAGAGAGCATAATAAATATATAAAAGACGGCGCAAGGCAGAACTTGCCTGAACACGTGACCTCATGCCAGTGCACTGCCACTTTGGACAGGACCAATGGTCTTAAACGATACAAGAACCAGCTTGACCGCAAACTTTTTGAGGCGTATGCCATTCATCAACGATGGGAGAAGTGCGACCGCACTCTTTCTCCTAACTTTAAAAGAAAAGAAATCAGATTTCTCGATGGCTGATCAGAAGAATCTTGTCACCTAGTTTTTAAGGTTTCTCGCTTTTATAATATGTATGGGTTTTATATGTTAACGTTGCTGCAATAAATTTCTTTCAGTTGATAGTCAGCGCCCGTGTGTGTGTCTTCCTTTCTTGGTCCCGTTTGCTGCGCTGTTTCCATGCAAAGAATGTACCAACTAGCCCGGCTTACTAATTTGTTGGATGTTCTACCATAGATCATATTCACACTATTCGCCGCGGTGGCTGAGTGGTTATGGCGCTCGGCTGCTGGCCCGAAAGATGCGGGTTCGATACCGGCCTCGGCGGTCGAATTTCGATGGAGCCGAAATTCTAGAGGTCCGTGTACTGTGCAATGTCAGTGTACGTTAAAGAACCCCAGGTGGTCGAAATTTCTGGAGCCCTTCACTACGGCGTCTTTCATAGCCTGAGTCGCTTTTGGAAGTTAAATCCCCATAAAACCAAACCAATCACACTATCAATCAGGTGATAGAGAAATGCGCAGAATATAACTAACCACTATATATAGCCTTCATTGATTACGAGAAAGCATTCGACTCATTGGAAACCTAAGCAGCCATATAGGCTGTACGTAACATATAGGAGAATACGTAACAAGGCATTGCGTAATCACGGTGTAGAAGGGCCCTATGTAAAAGTAGTGGAAGATATATATATATATATATATATATATATATATATATATATATATATATATATATATATATATATATATATATATATATATATATATATATATATATATCAGCTGCGCAGGTGCTATATCTAAAAACTATACATAAAGAACTACGTCTGACAAGAGCCTCATATTTTGAAGTGAACTTTCTCGTGTGCCAAAATGATAGC
Organism: Amblyomma americanum; assembly: GCF_052857255.1. NCBI lineage: Eukaryota > Metazoa > Arthropoda > Arachnida > Ixodida > Ixodidae > Amblyomma > Amblyomma americanum. The sequence goes on from NC_135502.1 coordinate 169,987,219, forward strand.
CGCAGATTACGGCACAAGCTAAATGTTTTAATGAAACGGGACTCGAGGGTAACACCCGAAATCCACATTGTCGTGAACGGCGTAGAAATCGATGTTGACGCACTTCCCGGTTGTATTAACCACCATTTCTGCTCTAATGGTCGCCAAACTGCTAGTGTGAATGCATGCCGTTATATTAATGCACACTGCACAGACTTCATCTTTCCTCACCCTACAAACGAAGGTGAATTAACGATGCTTTTCAGAGAACTGAGCAACAGTGTTGCCTGTGATGTAGGTGACCAGCAGATCGGGCCCATGAAGTATGCCCTTGACCTACTTTCACCTGTTCTTGTTCATGCTTACAATATTTGTCTTTCATCAGGCCAATTTCCAAAAAGAATGCAGGTGGAAAAGGTGCTAGCCCTTTTCAAAAAAGCTGACAAAGCTCAAATTTCTAACTATAGGCCCATTTTCATACTTCCAATTTTTTCCAAAGGACTTTAGATTATCATTTTTTGTAGGCTATGTAGCTTTTTCGATAAGCATAAGTTAATAACCCCGCATCAACACGCCTTCCGCAAAGGCATGTCGACCGAACTGGCACTCCTTAAAAAGAAAGATCTAATCCTAAAGAACATTGAGGAACGCTTATTAACCTTAGGCGTTTTTGTCGACTTGTCCAAAGCCTGCGATTCCATTGACCATAAACTTCTGGCTTGCAAATTGTCTTACTATGGCATTCGTGGCATCGCCCTCAACTTAATTGAATCATACCTAAGTCATAGAAGGCAAGTTGTGCATGTGAATGGCATACCATCCAACGTCTTTCCTGTTGTTGTAGGTGCCCCGCAAGGAAGCATTTTCGGTCCTCTATTGTTTAACATTTTCGTTAACGATCTCACTGACATTGATTAGAGTACGACTTTAATTACGTATGCTGATGATACCACACCTCTCTTCTCGTCCACATCTCCAGATGACCTAACCCCTACACGTTAACCACGTGCTTTCTAAGTTACATCTGTGGTCTATTGAAAACGACCTGTTAATAAACACCGTTAAAACTAAAGCCTTACTCTTCCAACCGAAAAACATGAACACTGCGTTACCTGGTGATATACTACTAAATAAATTTAAAATCGAAGTTGTACGAACATTCATATGTTTGGACGTGCACTTTGATCATAATACGTCCTCGCACTCTCATATAAATTTTCTCACCGGTAAACTGTCTCAGGTGCTGGGTTTAGTCCGTTATGTCAGATGTCTTCCCTTACTATATAACGCACTTTTGCTCAGTCATCTAATTACTGCTGTCTTGTATGGGGGACAGCAACTTGCACAAAGATTCACAGACTGCTTGTCATCCCAGAAAAAATTTCTCCCCGTTGCTGTGGCCACGGGGACTGCTGTGGCCACGGAGCCGAGGATCTTTTGCTCTGTTAATGGGCGAAGATCGAGGCGGTCCAGGGCACAACACAGTGTATGTCTTGCACTCGCAAATGCAGGGCACTCACAGAGAAGATGAGCGATGGTCTCCTCACGGAAGTAGTAAGGGAATATATCTAATCAAGCAGGTAATGTCCACAGATCCGGACCTGGTGAGTGAAACAACTAGGCAAATAAGAATGGGTTGAGTCGCATCTGGCAGGCATTTTTATGTGATGAAGAGGCAGTTTACCAGTATCATTGAAGAGGAAAGTATATACACAAGTATATACAGAGGCAAGTACTAAGCGATTTGTAGGGGTCCGCCATGCCCGTTGACGGACCCTCCAGCGCCGTCTCTGCGCTGTCACTTCGCCTTCCCAGTTCTCGGCTGCCGGTCCTCAGCCCTGGCTCACCCAGGTAAACAGCTAGTTCACTATGAACCACATAACCTCCCAGACGCAGAAGTATCTTCACGTCGCTGGCGTCGCTACCACCTGAGCTTGCCGCCAAGTCCGAGATCTCGTCATAACTCCGCCCGTCTCGGCCCCGTTTGACACGTTGCCTGCGGAGCTCATCAGGCGAACAGTCCGTTTCGGAACATTGTCGCCTGCAGCAGCTCATCTCCTTCTCCGAAGAACTGGGGGAGCGCAAACCTACACACTCAGAAGCAGAAAGTATCGTTCCAGGTCCCAGATTTACCGAACTCCTTCACTAGCGGACGGGGGGACTTACTGTAGCAGCAGCAGCGGCCCTGCAGCACGAGCGGCACCAGCCGCCGAAGTGGAGCCGAATTGAGCTCACTCCTGTTGTCGGTGTAACGCGCCGTTCGGCTCATTCTGGGTCAAGACATCTTATGCTTTAGCACTTCAGTAGTAAATCAGCCTTTAATTTAAAAAGGGTAGAAACCTTTAAAGGTACGCTGAGTTCATTTACTGATTTTCGATTTCAACCGGACAAGCTACGCGTTCCACGGCTTGATGCTCGTTGAGTACGAGTGCCAGAGGGTTACAAGTGATAATGAACAAAATGCGGGTGCCAGGATAGTGCTGAGACAAAAGGACCGTTGGTTTAAGCAGTGCATATGCACCGTCTTTACCCAAAGTAACCAGGTTGCATGGTCCTGCTTCTCACTATAGTACAGTGGAGGCCTTACAGCCTCCCTAAAGAAGGAGAGATTTTTGTAGGGGGGGGGGGGGGGGGGCAACGGCTCTCCTCGTCTTATGGAGAGTTAGAGCTTAAGGGTGGCATATAGGCTTTCGGCTAGGAAGCAATCCATACAGCCTGGTTACTTTTGGCAAGGACAACGTTTTTGTGCACTGCTCCTCTACTTTGGACACACACCGGGTGTATACAGAGGCGCTCCATGTTCTCGTCAAGCTTTACCTACTGGCATATACAGCCTTCTACTCAGGTGCCGTGACCACCTTATCAGAGCCGTTACTCGCTTAAGGAGGTTTTTCACGGTAGGTAAGGAGACCAACAAAAGTTGTTACCGTAACAAACCACCGACGGCGTCAGGAAAAATAATTACGCTCTATTTGAGCGACTCTTCCATCGCTGCCACTGTCATGCGAACAACCTTATCCGAGCCTCTCGGGGTTCTGCCCATATTTCTGCTGCGGTCATTTTTTCTTTCGTTTCAATTCAAAAACTTCGCTCTTGTGACGGCGCTTGCTGCTTTCAAAGTTCTTTGCTTGAGTTAGAGTGAGCAGTGCGTCGCAACTGAGAAATGCACTCGCATTTATCCGCACCAAATAAAGCTATTCCGACATGAAGGCGACATGACACAGAAGGCCTGGCTCCACTTTCCTAAACGAGGCAAATCCATGTCAGCGTTGCTCGCCTCCTCTTGCTTTGGCTGCTTTTTTAGTTTATTTAGTTCGTGACCGAGCATTCGACCGTTCAGGAATACACTTCTGCTTACCTTGTCTTGTGGCCCGGTCACCTAACTTCTACACTACAAAACTTTAAAGACTATATTGTACGCGTTCATTGCTGGCACTTCAACTGTTATTGCTAATAAATAAGCGAAGATAGGCTAGATGTGACGTCTGATCGCCCAAGGAGGCCACATATAGCAGTAAGAAAAAAAAAACGGTACTTCTACCACGGCCAATATTATTCATCGAAAAAAGCCGATAATTGAGTTGTGACATAGACAGCGAAATAAGTCCGCTGAATATTCAGCAAATATAAATCCAAAAGTCCAACCCCTGCCTGGGGGTGGGGGAATGTGGATGCTAACGAAAAGGGTTCAAAAAACTGAGGACAGCACAACGAGTTATGGAAAGGATAAATGATAGGTCGAACATTAAGAGTCAGGAGTAGGGCAGAACTGTTCCGGGAACAAACGCGATTTAATGATATCGTAGCCAAAATCCAGAAGAACAAGTTGGCTCGGGCAGGGAATGTAATGCGAAGGGAAGATAACTGATGGTCGAGTAATGGACTCGATTCCAGGGAAGGCAATCGCAGCAGGGGGCGTCGAGAGTAAGGACGGCGGATGAAAAGTTTTCTGGGATTAGGCGGCCTCGGCTGCCACAGGACCGAGTGAACTGGAGGGAGAGGGTCCAGACCTTTGTCCTGCTGTGGACAAAGTTACGCAGATATCGATGATTTCATTACCAAGAAGCATCGCGTGTGTGTAACTCCGCCACCTTTTTCATTGAGAAATAGGAGATTACGTTTCTGGGCAATGTTTCGTTTGCTTTGTCCCGCCTTTGCACGACGGAAGCTGGCGTCGTAATGCGTGGTAAGGTCCGTATTGTATTTGTCGCCTCTTCAGTAGTGCTGATGTATCCACTTCCGCTCTGTCGCGTACAGAATTGTGTGGATTCAGTCATTTTTCTTTAGCGCTCAGTCGTGGTGACGTCTCTCTTTATAAATGTTGCCCCTGTGTTAAGATTTTGAGCCAAGGTCAAAATCAAGAATCAAAACAGGAACGCCGCTCAACGATGCATGTGCCTTCGCGTGTAAAGCGCCGCTTGCCGGTGCAAAGCTTACACCGCTTTTGCCCCAACAGGAGGAACCGACGGGGCGCGCGTAGCTCCACATGCAACACAGCGCAACGGCTGGCGCCATCTACGTCGCGGCGCTCGAACCTGGCGGCCGCATGGCAACGAAACACACAAACCCACGCAAGGGTTGGCGCGAAAGGAAAGAGGCCCCATAGTAGCGGCGTAAGGGAACCAGACCGCGGGAATATTTAAAATTGCGTGCATTGTTCTGGCGTCATCCAGCGGTGTTCGCTCTTAGCAGCCAGGTGAGCTCAGGACAGGATGGGGGGGGGGGGGGGGGGGGGGGAGGGTTGCGTGCCAGTTCCTCTTTGCTCGCATATGTCACACCTTGGCAACGTGGGCCACAGCATGGATGCAGGCAGAACAGACTGTCGATGGCGAATGTCCGGACCCCGTAGAGTATCTGTTACGGGTCCAATTGGACTTACCTTTGGAAATGTGGCGGAGGGTTTGAAGCATGCTTCACTTCCGCCACTGGTTGGCCCGATATTGCACTACCTCCGGGATCGGCCTTGTCTTTAGCGCGTCTGTACTATCCTGTCTTTGTATCCCATCTTTGAACTCTCCTACTATCTGCACGTGGTAGCGATTGCGGCTCGGCTTGAGCCAGTGGGCAGGCCTGTGCACTTTCCTTTTCTTTCTTCCTGGCAACAACAGACAGACAGACAGAACAGTAGCCCGGTGGGCGTCATCAAATTGGAAGTGGCTGATTGCTTGCGGCGTCCTCTCCGTTCGCCTTTTCTTCGTCTCGTGGGCGACCTCTTTGAAGAGAGCAAAGAGGAGCACATCGATTACTGCGCTTACGTATTTTGTGGGCTTTACGCACGTCAGTGGATTCGCCACTTGCGACAAGCGTGGTCGCTTCTTATCGTACAGTCGTCCGCAGAGCTGTCTACAGCGCTCGAACCCCGTGCCGTCTGCGCTTCGCCGCGCGAACAGCGACGTCTAGCGGCAGCGCCTGGTTCCAGGCAGCGCATATCTGATGCTGAAACATGGGGGGAAAAAATTCAGAGGAGAAGCTATCACGGGACATTTTTTGAAGCCGGAAACGAGCTCGGGGCCTTGTGGTCGGAGCTCGCTCTTGTTTGCTTCCCTCCACGCGCGCGTTTCAAACCCAGCGAAGGAGCCGGCCTAAAGGGACTCCAGTTCGAGTAGCGCTTGGTTTCTGGCCGTTGCTCATGTACGGGAGACCTCGGAAATATTGGCGCGAGACACTCGGCTGCTTCCAGTTATTGCCATCTGCCGCGTCGTCTCCGCGCCATCCCCGCTCTCTCGTTCGAACAAAACAGTCCGGTCTTGCATGGCCATAGTCCAGTAGCATTCGGCGAAGGCACTTATCGTGTATGCGGTAAGCGCGGGAAGGAACTTTCACTTATTGAGGTGGCCCACCATGATACGCAGTGTCTTTCGCCGCTTTTGCATGCGTCGTTTGGCGACGGCGGAGGTATGTGTCCCTGGGCTCCTTGCAGGCTGCAGTTGGCGAAATATACTGGTATACTTACATCCGGCTCATCCTAGTCTCGTGTCAATCGCAGCGCTAGAAGGTCAATTTCACCAGATGAGGTAGAGTGCACAAATTTTTGTTGACTGAAATCGTGTATAAACACAAAGCTGCTGCCAAAATACAGCAGAAGAAAAGAAAATCAAATCTAGCATACACTTCGCAGAGCACGCTTGTTTGTCTTCTCTCTTTTTTTTGTGATATAAACCGTTACACATACTGCCACTGAAACAGAACTTGTTACTTACTGCCATGCATCATCTTTCATTCCTTTTTTTATGCTGTCTTAGATCGCACTGCGCTTTTATGATTCTTCTGAACCAACTATCCCATCTTAATGCGTGTAAAGTTTTAATATATGGCTACCCTGAAAGCTTTCCGTGTCCAGCACAAGGCTTACATTGATATGGCCCTCTGCAGCTCTTTGCATTTGAGCGCATTAAAATTTTCCAGCTGTCAAATGTGTTCATGAGGTTGGGAAAAAATATTTCTTTGCTAGAATGAATTTAGAGTTTCATGCATGAAATCCCTGATCAAGGTTCTTGATGTAGGGTTGTTTGCATGCTATGCTCGCGTAAAAGTGGCCCACATACTGGCCACACTTTTTTCACGCTCGCTGGTGAATAGCAGAACCCTTTCAGTTTTATGCTGACTGAGTGTGCACGTGTCTGCTCTTGGCTGGGTCGTGAACAATGCTGCCATGCATGGTCCCACCCCAGCAGCCTGCTTTTTAACGCCGCTCTTTTTGTTCAATGTTGCAATCTGCCTCCGTTGCGCATGTTTGGGCAGCTGGCTGGGTTAACAGTGACTTCTGCTGCAGCAGTGCGGACAAGAAAAATCCCGCAGTATTTTGTTTTTGATCTTGAATACTGTATTTATCTTCTAGCATGTGTTCATGCGGCTGGCTGTGCCAGGAATGATTTCTCATAGAGCAGTCAGGATGGGAAAATATACAAAAAAGTTTGAGTTCTTGACCCTGAATCCAAAATGTAGTATCATAACGTGCTCATAATGGTGTTCCTGCCAACAATGACTTTTGATTCACAACTCCAAGAGCCATTCATATAGATGACAAAAGGGAGAGGCCCGACAGTGCCTATAGTAGCACGGCAGGGGAGGATATAAGGCGGTTGGGGTATCACCCCCCTCCCAAAGCCTGAAATATTACACAAGAAAGCCATGCTGAACCCCTTTTTCTCAATGAAAAAAAGTAAAAAGAAATGCATGTTTAAAATGGAACCAACCCGTTTAAGAATGGTCCATAAATCCACGCTTTGTAGCACTGCAACATAGCATATTTCACATCCACAGATCAAGTTTGGTGCACAGTATATATGACTGTAGCTTTTCAGACTGCTTCTAGAAGTTTAGGAGTACTCAGTGCCTGCAGTATAAGTTCCACAGTGTTGTGCATTATTTTAATGCTGTGTTTCACGTTTAAGGCACAGAGCAGCAGCTGTGCGTACCAATTTTCTCTACGTGGTGCAATGCTAGCTTTTACTGTGACTGAATTTACAAGTAAAGTGACTAGTGTATGTTACTTTACTTGTGATCGGCAATACAGACAAAGTGAATTTATTGTACGCAATGAATGCATCGAATTACTTTCATTCAACATAACCGCAGGCATCATCGAAATTCGATGCACATCTGGATTCCCATTTCACTAATAATTAGCCGCCGCGGTGGCTGAGTGGTTATGGCGCTCGGTTGCTGGGCCTAAAGACGCGGGTTCGATCCCGGCCGCGGCTGTCGAATTTCGATGGAGGCGAAATTCTAGAGGTCTGTGTACTGTGCGATGTCAGTGCACGTTAAAGAACTCCAGGTGGTCGAAATTTCCGGAGCCCTTCACTACTTCGTCTCTCATAGCTTGAGTCGCTTTGGGACGGTAAATCCCTTTAAACCAAACCAAACCATTTCACTAATTACTTTTTTATCACAAGTAACACCATCACCGAACATGGATACATTAAACACGTGGGAGAAAAGGCCTCCATTTTACGTTAGAGCTTCGCCTTTTTCGCCCTTCTTGTGCATGACCTCAGCCAGGAAAGCAATTGCAAAACCTGCTACAGGAAACAGGTGTAAAAATAGCGCGCAACCAAAAATACGCAATTGACGTAGATATCAACGCATACAATTGAGCCCAGGACGGACCCGATATGGGTCCGTGGCGCTGTGCTAACTTTAATAAAATCCTATTTGTCGCACGGAGCTCAGTACGTAGATGTAAATAAGGCAACTTCTTTTTCTCTCTCTATCACATCCGGAGAGCTCCAAAGAAGCATACTTGGACCATCATTATTATTTTTTTTTTTGAAGTGATGTTTATTGCCGCAGGGCATAAAAACTATGAAGTGAGAGATGAGTAAGCTGCTTAAATAAATGAAAAAAGGTGGGCTGATTTGATGAAATCAAGAAGTGAACGATAATATGGACCCTGTGTCCAGGAAATATAGGAATCCGGATTGTTCGGTGAGAGTCCTACTGCCGCCAGGTGCCGAATTCTCGTTGGCTTCAGCGCCGGGCAGTCCCACAACAGGTGGTGGATATCCGCCTCCCAGTCTCTGTTCTTGCAGACTGGACACCCGGGGCGGGGATATAAATCTTTGAAATGCTGCCACTCGCGTGTCACAGCTGGCGTTAGGGCAACCCCGACCCGTATCCTCCGAAGCGCAACCTCCTCTGCACGGGTAAGACCACGGGGGAGGGTTAACGCACACGGAGGGATTAGAGCACGTGTGCGGCGCCGGAGGTGTTCCTTTCCTGTTAAAAGGAGGGTTGTGTCATCCAGATTGAGGACTCGATGCAAAGACAAGGTTGGATCATCATTAGTTTTAATTTACATAGATGATATCTTCTACAGCTCGAGTAACCCTCACTTTATGTGAAATGTTGATGACTCCTCTTTTTTGTCACAGGTTCTTCAGAAGCAGACGTGGAAAAACAAACTATGTTCTTGTTCAACTTAATTTATGAGCAGAAGCAAATCATCTGCGCATAAATCCAGTAAAGATTAAGATTATATTGTAGCACCCCAAGGGAAAAAGAAAATATGAAGACCAATTGAAGTCGCATGCAATTATCAGCCTATAGAGCTCGTTGAGTGGGTAAGAACACTGGGAGTTACCTTTTCTAACAAATTAACGTGGAATACTAATGTAGAGTACCCTATTTCCAAGGTCACTTCAGCTGTCGGTATACTTGCGCGGTTTAGAACAGGGCCGTGAGAAAACCGCCTTTGTCGTCCCGGATGACCTGCACCAACTTAAAGTCATACTCTTCGGCCTCTGCAATGCCCCTGCGACCTTCGAGAGCACGACGGACTCCCATCCGCGCGGCGTCAAGTGGACGACGTGCCTCGGCTGCTTGAATAATGTGATCGCTTTTTCGTCCACATTCCAAAGCACCGCCTTTCAGCGATCCGTGCCGTCTTCCGCCGCGCCGTTCTTCAGCTGAACTCGAAGAAAAGTGCCTTCGGCCGCCGTCAGCTCAAGGTCCTCGGTCACTTGGTCGATTCTACCGGAGTCCAACTCACCCCGATAAAGTCCGGGCCGTGAGCTCCTTTATTACGCTGCGTTCCTCCGGTGATGTGAGTAGCTTCCTCGGGCTCAGCTCACACTTCCGCCGGTACATCAAGAACTGTAGCAAAGCTTGTTGTTTGGGCTAGTTCATGTGTTACTTAGGGCCCTGTCACACTAGCCCGACACGACGCCGACCCGACAAAGACACGAAAGATCGGCCAACCCGGCCGGCAGACCTTGTCTGTGGCAGACCAAGCTGTCACAGTAGGCCGACAACGACACCAACGCGTCCGACGGCCAGATGTCTTCGTAGTGTGACATGCTTTGACGCCTGCGACGCCGACAAAACCAGTCTGCCGACCGTGTCGTCGCGAGATCGGTCGCCGAGCAAAAACATTCACCAGACACGAACACGATTCCGCTATAGTACTGTTTGTTTACGTTCATAACAAGCTCTGGGATTGATGAATGTCCAAAAAGGTGTCATTACTGAGGATCGTTGGCCAATGCCAAGGAAGGTGCTGGTTGAAGTGACAACCACGATACAAGCAAATTTCATCCTATAGCCGCCTGCTGCTGCTGCTGCAGCTGCTTCTGCTAGATCCGCTGCTGAAGCCATCGCGGGAACTGAGCATAACTTTATTTTATTATGGGATAGGTTGGCAGTAAAGGGGTGATTAGAGAAGTTCTTTTATTACGTCGCTGGCTAGTTCCAAAGCGCCCTAAGCTGCGGCATCGATGCGAAACCAGCTAGGCTTAGCGACGAGCACGGCAGCCGGGAAGCAGCGCAGTTCGTCGCACTGGCGCTCCCGCAGGCGGCGTCGTTGCCGAAAGCGCGGCTGTTGCGCAGGCATGCTGTCGTGGCTCGAATATAGCAGGCGGCCTTTCTGATAGCATGGCTGTTTTGTCTTTTTTTGGTGCGAACGTGAAGTGAACCGAGCCTGCTCGCCGGCAGGCCAGCCTGGATACCGTCCGCGCTGTAATAAAAATCAGCTTAAAAATCAGCTTTTTGACGTAAGCAATAAACGCTGAGAAAGAAAAATGTGACAAATTTATCATTTCTGAGAATCGTTGATGAACACCGAGTTGCTGGTAAAAGCAACAACTTTGATACGAGCAAAATTTCTCGCCATCATCGCCTCGCAAGCTGCCGCTGGCCCGCCGTTGCGGTCCGGCTCGCCTGTCGCCCGCAGCAGCCGAAGGTGTCGCGGAAATTGACTATAATTTTAGTTTATGGTGCGATTATACTGTTAACAGCAAGGAGATATCAAGAGATATTATAGTGCAGGCTACTTGCGAAGCGGCGTCCGCTGCACCAGGCAGCAGCGCAGTTCGTCGCCTGGCGCGACCGCGGGCGGTGCCGTTGCCGACAGCTCGCTACTAGCGCGAGCATGCTTTGTCGCTGCTCGTGTATAGCAGGCGGTCTTTGTGATAATATGGCTATTTTCTCTTTTCTGGTGCGAACTTCAACACCAAGCCAAGCAGTAATCAGGCCGCTTCGAGTGGCAAAGCGTACGCTTTGAACTCGAGTGCATGAGTCGAGCGGCGCAGCGATGCTTGCTGCTCTGTGTGTCCCTGCTGGCAGTGGGGCTGCAATTCGCAAGCAGCGACCGGTGCAGCGCGCCGGCCGAGTTTTCGCACATGGGTCGCCTACTTAACTTCTGTCGCGAGCGCCACACTGCGGAGTGCTTATCAGCACCTCTGAAGGCAGCGAATTGCTCTGTTCTCCATGGTGTCGTTCAATAAAGAAAGAAAGAAGTTCTCCATGGCGTCGTGGATATGGCAGTAGCTTCGCATTCCAGAGGTTCCTAGTTCGAATCCGTGTGGGCGAGATTTTTTTCCTTTTATTATTTTGCCCTTAAATAATCTCCCGTCTTGTTTACCCGCGAGCGACTGGAGTTATTTTTCGAGCCATGCCTTTCTGACCCAGCAATAAGTGCCGCTCAGTAGTGGGCTGCACTCAACCTAGGTTGAGTGCAACAATCACGATTGTTAATGAGTGTTTTACTATGGTGGTATTTATCTAAAAGAGTGAAAAATGAAGCGTCCCGGCCCATGAATTTCGCATAGCAGGAAATGACAAAAGAAGAGTGAGAACGAGAAAGGGTCAAGTCGGCGGGAGGTCTCGCACGCTGTCTCGCTAGTGTGACATGGGAGTTGGCGGACCATCGGCCGACTGCCGTCTTTTGGGAGACGTGGCGCCGACGCCGACAGTCGGGCGACTGTTTTAGTCGGCGCAGTGTGACATAGAGCCAGACATCACGACGACATGGTTTTGGCAGACCAAATCGGCAGACTGTTGGGCTAGTGTGACAGGCCCATTAGGTGTGAAAACGGCGCAGAGAAAAACACTGTTTAAACGAACGGCTGAGTGAGCTAGCACGCTCGAACCTTGAAAGGAACGACCGGGAGCAATCTTGTAATTGAGTGTCGCAAATTCGAAGGCTGCAAGTCATTCCTTAACAAGACTAAAACGATAGGAAGCTACAGAGACGCGCACACAAGAGAGATATTTGAAGAGCAGCGGATATATCAAGAAGACATGTGTGTCAGCACACCTTCGATATCGCTCAGAAAAGAAAAAAAAATGCAGCACCTTGGAGCCTAGGGGTGCTTTGTGTATTTTGTCTTATTTTTATTCCTTTGACCCGTCTCTTATAACCACTCTGTTATCCTCTCAAGAAATGGTTAGCGACGTGCCCCGTGCGCACTGTGTTAACAGTTGTACGCTCTTGTCACAGGCACAAACCGCTTGGCTGCACTCAGCGCCCGCACCGGACCAAGCCAGCTCTCCACGCCAGACTTCAGTTTGTTACGCCGGATTTTCCGCAAGTTGTACCAGGAGGCGTGACCGTCAGCTGCGCAGAACTACTGCGCTGCCCTACGCCAGTGCCAGGAGCTACAAAAGGAGCCACATCAGCGCAGCTAGCCTCACTTGGCAGCAGCGACGTGCCCCGTGCGCACTGTGTTAACAGTTGTACGCTCTTGTCACAGGCACAAACCGCTTGGCTGCACTCAGCGCCCGCACCGGACCAAGCCAGCTCTCCAGGCCGGACTTCAGTTTGTTACGCCGGATTTTCCGCAAGTTGTACCAGGAGGCGTGGCCGTCAGCTGCGCAGAACTACTGCGCTGCCCTACGCCAGTGCCAGGAGCTACAAAAGGAGCCACATCAGCGCAGCTAGCCTCACTTGGCAGCAGCGACGTGCCCCGTGCGCACTGTGTTAACAGTTGTACGCTCTTGTCACAGGCACAAACCGCTTGGCTGCACTCAGCGCCAGCACCGGACCAAGCCAGCTCTCCACGCCGGACTTGAGATTGTTACGCCGGATTTTCCGCAAGTTGTACCAGGAGGCGTGACCGTCAGCTGCGCAGAACTACTGCGCTGCCCTACGCCAGTGCCAGGAGCTACAAAAGGAGCCACATCAGCGCAGCTAGCCTCACTTGGCAGCAGCGACGTGCCCCGTGCGCACTGTGTTAACAGTTGTACGCTCTTGTCACAGGCACAAACCGCTTGGCTGCACTCAGCGCCCGCACCGGACCAAGCCAGCTCTCCAGGCCGGACTTCAGTTTGTTACGCCGGATTTTCCGCAAGTTGTACCAGGAGGCGTGGCCGTCAGCTGCGCAGAACTACTGCGCTGCCCTACGCCAGTGCCAGGAGCTACAAAAGGAGCCACATCAGCGCAGCTAGCCTCACTTGGCAGCAGCGACGTGCCCCGTGCGCACTGTGTTAACAGTTGTACGCTCTTGTCACAGGCACAAACCGCTTGGCTGCACTCAGCGCCCGCACCGGACCAAGCCAGCTCTCCAGGCCGGACTTGAGATTGTTACGCCGGATTTTCCGCAAGTTGTACCAGGAGGCGTGGCCGTCAGCTGCGCAGAACTACTGCGCTGCCCTACGCCAGTGCCAGGAGCTACAAAAGGAGCCACATCAGCGCAGCTAGCCTCACTTGGCAGCAGCGACGTGCCCCGTGCGCACTGTGTTAACAGTTGTACGCTCTTGTCACAGGCACAAACCGCTTGGCTGCACTCAGCGCCAGCACCGGACCAAGCCAGCTCTCCACGCCGGACTTGAGATTGTTACGCCGGATTTTCCGCAAGTTGTACCAGGAGGCGTGACCGTCAGCTGCGCAGAACTACTGCGCTGCCCTACGCCAGTGCCAGGAGCTACAAAAGGAGCCACATCAGCGCAGCTAGCCTCACTTGGCAGCAGCGACGTGCCCCGTGCGCACTGTGTTAACAGTTGTACGCTCTTGTCACAGGCACAAACCGCTTGGCTGCACTCAGCGCCCGCACCGGACCAAGCCAGCTCTCCAGGCCGGACTTCAGTTTGTTACGCCGGATTTTCCGCAAGTTGTACCAGGAGGCGTGACCGTCAGCTGCGCAGAACTACTGCGCTGCCCTACGCCAGTGCCAGGAGCTACAAAAGGAGCCACATCAGCGCAGCTAGCCTCACTTGGCAGCAGCGACGTGCCCCGTGCGCACTGTGTTAACAGTTGTACGCTCTTGTCACAGGCACAAACCGCTTGGCTGCACTCAGCGCCAGCACCGGACCAAGCCAGCTCTCCACGCCGGACTTGAGATTGTTACGCCGGATTTTCCGCAAGTTGTACCAGGAGGCGTGGCCGTCAGCTGCGCAGAACTACTGCGCTGCCCTACGCCAGTGCCAGGAGCTACAAAAGGAGCCACATCAGCGCAGCTAGCCTCACTTGGCAGCAGCGACGTGCCCCGTGCGCACTGTGTTAACAGTTGTACGCTCTTGTCACAGGCACAAACCGCTTGGCTGCACTCAGCGCCAGCACCGGACCAAGCCAGCTCTCCACGCCGGACTTGAGATTGTTACGCCGGATTTTCCGCAAGTTGTACCAGGAGGCGTGACCGTCAGCTGCGCAGAACTACTGCGCTGCCCTACGCCAGTGCCAGGAGCTACAAAAGGAGCCACATCAGCGCAGCTAGCCTCACTTGGCAGCAGCGACGTGCCCCGTGCGCACTGTGTTAACAGTTGTACGCTCTTGTCACAGGCACAAACCGCTTGGCTGCACTCAGCGCCCGCACCGGACCAAGCCAGCTCTCCAGGCCGGACTTCAGTTTGTTACGCCGGATTTTCCGCAAGTTGTACCAGGAGGCGTGGCCGTCAGCTGCGCAGAACTACTGCGCTGCCCTACGCCAGTGCCAGGAGCTACAAAAGGAGCCACATCAGCGCAGCTAGCCTCACTTGGCAGCAGCGACGTGCCCCGTGCGCACTGTGTTAACAGTTGTACGCTCTTGTCACAGGCACAAACCGCTTGGCTGCACTCAGCGCCCGCACCGGACCAAGCCAGCTCTCCAGGCCGGACTTCAGTTTGTTACGCCGGATTTTCCGCAAGTTGTACCAGGAGGCGTGGCCGTCAGCTGCGCAGAACTACTGCGCTGCCCTACGCCAGTGCCAGGAGCTACAAAAGGAGCCACATCAGCGCAGCTAGCCTCACTTGGCAGCAGCGACGTGCCCCGTGCGCACTGTGTTAACAGTTGTACGCTCTTGTCACAGGCACAAACCGCTTGGCTGCACTCAGCGCCCGCACCGGACCAAGCCAGCTCTCCAGGCCGGACTTCAGTTTGTTACGCCGGATTTTCCGCAAGTTGTACCAGGAGGCGTGGCCGTCAGCTGCGCAGAACTACTGCGCTGCCCTACGCCAGTGCCAGGAGCTACAAAAGGAGCCACATCAGCGCAGCTAGCCTCACTTGGCAGCAGCGACGTGCCCCGTGCGCACTGTGTTAACAGTTGTACGCTCTTGTCACAGGCACAAACCGCTTGGCTGCACTCAGCGCCCGCACCGGACCAAGCCAGCTCTCCAGGCCGGACTTCAGTTTGTTACGCCGGATTTTCCGCAAGTTGTACCAGGAGGCGTGGCCGTCAGCTGCGCAGAACTACTGCGCTGCCCTACGCCAGTGCCAGGAGCTACAAAAGGAGCCACATCAGCGCAGCTAGCCTCACTTGGCAGCAGCGACGTGCCCCGTGCGCACTGTGTTAACAGTTGTACGCTCTTGTCACAGGCACAAACCGCTTGGCTGCACTCAGCGCCCGCACCGGACCAAGCCAGCTCTCCAGGCCGGACTTCAGTTTGTTACGCCGGATTTTCCGCAAGTTGTACCAGGAGGCGTGGCCGTCAGCTGCGCAGAACTACTGCGCTGCCCTACGCCAGTGCCAGGAGCTACAAAAGGAGCCACATCAGCGCAGCTAGCCTCACTTGGCAGCAGCGACGTGCCCCGTGCGCACTGTGTTAACAGTTGTACGCTCTTGTCACAGGCACAAACCGCTTGGCTGCACTCAGCGCCAGCACCGGACCAAGCCAGCTCTCCACGCCGGACTTGAGATTGTTACGCCGGATTTTCCGCAAGTTGTACCAGGAGGCGTGACCGTCAGCTGCGCAGAACTACTGCGCTGCCCTACGCCAGTGCCAGGAGCTACAAAAGGAGCCACATCAGCGCAGCTAGCCTCACTTGGCAGCAGCGACGTGCCCCGTGCGCACTGTGTTAACAGTTGTACGCTCTTGTCACAGGCACAAACCGCTTGGCTGCACTCAGCGCCCGCACCGGACCAAGCCAGCTCTCCACGCCGGACTTCAGATTGTTACGCCGGATTTTCCGCAAGTTGTACCAGGAGGCGTGACCGTCATCTGCGCAGAACTACTGCGCTGCCCTACGCCAGTGCCAGGAGCTACAAAAGGAGCCACATCAACGCAGCTAGCCTCACTTGGCAGCAGCGACGTGCCCCGTGCGCACTGTGTTAACAGTTGTACGCTCTTGTCACAGGTTAGTGTTATCGCCGTATCAATTCCTTGACTTATCTTCTGTATTGTGTGTCGTCGCTGCTGCCTGATTTTGTACTTGTGCTTGTGTGTTGTCTCAAGCTGCAGTGCTTTATTATCTTGTTGCACCCGAAAGGCTGCTTGCTTTCAAATCTCTAAAGAGTTAAATAAGCTGAAGGAAGAAATGAGGGCTGAATTAGTTAAACTTAAAGACGAAGTAAAACTTGAACTGAAGGCCTTTCGAGAGGCTATGGAAAGAGATTTGCGAAACGAAATTCGTGAGCTAAAAACCGAGCAAAAAAGCTTGACCGAGAGCCTTGAGTTCGCGCATGGGACAATAGAGGACATCAAAAAACAACTGGATGATGAGGTTTCCAAAAACGTGCAACTATCAACTGATAATGAGGCGCTGTGTGCCAGATGCGCATCTCTCGAAAGTAAATTGCAAAATGCAGAAAGCAGGCTTACTCATGCTGAACAATATTCAAGGAAGTGTAACATTGAAATACAAGGAATAGCAGAGACTGAAGGCGAATCCCTGAGTGACATTCTGTCTAAAATTGGCAACACCATCTCAGAACCGATAGAAGAAGCTGACATTGAAGTCTGCCATCGCGTGCCGACGCGAACTGCTGGGAAATCGCACATCCTCGTCCAATTCAAATCCCGCAGGAAGCGAGACATTGTCCTGACGAAGGCGAAAAAAACACGGCTTACAAGCAAAGACATCGGCCTAGACAAATCAGATGCAATATATGTTAATGAGCACCTCTGTCCCGCATTGAAGAAACTACTTGCAATGGCTGTGAAAAAAAAAATATGAGTAACTGGAAATCGGTGTGGTCCTACAACGGGAAAATCTTTGCCAAGCAGGCAGATAACACGCCCACTGTGCATGTGACAGGTGAGGACGTTGTCGACGAGATTTTTTCTACTCAAGCGGGCAACACAGCTCGTGATGCCGATAACGTGTGATTGCCGACATCGTGCTCATCTGGCTATCTGCTTCGTGTTTTCAAGCATTGAAAGATGGATTATCAGGAGCTTACTCTGCCATCTGATGTGAAGTTTGATTATTTATCATGCGAATCAGTTATGCATATCAATGCACGTTCAGTGAAACGTAAAGAAGATGACATTGTCCTTTTATTACAGCAATTTTGCTGTCAATTTTCTGTCCTAATGCTGTCGGAAACTTGGTATACAAACAGCAGCAAAATGTTGGAACTAGATGGTTACAAAAACTTCTTTCTTAATCGTAAAAACAGCAGGAGTGGTGGCGTCGCAATTCTAGTTGCAAAGCACAAGAAGTGTGAAATTTTGCCGGAATTCAGTAAGACCACTGTGGATTATGAAATCTTAACGCTGAAAAATAAACAAGAAATAATTTCTGTCTTGTATCGTCCACCAACTAGGAATGTTGCACGCTTCTTAGAATTTTATGAAGACTTCTTGGAATTTATTTGTAAAAACAACCTTAGGCTCATCAGTGGTGGTGATTTTAACATAAACATGTTAGAGGAAAATAACTGTGTCCGTGACTTTAGCACAAAACTGGTTTCATCTGGTTTCATAAATGTGATTAAAACACCAACTCGAATTACATGTTCTACATCATCCATGCTCGATCTCATTGTTACGAATCTTGACACTGAAATTTACAATGCAGGCACAGTTGCCTGCGACGTTAGTGATCACTGTCCTACTTTCTTAACATATCGCATTGATTCACTGGACAGGAATGTGAAAAGGGAAACATTTTTTGTTCAGCGCATTACCGAAGGAAAGCTAATCTCGTTCAAGAATGAAATCATGAACCAAGATTGGTCTGCCGTGCTAAAAAATGTGGATGCGAATGACGCGTATAACGAATTCATAAATCGTTTTGTGTGCATCTATGCTAAACATTTCCCTTTCCAAACTATCGTGCCAACAAAAAAGATTAAGAAACCATGGGTCACTCGAGAACACTTACAAATGATCAAAAATAAAAATCGTCACTTTCAATCTTTCTTGCGTACACGTTCAAAAGAAACTCTAAAGGAGTTTAAAATATTGCGGAATAAGCTAAACGCTGTGCTTCGGAGAGCCAAATCATTATACTATGAGCAGTTATTTGCAGACTGCGCTCGACAACGCCCGGATGCTGTATGGAAAGCAATAAACACTGTTTTGGGTCGTAAAAGTAAAAGTTCCCTTCCGGATGTTTTAACACATGAAGGTGGTGAATTGAGCGGTAAAGCGCTTGCGGATTACCTTAACAATCATTTTGTGAGTATTGCAAATCCTTGTGACTATCCTCCAGATACAACTGGAATCTCCACTAGTACAATGAAAACAATATACCTTCAGCCTACTGATGAGCAGGAGATTTATAACACTTTCATGTTGCTCCGAAACAGTAAGGCGCTTGATATTGAAAACATTCAAATCATGCCGATAAAGTATGTATTGACCTTACTTACATCCATGCTTGCTTACATATTTAATTTAATACTGGATTCGGGCGTCTTTCCTGAAAAAATGAAATGTGCCAGGGTTTCTGTAATCTTCAAGGGCGACGACCCAAACTTGGCAACAAACTATCGCCCAATTTCAGTCCTCCCTGTATTTTCTAAGGCACTAGAAAAAATCATTTTTGCTCGTATGACTAACTTCTTTAACAAAGAAAACATAATAACAAATGCACCGTTCGGTTTTAGGAAGGACAGATCGACGGAAACTGCTTTACTAACATTAAAAGAAAATATTTTACGAAACATAGAAAGTAATTTGTTCTCGTTGGCTGTTTTTATAGATTTCAGCAAGGCTTTGACTGTCTGGACCATAACATTCTTCTATCCAAAATACAAGCTTACGGGATCCGCGGCACGTGTCTAGCTTTGCTGAAATGCTACCTCAGCAACAGGTTTCAGAGAGTGTTTGTCAAAAACTGCAGCTCATCCCTTTTTCCGATAAAGAGTGGCGTACCCCAGGGAAGTGTGTTAGGTCCGCTGTTGTTCAATACATACGTTAATGACTTGGTGAATATTAATAATACAGTAAAACTAGTGATATATGCTGATGATAGTACTATTCTTATTTCTGGCCCAAATGCTGATGGTTTAATCATGCAATGTAATGAATTCTTAGCTAAGCTATCCACATGGTCCAAGTTAAACAGACTTCAAATCAATTGCACTAAAACTAAAGCTATTATATTCCGCGCTAAAAACAAATTAGTTGAAATAAATCACACTATAACCTATGAGCACCAAGAAATTGAAATCGTTGACAACCATAAAATATTAGGTGTACATTTTTCCTCACATCTAACCTGGGATGCTCACATTGATCACCTTCGTAAAAAACTTTCCTCGATTACAGGAGTTATATCGCGCTGTCGTACTGTACTTCCACCCAAGATAAAACTTCAAGTATATCATGCTTTGTTTAACTCTCATTTAAGATACTGCAGTCTAGTTTGGTGCACAACCACAAAAACCAATTTAAATAAACTCCTGGTTTTACAGAAAAAAATCATCCGTTACATAGTAAATATTGAGCCCATGGAAACTACAAAGGGTGCATTTGAATCATTCAATATCATAAGTGTAGACAAGTTGTATGAATTTCGCCTATTACAGTCAATCTACTTTTCCTCCCCTGAAGTTACTAACCTTCTAAAGTCCTTGGCATCCTTAGAGCGACGAAATATTAGCGTGCAAACAAGAAATGTTGATGCGTGGGCAGTTCCTTATTTTCGTACATTTTATAAATATCAGTAACTTACCCATAACCTCCCTACAATACTAAACAAATATAGACACACAGTGGGCTTGAACAAAAAACAATTACATTCCTGTTTTGTGCAGTTGTGATCCATTAATTTTTGTTTGTTGTTTCCGCGTATGTGCTTTTCAGTTGTTTTTTTTTGGTTTCAGTTCATTACTGGTAGCTTTATGTGATTGACATCATTATTACCTGTCACAGTAACTGTTTTATTATTTCCCTATTACTGTCTACCTATGTACTATTCATCTATTATGTTTCTATTCTTTACGCTGCTGCCTTGTAATGGTCTCTTGGGCCTCGTCAAGCTTTTGTGTAGCTTTTAGCCCAAGAGACCATCCAGTTGTCTTCTGGAAAAATAAAGATGTACTAATATATTTCAGTGTCACTGATGTATCTTGCGTGCCGTCTTTCTTTGCTGCAATATATTTCAGAGCGCTCGAATAAAAACGATCACGTTGCTAGCCAGTGCGAGTCCGTGTCACTTTCTTCCCGTCGTTGTTGTCTGTGTGCTGTTTTCGCACCTAAGTAGAGAACTTTGCGGAAATTCCCCGCCTTCATACCACGCTCCTCAAGAAGGTCGCCCCGTTCTGTTGCGGGCTTGGTCGGGCCTCACCGCTCCACCTGTCTTGGCTCACTTCGATCCGTCAGCCCCTACGGAGCGATGCGAGTGACAATGGCGGCTAACTTGCTCAGCGGCAAGGGAATACGATTCGCGTGACTGCGTACACCAGCCGTCTCCTTTTTGTGTCAGAGCGTAACTATTCTATCGCTGAGCGCGAATGCCGCGCTCTCGTATGCGAAAATTCCGCCTTCACTTGTTTGGGCAACCCTCCTCTTTTATAACGGATCATCACGCCTTATGCTCGCTTTCTTCGCTCAAAGACCTATACTGGCCGGCTGGGGAGCTGGGCTTTTTGCCTTGAATTCGTTTTCTGTCGTCCATACGTCCGGCCGCTTGCGCCCGGATTGCTTGTCCCGTCACCCTGTCGGTCCGACTTCCTTCAACGAATGTGAGGCTGACGTCTGCGTTTCGTCCATACTGGACTTCAGCAACATAGCTCAAGAACAGCGCTTAGATCCCCCTCGACCGCCTCACCGCCAACCGCTCTGATGCTTCCCTTTTCCTGCGTCGGCCTCGACCTACTTGGCCCCTTTCCGGTGTCTCTTATGGGGATCAAGTGGACCGCCGTCACGACGGACTGCTCGATGCGCTACGCTATCACACGAGCGATTCCAACCAGCTGCGCTACTGATGTCGCTGACTTCGCCCTGCACGGCCTCCACTACGGTGCTTCCCTTCACCTGCCCACAGATTGCGGCCGCTGCTTTCTACCCCAAGCGGTCGCCGAACGCCTTCTCCGTTTTGGTCTGAGAATCAGACGAGAAGGAAAGGGAGAACGTTCTGAGAGCACAAGAGAAGAAGTGATAAAGATTATTCCTCAGAAAAGAGAATCAGACCAGTGGCTATTGCGTACACACAAAGTGGCACATAATCGGAAGCATGTTGCCGTCAAGTATAAAGTTCGCGTCGTTCTTTCTGCCCTCAGGAAAATCAGATCAATGTGCGGATTGATTAGCTCGGGAATTGATAAGAAAAAAGTGTCTGAAACAAGGCATGTTAACCTTTTTGTGCAGTGTGGGGTCGGGTTGTGTATATGATCCCATTGATGTGAGGAAAAATTTGCATCTGTCAAACAGGTCGTTGTATTAATGATCGTTTTAGAGAGCCCAAACTGTCACTGAAGAACGGGACAGGTTTAAACCTGCCGCTTCACTGCAAGGAATACGGGAAAGAACAAAAGAAGACTTGGACGAAGGCTTCATTAAACCAGGATTATCGGTAAGAGTAAATGCACAATCGCGTGTGATTTGATAGAGGCGCACCAAGTTGCAGAAAGTCAGAGTTCTTGTGTTAGTATCCCTTCGATCGTGTCGCACAAGAAAGTTTTTAGATATGCTCTGATTCACCTGTCTTCCCCTGTGTCCCCCCTTTTGCCACCTTCGAGAGCGCGCGCATGAGCAGTCACCTGTTGCCCCCCCCCCCCCCTCCCCGGCTATTTAATCAGCTGTTTCTGAAGTAAATAAAAGTGTTGCAAGTAGCGAATGTCCCGTCGCTCTCCCTTCTGTGCGCTGTGTTTGTTGCGCTTGAATTCTGGACACAGAACGCATTCTACAAGAGCTCAGAACATTTGATTGGAAATACTCGATGCAGGGAGGCAGGACAGCCATCTACAGAAGTGATTACTTTTGTTGACAAATTAATGCCTTACTTAGTCTGGTATCACTGCCTTGACACCAGATGCTTTCTTTACAAGAAGGCAATCTAAGAATGCTTACTCACAGGACAGCCAGCGAACATCTAGCCCCGTCTAACCACAGGAAAAGATTAGCGTGTCAGCCTGAATGTTTGGCATCATTAGTGCACTACTTACGCGTACGAACACCGGACGCAAAATCCACACATGCAGAAACCCTCTCTGCATGTGTGGTTTTTGCATCCGAGCAGGCTTATTTGCCGCCTCACTTACAATCTGAATGCGCCCTAGGTAATCGAAAGCACTAGACGGCGGCCAGAGATTGCAGCGAGGGGTTTCAAGTCCCATTGGTTATCAAGTAAAGATGGGAACAGCAGCGAAAGGAAGAAGACCGAAAAGGACACATATCCAATGCAGCGCGGGAATGAAAGCGGCAGACGCGAATCAAAATCAGGGTGCAAGTATTTCCCGAGTCTATGCGCAGCTGTGAAAGAGTCAGCGCCAGGCGTCAGGAAAAGACAGTCAAGACCCGGGCGCCAGGGTGGAGCGGGTAGCCAGGAGCAGCAGACGGGACACAAGCATAGCGGCAAGGTGAGCTGGTTGAAACCGCGCACTGCTCACATAAACACAAACATCTGCACACAATGATGTAACAAACGCAGAGTAGAGAGGGAACAGTCAAAGTCTGAAATTAGAGAATTTAGAACTCAAATTAACGAGGTAGTGCGCTCGAAACAAAGGCCAGGGACACAGGATAACAACAACAATGAGGAAAACAAGGATCAACATGCAGCGTAGAAATGGCAAGCGACCAAGTGGAGACACAAAATCACCGGAGTCGTCGAGAGGCCAAGCACAGGAAGAAGCACCACAGGAGTTCATATGCGCCCGATGGGATCTAACCTTGAAAAAGAAGAGCTGCAGATGAGCGTTGGGCTTGAAAACATACAAAGAGAGCAGATGCGAATACACGCTCCCTTTACCGATACACGCGAGAAATTACAGACATTTACGGACCAGATAAATTTCAAGATGCGGAATGTTAAAAAAGAAAAAAGTGAATAAGATACCAGGACTTAAAGACACAATGTCTCAAACAGGCGGGCCGCAACACTAAGAATGCAAGTAGCGAAAGTGGCTAACAGAATAAAAAATAACGTAGGTGGGATGAAAGTACGCAACTGGCTGTGGAACAGCAGAGGGTTAAGGAAAAAACAAGGGAAGCGCCATTATTAATGGTAAACTGCAGGCATACGTAAATGCTCTACAAGGAGCTAATAGAGCTTGAACTCTAGCTGGATACAAGACACACAAACAGCAAAAGCACTAATATTTGCACCCTTGTGAAAAAAAAGATACAACCGTTACACAACATGACATACTAGAAACCGAGATCGAGCACATATCGCTGAGAGTATTCGTTTAACCTAAAATCACGCTACCACGTTTACACTAAATCTGTGTAGCAAACGAAGGAAAAAAGTATGCAAAGTACAACATGGTTATCCGGCAGGCAAGCAAAATAACAGGAAGCAAGGACTGATCAGAGTAGGAGACAAAATCGCAGCTCACGAAGCGTGGCAATACACACATGACGAACACATACAGTAGTAGGGACTTAGGCAGATAACAGACCTTGACAACCAACGCGAGTAGGAAATGGTGTAGCAGGAGACAGCTACCCCGACCTTAAACTAATTAAAAACGCCCGCCGTGCGGAACGAAGGTCTATTGAGGACACCCTCAGCAGCAAGCACTGCATACGAGGAACAAAACGCAATGAGAGATATCGTAAGCAACTTACACGAACTGAAGCAAAAGACTGGGGCAATGTGCATGTAGAATTCATGGACGACTGGCGAGTGCAAATAAAAGTACTTACTTCGCTTATGGGAGGAAAGAAATCGGCCACGGAAGATATGGTAGAAGAAAGAACGCAACCTGAAATTTAGAGTATACGCATAGCCAAGCAAACAGATGAGGCAAAAAAATACGCGGAAGAGCTCTGTCCACACAATTGAAATAGAATATGTGACAATTTTCAAGAAAAGCTGGGCCAGGCAGAAACATGGCGAATAGTCGTGCACCTAATTCACCCAATCAAGAGCAAAGGGCAGCAGTGCAATTCTACACAGAACGTAATACACGAGTGTCCTGGCACATTAGAGAAGCTAGTGCGAGAATATGAATCAGTGTTCATAGCTACTGCCGACTGTTTAGAAAACCAAAGGGCAGCGAAAATGACAGCCAGCAGAAGAGGCAAGAGCAGCAGTGAAAAACTTGGAGGAAGAACCACACCGCGCAGAGGCAAAATCACAAATAAGGCCTTGAAAAATCTACCCGACAGTTGAATAAAGGAATTAAGCGCGTAAGTACTGGAATAAGGGAGAGATACCTTCTCTGGGGCTCTAAACTGGGATGCGCAGACTAACAATTTTCGTAACAAAATGGACAAAGTAAATGGCATCATATGTCGCAACAGGCAGAATCTACTAAATAAAATAAACTCCTAATATGCAGTTTCCTTCTACTTCCACCTTTCACACATTGTTTTATTATTTGGGGTATTACCACAAAACTAAATCTTGAAAAAATAATTCTTGCGCAAAAGCGTGCAATAAGACTGTTAGCTAACGTGCCATGATACTCACGAACATAGAATTTTTTTCTTAATTTTGATTTTATAAAGCCTACGCCGCTCTATGCCTTTCGGATATGCCTTTCGGATAGAGCTGTATCGTATACTAACACTAATTTTCTGTAAACGCTTCACACGATCCCCGTATTCCTTCTTTTAACGTACGGCAGCATACTTCATCATAACAATTCTTTCATACTAGCTATTATGCGTTAATATGCTAAAAATTAACAGTACGCCTTAATGCCCCCGAACACGAAAGTTAGACTCGAAAGCACTTCCAGATATCCCTAATTTGAGTACTTAATTTTCTTCAACCGTCTAATCAACTGCGATTTCACATGTATTGCTTGTGGAATTTGCTCTCCCTATTGATTTTTCTTTGTATGCATTGTTCTTCTGTTCTCACGCTGTGCTTGCTGCAAGAACTGTGGGCACAATGGGCCTCCAAGCTGCATATCCCAGCGTTTTTCTGTTTTGTTCCCTCTCAACAATGTATCCTGCGAGAGAAGTAAAGAATTTCCAAATATCTGGAAAACGGAAACAAGCAAAATTAACACTTGTACCTAAAGCTGAACAA
This sequence comes from Amblyomma americanum, assembly GCF_052857255.1. Lineage (NCBI taxonomy): Eukaryota > Metazoa > Arthropoda > Arachnida > Ixodida > Ixodidae > Amblyomma > Amblyomma americanum. Next base: position 170,012,706 of record NC_135502.1, read on the forward strand.
GGCCTAAAATAGAATACATAGGACCAATCTCACTCACGTCATGCGTTGGAAAGTTATTGAAGCGTGTGAGCTTCAACAAGTTGGACAACATTCTGGAGGATCACAACTTGCTCCCGAACACTACGTTTGAATTCAAACCATATCTTTTCACGCGAGACATTCGACTGGAACTTAAAGAGGAGATACTTACAAAAATAAGTAGGTCAACAACTAAAGGTATCGTCGCGTTGAATTTAAAATGTGCATTTGATAACATCAAACAAGACACAATACTTAAAACTTAACAGTGTCCATTGCGGGCACAAAACGCACAGTTACGTAACAAGCTTTCTCCTGAACAGGACTGCCACTTTAGACATTGGTGAAGTCAGATTGCAACATCTACATAAAGGAAGCCGAGGACCTCCACAAGTAGAGCTGTTATCACTGCTACTCTTCAATATATCATTGATAAAATGCCAGAGAAGCTGAACCACATAGGTGGAGTCAAACGTGTCTTGTACAATCATGATATAACCATATGGATTACTAAGTTGCTGAGGTAGTCCAAATATACGCAAAGCAGTCCGAATGCTCGCTAGAGAAATCAGATCTTCTCATTGCGGAGAAAAAGCATTGGGGAAATCCGAAAGAGCAATCTAATATTACTATGAGTATATGAAATCACATAATAAAGGCAGTGCCAACGACTATGGTCCTTAGTCACAAAATATAAGAAGATGGCAGTAGGTCAACAACATTACACAATTTGACACGAGCAACTACCATGATACTAAGAATGATGAAGGGAATAACAAACACAGGACATGGGATGAAAGAAAGAGACATGACCTACTTAAAACAGGATCGTCACCACAAGAATAGCGTATTGCGTGCCATATACTGTCTTTAAGCCGAAAGAAAAAGAGACAATAAATTGACTAATCGAGAAAACTTACAAACAAGCGCTTGGCCTACACCCCCGACAGGGCAAACATGAAGTTTGAAACCTCGGCCATTCATAATAGCCTTGAGGAAAATGTAGAAGCATGCCTAATCAGCCAACGAGAAAGAGTATCACAAACGCACATAGGAAGGAACGATCAGCATAAAATCAGAATTAGCCATTAGAAAAAAACGACGAAGACCTACCGCGACAAACTTAGAAATACATCAATATAGCATGAATACTTAGAAATATGCACCCGGAATACCACGAAGAGAGAAAGAAAACGAGGGCTAAATGCCTACAAAAAGCGTACGAGAGTACGCTACACGTCTGTATACAGACGCAGCCGACTGTGAGTTGAAAAATACGATGGCAGTTGTAGTCGTAGATAACGAGCTAAACAGCGGATCAAGTGCGACCATTCGGGAAACTCACGCAGAAGGAAATCGCAATAGTTACAGCCATCAAGGCAAACAGCACCAATCAGAACCCAATAATTAACAGACTCACAACCGGCATGCAAGAATTACTTGAGAGGGAAAATGTCAAATAAAGCGCTAAATATACTGAGCAAAACAAAACACAAGAGGAGAGAAACACGAATAATGTGAACCCCCAGAGATGAGAGCCTCCTCGGCAGCAATGGATTGAGCACACTCCACCGCCCTCGGTTTGGCATGCCGGGCATTGCGAGAGGGGCACTCGAAGTAAGGTCATGGTCTGATCACGTGCCACGATAAATTACATTGTTGCAAATTAGCGAGAATGAAATTCTCAAGGCCAGATGACTCCTTTATGAAAGAAGTCACTATGAGACGCTTGCTGACAAACCCATACCTTCTTCCTTAGCTTAATGCACAAGATACATCCAACGATATATCAAAACGCATGCCTTTCCCCGGAGAAAGCTGATATCACACACCTTGGGCATGTAAAAAAAAAAAAATCAACCACTGCCGAAAAGACCTAGGCCGACGCATGACCAGCGGGGGCTGTCCAACTCGGACGACGACGACCAGAGGAACAGGGGCAACTGCCTAAAGTTAAGTCTCGGACGGAGGACACTACTGATGCTGCTTCATCAACAATTCTCGTGCAAATGAAGTGGTTGCCACAATCACCGCAACGGCCAATTCTTTCTCCTTTCATTCTCACCCTCGCCTCTTTCCCTGTGGCGACGTTGAGGTGTCCACAGGGAAGCGAGGCAGTTACTGCCATTTACTTCCCTAAAAAACAACTTTTTTGGCGCAACAATTACCACGGAAAGGTGCGGGAATGAACACGCGACCTGGAGCTCAGCAACCGCACGCTTGACCGGCGAGCCGGTGCGGCGGGTGGAACTTATGTGCCGAAAGCTTTCATTTCATGTGCCATTTGAATGCGACCTACTTCCGTCTCGCCTTTCGATATGTGCGCACTACTTCCTCGTCTGTAATCCTCTCCAATTTACTAATGCTGAGTGCATTGTGGGTATTAGACGATAAAGTGCAGCAATGAAAGAAGGCGTATGTGTACTTGCAAGGAGCCAATCTATTCCTTCGAACAATAAATGAGGTGGGGAAAATGTACTGAAACCACCAAAAGCAAAGCTACTAACCTTGATCTATGCATACATAGAATGCTTGGCTATATCAAGGGGAGAAACACAAACATCTTCCAGCAGCCGCTTACCTGCCTCTGGCTATAGCATAACTTATACTAGCGGTCGGGTAAAGGGCGAATGACCCCGGCTACAATTCCTCCCTCACTCAACCTAACCAGCGCTAGCAAAGCGCGCATGCCCACGTAGCAGCGGCCCGCAACTGGAATGAGTCATGCGCGCCTTTAACAGCCTGCCCGCATGGACGCGCAGCCGGCCCTGAGCGGCGCCTCTCCCTTGAGGCGCGCTCACCTGTGCGCGCAAAGAAAAAGGGAAAAGAGTGCTCTCAAGAAGAGCGAAAACTCCCAGCGGAGAACATCTGCTGGCTCCCGGTGTTCGTGCAACGGATTCACGCCGCTCACGGCGTCCCGTAATTGGTCACGAGCTTTTCAATCGGGCAGGGTCCATGATCCCAGCGAACAAAACAAGTAGAAGAGGAGATGTTGCGTAAGGGCGCAGGTAAATTAAATTATCACTGGTCTGCCGCGCAGCTCGGGTGACAGCTTGTGATCATTAGTACGCGGACGGCCCGTGGGAGACGGGAAGCGCCACCTGTGAGAGTTCAACGGCACCTCTCCCGGCGCTCTCTCTTCCTCTGGTTTTTCACGTGGCTCGGTAGTGCTGCGAGGCTCACGCCTTTCTCGCTCAAGCTGCGATGAGGGAAGCGAGCGCCGAAGGGAATATTAATCGAGCGACAACGCCAAGCCTTGAGGGCTTGGACTGATTTCCAGCTGCCGTATTTCGCGCACGTTAATGCTTACTATGAGCTAACTGGGATAGTCGGTATTGCATTTTGACAAACACGCTTAACGCGGAAACAGAGGACCAGCGATAAATGACAGCTGAGCATTTTATTCTAGTAGCATGCTCGAGGAAAACAATGCGCATATCTAGCTGCACGAATAGGCATGCACACGGAGTATATTTGTGATGACAAAAGAGAAATGGCCTTCCACAGAAAAAATCCCCAACACAGAAATAAAGTGGCAGCTTCGTTGCTGCCGTAAACAGAAACCGTCAAAAGACTACCTTCCGAAATGTGAGAAGAGAAATGATTTTACCATGAATTCCGTTAAAGTAGGCTCTTTTTGGTCGAGAGCAACCGACGTATCAAAGACGCACCTGGCGCTTCCGAACTCGTAAATGAGTGACACCTCAATTTTCTGTGTTGACAACTTGCCTTTCGAGCGTCCAAATACTGTTGTGGTCGTGTGCCGGTGATGACAGGCCTGCCATTAACGCAGCTCAGTTCAGCAGCGTGCTCTCTTAGTCGCTCGCTTTTCTTCCCAGGTCCTGCGTTTATCTGTGAGAATGAAATTGCTACGATTTTCGCTGGCCTCTTGGTGAGCGCTGCTGGCGGTCAACGGCGATGTCGGAGGCGCGTCCTCCCTTCCCCGTCTCTCCTGTGGCAGCGAAAGACGCAGTCACTGGCATATGCATGAAGAGGGGCAATGCATGTACTTCCCATTTTTCGCAATTTTCCTTCTTATCGAAGCTTTTCAGTATATTTTAAACTGTGGGGCTATGAGGAACACAGTAGTGCCAGGGTCACGGTTAATTTAGACCCCCTCGGATTCTTCGATGTGCGCTGAACTCGCACAACACACTCGCGTTTTTCTATTTCGCCTCGTTATAAATGCGGCGGACGCAGCCGGGATCGAACCAAGGACTTCGTTCTGTTTGCTGTCCATTGCTATATCTTTGGTATCCATTACAAATCGGGGAACAAACGCTGGTTGATGACATCCTAGTCGAAATCAAGGGGAAATGGAGATAACGCGAAATGGAGGTAACGCGAAATGGAGATAACCGACAGTTTTCAAGAGTAACGGAATGAATCTAATACCCTTGCCGCACGGGCACTGGAAACGCCTTTGAGAATCAGGTCCTTATATACAAAGGCGTAAAGAGTGCGGCTACACGGCACAAATGTTGCGCCTTTGGCGCTAAGAGCCTTGGAGGCGAAGGCGCTCGCCAGAGACCTTTGGAGCCCAAAGGCGCGGCCTTCGAGAACATGTGATCGCAGTGCCATCCAACGTCAAAAGGTAAAAGCAATAAAAAAATAGATACAGCCAACAATGTTTGAAAACATTTTTTTTTTAAATACGAAATGTGTCTCTGGCTTTCTTTTTGTGCGGGTGTTTATATTTTATCCCCAGATTTCAAGGCAGTGAAAGTGTTGCAGCAACACCGAGTGCCCCTGGTTGCCAAGGCAATACACAAAACCTGCTGCTGCTGATGAGAGTTGCTGTTAGAGTACTTTTAAGGAAGCACTCAGAATAAAAAAAAATTGTCTGACCTCAGCGAGTGAACAGAATACCCCAATTTATCGTTAAAACACTCACTTCAGCCTCCTCGAGCCCAGCAGCCGGTGATAAGCCTGAACGACTGTTTCACCTTTGGGCTGCGCCGTACAGCTGCTGCGCTGCTGCTTTAAGCTTTCGCTCCTTTGGTGGAAAAACATGTCATTGCTAGAAATGTCTTCGATGAATGCCGTGTGACAGGGGTATAAGAGAAGGAAAGCGTAGCAAGGGGCGGTAGAAAGTTAGGTGGGCGGATGAGATTAGCAAGTTTGCAGGCATAGGGTGGCCGCAGCTGGCAAAGGGCAGGGTTAACTGGAGAGACATGGGAGAGGCTCTGGCACTGTAGTGGGTGTAGTCAGGTGATGATGAAATTACCATTGCCCTCAACGTTACTCCCATACAAGTTTTCGTAGCTCGTGCGCGTCGTTAAATTAACTATAATCCTTTTCGTCGGCCTTCTGCTTCACATATGAGTGCTTGTATAAACAAGTATCATAAAAAAACGAGCACCAGCACAAACACACAGGATATGCGCATGCGGCTGAAAACAACAATGGATAAGCTGCTTCCGTTAAGAGAAGTGCTTGCAGCTCATTTCAGACCAATGCGATGAACTTGTGGCACGAAGAGAGAGAAACGAAAAGGAAGTGCGGGATGTCGAGGGAAGACTGAAGGGTGATGACCTCGAATGAATGAGCAGACAATTGAAATACAAGCAGTTCCTCAAATGGAAAATTAAAACCTCACTACGAAGGTAAATGAGCTGGCCGTGCAGGCTAAGCTGCCGCCGTTGTCTGAGCACGACGTGAAGACGGTTCATCGCCTACCGCCGAAAAAAACATCAAGTGCTGGACATATTCTGCCATTTACCGAAGCAAGCCGACCGAGACACGCGGTGTAGAAACGAAAAAACTTGCTTGGTAATTTATTTATTTATTTGGAACATACGACCCGCCGCGGTGGCTCAGTGGTTAGAGCGCTCGGCTACTGATCCGCAGTTCCCGGAGTTCCCGGCCGACCGCGGCGGCTGCGTTTTTATGGAGGCAAAGCGCTAAGGCGCCCGTGTGCTGTGCGATGTCAGTGCACGTTAAAGATCCCCAGGTGGTCGAAATCATGCCGGAGCCCTCCACTACGGCACCTCTTTCTTCCTTTCGTCTTTCACTCCCTCCTTTATCCCTTCCCTTACGGCGCGGTTCAGGTGTCCAACGATATATGAGACAGGTACTGCTCGATTTCCTTTCCCCCCAATACCAATTATTATTTCGAACATACTGCAGTCTACAAAGACCAAATAGGTGGGAAGATAAATTTATTAAGATAGATATACGGCGCGTTATCAATGCTTTGGGAAACATGCTTGAAGCGTCCGCTTGGTTACAGAGAAGCAGTTGCTAAAAATGACGTGGCACAACCACAGAAGTGCAGAAGAAAAATACATTTATCAAGATGAAGATAGATAAATAGGAGGAGGGAAAGGCAGGGATGTTAACCACATCAAGATAAAAGGTTGTACATCGGTAGATAACGTTTCCACAAAAAATAAGTTATAAATAGTAAGAGTGTCAAATACGAAACTGCGCTTGCAAAAGAACTTTAGACAAGTGTCGCAATGAAATATCAAGCTATCAGGATTGGCAGCAGAGGCAGCGAACAGGGCGGGAACTGATATCTGCTTATTCACAGGTTTCAGCTGATCTGTATCATTTTTTCTTGCCTTTATTGCTGCCTCTGCTGCCGACTCTTACTCTGCTGCACAGTTCCAGCCTTGTTGGCTTTTTGTTTGTTTTTTCTTTAGACTGTTCCGTGTGAAAAGGCCAGATTTTGAGATATCGGGACTGAAATCGAAAATTTCAAGCGTGAACTTTGGAAAGAAGTTAGAGGGCTGAAAAGTAGCTAGGAAACCATCAACAAAGACTTCGAAGCTCTAAAGGCTGAATATATTGATCTTAAGAAGGCAAGCATCACAGGCATTGGTCATGGAGGAAATCGAAGCATTAAGAAAACAGGTCCAGGACAATGCCTTGAAAATTTCCGCCAAAGATCAATACTCCAGAAACAAAAATATAGAAATGAAGGCAATTACACAACACCAGAGTGAAGATTTGATAGATATACTTGGAAAAGTTGGTGACGTGATGGGCGAGCCAATAACTAAGGAAGATGTCGAGGTCTACCATCGTGTACGCAGATGGAAGTCCGATGAGGGCCCTAACATCATCGTGGCTTTCAACCATAGAGCAAGACGGGATGCAATTGTCGAGAAGGCGTGGAAGACATGATTCACAACGGAGGACCTAGGATATTCCCCGACCCAGTCGGTCTTTGTAAATGAACACTTGTGCTCGCAACTCAAGAAACAGCTCGGACTATCAGGAAGAAGAAAGAAATGGACTGGAAATTTGCCTGCTCGAGGGGTGGGAACGTGTTTGCACGGAAAATAGAAACGTCCAATGTCATCCCGATCGCATGCGAAGCAAATATAGAAAAAAATATCATGAAATCTCACCTCTAAGCAGTTGTTTGCTTCACGGCCTTCTCGATGACTGCGATAAGTGACGTCATATTACCAAGCCAAAATGAATGTCTTACCTTTTTACACTGCAATGCACAGTCTGCAAAAAATAAAGGTTACGAACTGACGTTCTCAAGTAGATTCAGTTTCAAATTGGACGTTTTTATGATTACTTAGATGCGTTATACATCTGAGAAAGATGCACTTTGCTTAAAATGGTTGCAGAGCCTGTACTTGAACACATGTAACCCGTGAGGTGGGGGTATATTACAGCTAGTTTCAGATAAGCTTGCTAGTAGCATGCTCTCCGAATTTTCTGCCATGACAACTGATTATAAAGCATTAACAGTACAGTGCGAAAGAATTTTTTTTGCTGTTGTCTACCCTCCTGTGGGCGGCAGACCTGACTGCTTGGTTGCTTTCCTAGATATACTTCTCAGTTCTGCATGCTCGAACGGAATGCACGACACTACCGGCGGTAACTGTAATATAAATCTACGTGAAGAAACTTCTACCTCACGTGATCTCTAAACGCTTTTAGATTCTTTTTACTGCGCTAATGTGATAACAGAAGCTACACACATTACCTGCACTTTTGAAAGTCTTCTTGATTTGTTCATCACGAATAAGACGACATATTGTGCTCATTTTGGCGGTAAAATTCAGCGCGAACGGGCGAAGGACACAGAAAAGGGGACAAAACAAGCGCTGTCTTGCAACTGTATATTAGTTGCGAGACAGGGCTTGTTTTGTCCTCTTTTCTGTGTCCTTCGTCCGTTCTCGCTGAATTTTACCGCCAAAATGAACTACATCCAACTCGCCCAACTCACCATTCTTCTGCGACATATTGTACACTATCAAATGTCGTTGACGCACAAACAAGTGACCATTTACCAATTTGATGGGAATAACGCGCTACCCACGGACATACGACAACTGGAACGGGGTACACAGGACAAGCGCGCACTAACAACTGAGATTTATTCTGCGACCAGGGCACATAAATACACTTCATGCACATGCTCAAAACTATCAGTTCATTGCCACCGGCTGTGCCGCACGCTCTTTCGTTTCTTGATTAGATCTAACTCCTCACTTGATAACAACACCGAGAGTGCGCTTACGCACTCGTCTTCACCGGCCTCCCATATCTCAGAGGCTTCTTTTATTTCTCTCTCTTTCTTGTCCCTTGCCCGAGTTGAAATTGTAGTCAGTTCAAAGTAACTGTCCGTCATTTCAGTTGTCGTTTTGCCCGTGCGTAGCGCGTTATTCCCATGAAATGTACAACCAAGTAGCCCACATTGCAGCCTTGGTTGCCTTATTTACCCATTTAATTCATCCACAAAGAAAATGACGCTTCAAAAAGATGTACCAATCGACCAACTTCTTCCATAACTCGCGATATTAACCTGAGAACTCTAATTTACTTTCGCAGTCAGATTGAAGACGCATCCTGGAGCTCAGTATCACGCGCGCCATTGACCGTTAAGAACCAGTTAAAAAAAAAGCAATACGATTCATCTTCGGCCGGTACGATCGCAACTTTTCACCTTCTTCACATGTGCACACTATATCATTGCAAGCGTTAGAACGTAGGCGCACACGTGAACGCATCATCGTGCTGCACAAGATCGTTCACACGTCATCTGGCATCCAGGCACCCTTCTCATTTGTGTCCTCAAGCGCACGGGCAACCCGACGGAACCAGCAAATAAACATTCTACCTTTCAAACCACATTTGGACTGCATTAAACTTTCTTTTTTCACGCTAACTGTTGAAATTTGGAATCGATTGGACGGATCACTTCGCTCGTTGCCAATTGAAGAGTTCATTGTTCAGTTGCCTAACAATTTGAACTGTTGATCTGTTTTTAATACTTCTATGTTATCTGTTTATAGGATACCTATGTTATTTTTTTTTACTAATGTATGTACCCACTCCTGCTATGTCTCTTCTCCGAGACAGCAGTATTTGTGAATGACAATTAAAAAAAAATCCATAGACGGGAATGAAGCGTATGATATATTTATGTCTATCTTTGGGAGAGTTCATGATAAGTATTTGAGGGTGAAAAGAGTAAAAAGCTCAAATAAAATTCGTAAACCGTGGATTACAGGTGAGTGTCTTACAGAAGATCCGCAAAAAAGACGAATTGTATTTCCGTTTCGTAAAAAAACCAGAAATCTCACTGACTTCAAGAAATATAAGAATTATATAACAAAGTTCACGAGAAAATCTAAAAAAGATTATTTTGAATATCTTTTCAATCAGGCATCTGGCCACAGCGACATAATATGGCGTGAGGTCAACAACCTACTGAAACCCGGTAGTGAGCACAACGACTGTTTAGATATCGCGATAAATTACAAACAGTTACCTGGTGCGGAGCTCGCAGATCAATTTAAGAAACATCTTACTACTCTTGTATATAGCGGCCATAAAGAAAATGCTATAAGTTTTTTGGGCACGCCGAACATAAACACTGCATTTTTTGAACCTGCTACGTCCCAGGAAATTCATTCATTTTCATTATCTCACAAGAACAGCAAGGCGCGGGATATATATATGGGCTGGAGATCAGGCCGGTCAAGTTTGTTGTTGACCTTCTGGCAGATGTTATTGCCCATATATTCAATGTCTGCTTGAATACCGGAACGTTTCCCATGAACATGCAATGAGCTAAAGTGGCGATTTTATACAAATCGGGAAACAGAAATGAGCTCTGTAATTTATCTCCTAGTATCAGTTCTAACAGACGTTTCAAAAAAATTCAAAAAAGTATCTGTAAAAGAATCACTTCATTTTGTGAAAAGCATAACATATTGTCAATGCATCAGTTAGGCTTTCGCCAAAACATATCCATATAATCAGCTCTTCTGACCCAGAAAGAGATCATCATCAATGGATTCGGACGCAGAAAATTAACGATATGTGTGTATATTGAGTTTTAAAAAGCTTTGGACCGTATTAATCATAATACCCTATTTGCTAAATTAGAACACTATGGTTTTCGTGGCATTCCCGTAGCACTCCTAAGGTGATGTTTAGGGCATAGAAGACCGTGCGTTTCCTTCAGTGAAGAACGGTCCTTGCTACGAAGCATTACGTCAGGTGTGCCCCGGGGCTGTGTCCTTGGGCCAGTGCTCTTCTATCTGCATATTACCGGTATAAAACAGGTATCTCAAGATGTCTTTTTTTTAATAAGCTACGCTTATGATACTAGTGTGGGCTACATTAACTATCTTATTGATCATTCTAATGACACTGCCCTTGTCCCTTAGTGCGCACATTTGATTTTTGCCCAAATAGCTAATTTCCTATTGACCGCTGTTAACCTATACGTTCAAGTCGTTAGAGCACACTCTACTTTTTCCATATCGTACCTCCGTAGGTTATTATTGATTACCTTTGCAAGTTCTGCCTGTTTCGTTCAGTTCAAGAGGGTTCATATGGTCGTGGTCTGGCTTTCCATAAATTTTCTTTTTCCCGGGATACAAAACAGAAAGGTAGGAAAGAAGGAAGAGAAAGAAAGAAACGAAGTAAACGTATCGCCAGCCCTTACTTCTAGTGCGTACTCCGTTAATCAATGAGCGTAACGTAAGCGACATATTGAAGATAATCGAGATTGATGCAATGACTGGATGATGCCTAAGACGGCAAAGGTTAAATTATACATTGGGAAGGAACAGATATGCCACCAAGAAACAAGGAGGGAAGCCTCATTACCGATATGTTTAAGATCGTTAAAGGAGCCGAGGGACTCAGCACGAACTTTTACAGCAGCCGAAATAATCACAATAGAGGTAGCGCCGAGAGAATGGAAATCCCGCGAAAAACGTAAGCCGGAGGAAGTAAAGCCTTACAAGCAAAGTAGATAGGGTAAGCGGTGGGAGAGGATCGTGTCAATTATGAACCGTTGAAGGGAGCTGGCGACATTGGGGCAGGAAATCTTTCCACCCTCTGTACGCGACGTCTCCCGACCTCGAGCGTAAAAAAAAAAAAAAACGATGGTAGAATGCTACTGTGATACAAACCAATAACCACCGGAGGCTGCAGACGGCCAGTCCTCCACAGGGAAGTGATAAAATGCAAACCGGAAAGGCTGTCAGGCAAGAAGACGCAATTTCTGCGCTCATGCTTTCTGTGTGTTAACAAGAATTCATACTGTCAGACTAAAAACAGTTGATATATAACAACCATTTGCTTATTACAGTGCCATGCTTTGTACTTCTTATCCGCTGCTTGTCATCGTTTTGTTGTTACTACACGAATGTAATGGCCGGTCCTCGCCGCCGCGGTGGCTCAGTGGTTATGGCGCTCACCTGCTGGCCGGAAAGACGCGGGTTCGATCCCGGCCGCGGCGGTTGAATTTCGATGGAGGCGAAATTCCAGAGGCCCGTGTACTGTGCGATGTCAGCGCACGTTAAAGAACCCCAAGTGGTCGAAATTACCGAAGCCCTTCACTCCGGTGTCCCTCATAGCCTGAGTCGCTTTGGGACGTTAACCCCCCCCCCCATAAACCACACAACCAAAACCGTCATGGCTGGTCCCGCAAGGGCCTTCAAGCTGTAGTAATAAATAAGCTTTAAAAAGAAACTAATGCGACAGATTGAAACGACTCAAAGCAGAACCGTGCAAATAAGCATCAACATGAAGGAAGCAAGTAATGAACATTCTCGGATGGGAGATGCTGTAGTCGACACTAATGATCGCGATAAATTCACTGCAATACTAGAAGGTAGTCGAACAGAGAGGTGTGTAAGATTCATCTTTTAGCCGGTTTCTGTTTCGTTCTGTCTACTTTTTCAGTTTTTTTTTCTTAAGCCTTTGAGTACATTGGACTTCATGTTGGCTTTAATTCTGGTATATCGTATTGATAATGCTCTAATTCTTAACTGCTTAAACCTCATGGTATGATGTGTTGCAGCCTGCTCTTTCAATGACGTTATATTGCAATTATATTTTGTTCATTAAACCCTAAAGGCCCACCAGGGAATTTAGGGCAATTAAATAATAATAAGGAAATACATCCATCAAGGGCGATTACTCACCGCCGATTCGGGCTGTGAGAGGGAATTATCGAGGAGTACGAGATTGGGGTGCAAGACAGGAGAAGGAGAGAGGTTTAAGTTGAGAGAAGAACAAAGCGGACCGCCGGAAGGCTGCTACTCAGCACAGGGGAAGAGGAAGAGCAGAAGAACGAGTGTTCGCATCTGAACGAAGAACGTGGACAGAACAGGCAGATCGGGAGAGCGCGTACTCACCGCCGCGAGTCGAGGCCCGTGTTAAGCAGGGAACGTAGAGGCGAGTAGTCAGAAAGAGATTTCCACATGACATGAGTACCGTATTCGCTCGACTAAAAGCAGCGCTGGTGTACGAGGCGCTCCCCCCAAAATGGGAGCCGGCCGGTCATCTGGAAAAAAATAAAATTCACCACGAGCAGTTGCTTTAACTTTAGTTCAAATGTCCTTGCATGACACGCTCCCCGTCGAGCTTCCGCAAGATGACAGCTGCTGTTACCACTACTGCACCGCTGTGCAGCAGCAGTGTGCCGATTACAGCGCAATTAAAGAACTCCGTGTGGAGGGCAACGGCTGACCGCGAAGTGCAGCCGACAAGGCGGCGAAGAAGAGGATCGCTACATCTCGTCTGCTGGTGAATTTGGAATTCGTGGCAGACAGGACATTATAGTCAAAAGTTGGTGAGTTAAAAGAGATTTGAATGCAGTGGATAGAACCGAAGATGAGTGTAATTAGAGGAGCCGGGCTCCGAGAAGCGGCGAGAGCGATGAAGAACCTCTAACGCAGCTTCAACTGGGCGTTTCCATCAGTTTTAAACTCTCAAAACCTCCTTTTTCGCCATACGTTCGCATCCTGTTTAATCCTTCATCTGTTTCTTCTTAGTTTGCGTCACGGCCCTCTACACCGGGCAGCTTTTATCAGCTTTATCGGCACACCCATCCGTCATTCTCAGCTTCAGGTTTTTATTAATTTTATTATTTGACGTGTGACTATCCACTGTTCCCCTGCGACCGCGCATGCCTCAATGTACCGCCCCCCTTGCTGCCACCTGATATATGTTTGTACTCCGAAATAAAGATTCATTTGATAGTAAGCGCCCGTGTTTGTGCTTCCATGCTTGTCTCCTGTCCCGCACTTAGCGCTGTTCCTTCACCATGAATATAAACTAGCCCGTCAACTCGCTCTTCTAATGTTCTCTGTGTTTACGCAGCACTTACGTCAGGTAAATCCAAGCACACAGGTTTTGAGGAACAATCTCTCCAACGCAATGCCAGATGTCTGCGAACTTGCTCAACATTACTTTCGTGTTCCAGCAGTCTTTCAATGCTGTATCCACTTGTTTGACGCACACATTCTTTTCCACATGTCAGCGTCACGGAATGTACCACGGCTTTCGCGCATTCCACAAACAGGTTTCGGTGCTTTATTGCAGACTGCTGCTTGTTTTGGGCAGCATTCACAAGTCGGCTGAGACTTCAATTTGTGCGGGGCTGTAATCAACACATCCACGCCTGCTTTTCGCTAGGCTGCGTGATCAGTGTACTGTCGGCACGCCGTCCATGCTGTTACCGAAGAAGGAATACGATCTGTTAAATGTTGCTTCACCCACTCTCCTGATACTGCAAAACTTCTTGAGTCTCTTGATTTGGCTGGCGCAACGCTGCTGTGACGCGTGTTTTGTTTTTTTAAACACCTTTTACTACTCCCCTCCGTAGCTCGTAGCTTCTTCGCCGTGTGCGCAAGTTTGACCTTTAACCGGGGAGAAACCACGTGAAATTTATGACGTCACTCAGCCGCCGCCACCGAAACAGAGCGCTCGTATCTGCCTAGTCACGTGACAACCATGGCGTCACTCGACCGCAGCTACGCCGCAGCCGTGCTCTCGCTCTGTCTAGATAGCCTCCGCTGCCCCTCAGCAAGTGCCAACCGACTGCAATATCTCTCTTGCGTTTAGCCCCCCTCGAAACGCGGCCGCAGCGGTCGGGTTCGAACCCGGGTACTCCGGCTCCGTTGCTTTGACATTCGGAGACCTTCGGCCGCTGCGGAGCTGCGGCGAAACCGATGAAGAGCGGGGGCTTAGAAAGCAAATGCGCATAACCGGCAACTGGGAAAGCGCACATCGCTCTTTAAGCTATGTGGCGGTAGTGACAGATGTGCGTTGCATGCGTTGGCATTGAGAACGTTGGCGCAGAAACTCGACACTGAAACTACAGGCCATCGGCATTCATTGTGTTCATTGGCGTTGGCGTTGACAACGCTCTAGACTTCTATGATTATGAGAAAAGGAAGGCGCATAACTGGCTCCATGGGTCAGTGGACGCCTCAACCGCGCTTTGAGGTACGTGGCGGTGGTGAGAGAGAGATGTGGGCTGCATGCGTTAGCGGTGACAACGTTATGGCAGACACGCGTCACTGCAGCAATGGGCTGCAGCGTGCATTTGGTGAGCAGCCTCTCACGTACAACCATTCACGATCAACTGCCACCTGCCAGGGTGGGCGTGCTGCGTATCCAGTGTCCGGAAAGCACTCAACGTTACAGACGCCAAGCCGCTTCTAGTTGCCCGATACACCACAGCTTTCGCTGTCTAACCAGGCTCAACAGTAGTTAAACTGCAGCTAATTATTTGCCTTGGGGCAGATGGTATCAGAAGCCCGTGCTTCTCTGAATAAACAGCGTTGAAAGTCAGCGCTTGTCTCTTGTCTATGTCCCTTCATTCTGCGCAGTTCATTTCCAAATGCATAAGCGACATGAATCTATTCTGGTGTTTACAAGGCACGCTCATGTGTGAAGATCGATAAAAAAGAACAAATTATGACATCAGAGCGAAGTTCCAGAAGCACCTGTGAACCACCCGGAGTAGTAATAGCAATGAAGTAGGGGTGTTTAGTCTCAGGTAATATTTCCAGAATTTCTTTGGGCTGGTTTAAAGGATAGTGTGCAAATCAGTGCGGAAGTAGCAACGTGAGTTTGTTTGTTTTCCACTCGGAAGTTAAGAGCGCAACGTAGACGGCGACACGACAAGACCCAGCAGCGCTTGTTGAGTTTTAACCTCGCGTTCCCGGTTTCGTGTCTACGTCTGCGCCGTTAGGAGGCGTGCAATACTGCGTTACGGTGCTTATTCTACCTGAAGCCAAGGCTGCCATGCCAGTTCAGCTGCACTAAAACACCGGTTTTTCTTTCTAGAAAGCCCACGTAAGGAGTTCAAGCAGCATGGCTTGTATGAATCGCCGGGAATTCATACTAAGCCAAATGATTCCAATCTGCTCTAAAATTTTATTCTTGAAAGATAGCGAGTTTTTCCACAGTGCTATTAAAAGTATAGTGTATACAGTGTTTTTGTTTCTTCGCAGGAAAAATGAACGAGGTGGTTATTTCCTCCATTGCTCGAGGACAGAAGCGAGGAAAGCATCACGGAGACATGTACCGAAAGTTTTGACTGCTTAATACCGCGCTAAGAACGAAGCGATTTTCTCTGTTCACTTCCGACTGCCTGCAGTCTGCCAGAAAGAAACGCCGTGTGCCCGGCTTATGATGGAAGCATGAGTGATGCGTGTGGTAGATCTCCTGCGAACACGATTTGGAGACGGCCGCCCTTAATGGAAGCATACCTCGAGTAGCCAGGCGCTACTTCTCTCTCTCTCAACAGCTTTCGCTCTTGCTTTTGTCGTAACCTCAACTTGCGCTTCCCCAGACAGAGCACAGCTCGCTATCCGGTTGCGCCTTGTCATACCGGCATCAAGAGGGGCCAGTGGATGTGCAACTGGTCGCGGCGAGGCTTACACTACGGCGCGAGCGTCCCCTCGTCGTCAGCGGACATTTGAGAGCTCGCGGCAGCACATGCAGACCGAGAGATGCTCTTCGCAGTCGCGCGCGCACATCGCCTCTTGCTCACCGCGGGAGGTCCCGCAGCTTGCGCACTCGGATCCGGCGTAGCTTTTAATTAAAGCGGCTCCTTCCCCTCCCTCCCGCTAGAACGCGCTCTTCAGCCTGTCGCACTCGAAGGGCCCTCAGAAACTGAGCTTAGTTCATGCGCACACGAGTGCACGAGCGCCTTCGGGCTGGCCGAGCTGGAACGATGGCCCCGATCGCATTTTGCACTCACTGGCAAGTACTTGAAAAAGTAGTCTCGTTGAAGTAAATTGCTGCTACCCCCATGTAAAATTCGTTTTGCCGAGAAAGAAATGAAGTGCTGTACGCAGACGCTTAAGGGCTCAGTGGTAAGGTTCGCCCATGAATGCCTGGTGCTGGCTGCAGTCCAACTTATTTCTCCGCACCTCAATACACGTGGCTCCTCCACACTTGCCATGTGGGTGGTCGTAGCCTCCGATTAGGCCGCGGCTGCCAACGGAAACCACTTCGAGCTTACCGACGGCCTCCGTATTTTCTGCGATCAAAAAACAAAAAAAAACTAGATTTTCTTGGACAATACAAAACGTTGTACTCAAGTTTTATCATCTGGTTAAGAGTTGGCCTTATTGGTTTTGTTTCATTTTTTACTTTGAAGGCGCCAAAAAAACATGACACAGAACATAGGCAGACGACTTCGTCCAGTCGACTCCCTTTGTGCTGAGTCCTGCCTCTTGCAGCCTTCAATAACAACTGTGCTACGCTTTCTCTTTTTGCCTTAAACAATTCCGCATTGAATAAACCATCACGTCCCATACAAAAATTTCCTATGGCCGGCTATAGAATTTTGGCCCAAATAGCTATAGACCTATCCTATTTCTGTCTATAGCTGTATATACAGGCTGATATATTTTTCTATAGAGAGCTTAAGACAATTGTATGGTTCCAAATCTATAGCTTTAGTGGCATAGATTTTTCAATAGCTAGCAATAAGCACCTCTGTGGGTGCTTATAGACGTTCACAAAAGGCCATAGACGGACATAGCTTTTTCCATAGACGCCCATAGGACTTTTTTGTATGGGACCGGGCTGCTCAAGCCCCTAGAAGCTCAGATTAAATAAAGCGTACATCGCTCTTGGAATTTGACCGCCACAGTATACGCGGCAATCGGCGGAGTGGGTCAAAAGAGCCTTGGTGCACTGTTTCACACGGCCGCTACTCAACCCAGCGCCGACTCTGCCTTTTCTCACTCGCAGCGTAATATGTACCCCATCTCGCATGAAGGTTGGGCACTTTCAGCACCCGTATTCACCATTCGCCTCAAAACCGCTTCAACGTCGGACGTGTATGTAGGTCAAAGACATGATTGTAGTCGGCAATAACTACAACACGTGCCCAATCGGCCAATATGCTCTCTGCTACACAGAGGTGACAGTCAAATGCCCTGAAGTGCACGAAATGTCGTGGCCCTCCTGACGCCTCATCGAAGGACTGTCCTCCCCTAGGGAGGTTCTTAACCAAATGGTCAGAGATTAACCCAAGCACAAGGAGGCTGCGGCTTGGGTGCGGCGACTATGTTCCCGGCGCTGAATGTCTTCTAGGACAATATAGTTGGCATTCCTAAAATGCTGAAGGTGCGCCGGAAAATTTTCCTCCGCTACAAAGTACCGATTCTAGAGACTGGGAGATTGAGGACTGGTGAAGCTGGGAATGCTGTCTCAGACCAACAGCAGCCGTTCCTGTTTTCTGTGGCAGAAAATTGGCCCTCCCAGTCTTTCAAAGTGCTCTTAGACACATCCCATCAGCAACTCGTCACAAGAGCACGTAAGCTAAAAAAAAATCACGCACGGTATAGTAAATATACCAATGCCGTCTAGGACGCTGCGGCAACACAGGAAATCACTAACGCTCGAATCAAACTGCGCTGCTCTTTATTTCCAGTTAGTTGCATCATCTAGAGTGAAATTGCACCCCGCACTATGAGAATAAAATACACCAAACTTATGTCCTGATTAATTAAAAGACTAGCGCATAAAACTGGGATGCAGACAGAGAAGAAGACAGGAAGAGCGCTAATATGCATCCTGATATGCATCAAGGGAGGCATAAAATACAATACTGTTAAAGCGCGGCCATAGAGAGGATATCGCGTTCTTCAGAAAACGTGATTTTCCACCAAACATATCTATTTCCAGCCGCATGTGTTATCTATACGACAACGACCCGTAACGTATTGGTACAGTCGTCTACACTGTGCTTGACAAGGGACCTCGAACGACGCGCTCTTTTGTGCATTCGTGAGAATCGCCGCTGCTTGGTGGGCCCGATGTAACTTTTAGACATGAGGAGCTTCCATGGGAATGTATGAACGCACGATAATGCCAGCTTTCCAGGCCAATGGTAAATGGTGCGCCGTTTGAACGCCTTAGACAGGTGCATGGACTCTGTGCAAGGCAATTTTGACTCGCTGAAAGGCTTCCCTGCTGACCACTGCCGTTGTGAGCGAAGATGTTTTGGAAGCTGTTATTGCCGACTGAAATAACTTTTCATGTAAAAACAAGGGATAAACGTGCAAAAATTGACATTAAGTGATTACTCCATAGAATTCAGTCGATATTCACCTAACCTCGCTTGAAGATTATATGTAGCGTCCAGGAACAATAAAGGATTTATAGAAGCATATGCAGGATGCAAGGGAATGCGCATCACCAGTTGGCAAGCTCATTATTGTGCACAAGCATAAAAATCATTCCAGAAACACGTGCTGGTGCTTCTCTGTTACCACGCGTCAACCGCCTCCATATCGTTGGATATACCGTTAAATTAGTAATTGCAGCAATGAGACAAATGTTCACTTTTGTACTTGGGAACTACAAGATAGTATGGGCACGTTCACCAAACGGGATTACTGTGAGCTCGGAATCAGAAAATGCCTTTAAATGCAGCCATTTTTTTACATGCGCGCAGGAAGTGCTGAATGGCCGAACACTTTTACTTCTTGTCGCCGCAGCCATGATAATGACCAGGCGCCGCTCCTCGGTGCTGCGCATGCAGTGTCTACTTGCGTTGTCACTTGTGCTTTTATCTGAACTTCTTGAATGCTTTTATTGCTTTGCTCATGGCTTACTTTTATATTGGGAAGGTAGATCTCCCGGGTATTCACGGTTATATTTCAGGCTATGATGGGCGCGCTGCAACTCTGTGCACTTCAACCTAAGGTGCGGTCGAAATAAGTGCGACGACCTCAAATGTCTCTTCAGAGAACTGAATCCTCATTTCGTCCCGTTTACCGTAACCGGGTTTGTCACAAGTCGTAGGCTACTATATAAATCGAGGTCGCAGTGTGTTAATACTTGCATCTAACGGCTTGGATTAGGAGTGACTCCCTGAATTTTTCTCCGTGTCTCCAGGTTATTAAATACCGGCGCTTCACTGTGGGTTATACGTGTTCAGTGTTTGTTACCGCCCCCGTTTGCTGATGCAACCCAGTTGTTCTTTTCTTTGTTTTGTTCTTAGTATATGTGAATGAACAAAAATATGAAGTGGTCACTGGAGGTGATTTCAATATTAATATATTTGCTACAACAAACACAAAAACTGAATCTGATGATCTTTTAAAATGCATTTGTGCAAGAATGTGATTGCATAGCCAACAAGAGATTCAACGTGTTCCGATGCGCTCCTGGATCTTTTCAGCACAAATGTCGAAGCAAGCCGCTTGCGAACTGGTGCCATTATCTTCCACCATGCTTGTTCGCAGAATGGAAATACCTTTATGAGGCAATCAGACGGCGTGGTGGCTGTGCCCATAAGCGGCGAGAGGGATCTTATCAAGGTTTTTCTCACCGGAAGGCACCAGTTCAGGGTCAGCAACTAGCTACGACGCTGGGTCATCTGGGAATTGTAATGTGCCATCCTTCCGTCTCAGATCAGAAACAAATAAACCAAAATGACCGATCACGAACTCGTCCTTCCACCAGAGGTGAACTTCAAGCACCGAAATTATGAATCTGTTTTGCACCTTATTGCCCGCTCAGCAGGAAACAAGCGAGACGAAATCGTTCTCTTGCTAAAACAATTCTCTTTCAATTTTACTCTATACTGATGCACACAGAAACGTGATACCAGTATGATTGGAAGATGACAGAGATGCCTGGTTACCAGACCTTTTTCCTAAACAGACCTAGAAAACGCGGTGTTCGATGGCGGCCGCGAAGGTCGCATTTCCATGGAGGCGAAATGGTAGAGGTACTATGCGATATCAGTGCACGTTAAAGAACACCATGTGGTCGAGATTTCCAGAGCCCTTCACTACGGCGTCCTCATAGCCTGAGTCACTTTGGCATGTTAAACCACTAAACCAAACCAAACCAGACGCGGCGGCGGTGCTGCTATGTACTCTTGCGGGCAAAAATTATCAAATTCTGCCTAATCCTAATGCAGGTGCAGAAGGTTATGAAATTTTAACATTGGACAATCAACATGAAATGATATCAGTGGTTTACCGCCCCCCTAATGGGAACTTGAAAAATTTTACAGACTGTTTTGGCCAGATTCTAGAATATGCGACACTGAACAGATGTTCGCTATTGTGCACTGTTGCTTTTAATATCAGTATTCGTGACCATAACGCTACTGTGCGTAATTTTAACACAAAGATTCTCTTCAGTGGATTTGTCAGCTTAATAGAAACAGCAACGCGTGTTACATGCAGTACTGCGTCGGCACTTAAATGTGACGAAAATTGAAACGACAGAAGTTTCTTGTGGCGCAGTTGCTTCTGATGTGAGCCATCACTGTCCGAATTTTGTAATTTTTCAGATTGAACATAAAAATCGAAACATTGTGAAAGAATCCAGTATGGTGCAGCATATAAGAGACGCCTCATAGGAAGCAATTAAGCGCTATGTGCTGAAATTCGACTGAACTTTTCTGCTGCCGAAGACGGACGACAGTGCCGCATATGGCGTATATTTTCATCATTTCTTCTTTTTTTCTAAGCACTTTCCACTTGAAATGTACACCCTTTCGAGAAAGATAAGGAAACCATGGGTCACAAGACGACAGCTCAAAATGATAAAGAAAAAAATTGTATCTACGAAGAGAGAGAGAGAGAGGGTTTATTGATGCGGTTTATTGAGAGGGTTTATTGATTGGGTTTGCGGTGTCATGTTGGGCTCACATATAACCAGCACAGGGAAGCGGTACTTGTGGACGCGTTGCCGGAAGTCACTCAGACGACCTCGTAGGCCTCGGGCATTCCATTGCACCACTACACTACGGCGCACGTGCATAGGCACAGATGACGTGGGTTTTGGTTGCTCCATAATGAATTACTGCAACGCCGCCAAGGGCGGCTCAAGTGCATCCAAAAACTGCACAACAATCTTTGCTGTTGGCGCGTTAATGCCGGAAAGCAGCACGCGCATTGAACACACAAGCTTTTTTGACATTATGCTCACATCCTGACCTTCGGGCTTGCCAACAATGTCAGCTGGAGTGGCAACCGGTCTTGGTCTTGCCATGGCAATCTCCTTGGATGGCAGAGCAGGCCATTCAGCATCAGAGGAAGAAGGTAACACAAACGCATCAGACTGAGCTACTGCGGTAACATGGGACACAGCCGCAGACGTCTTGTTATCGTTGTTAGGCTCATGCTGCTGTGCTGGCTGAGCTGATACTTCCTGCGACTGTGGTGCTGCAGGTGGACTAGAATTGTGTGGAACCGGACGACGCCGCCGGGAACGATGTTTGCGGCGACGAATACGCGCCGCCGCTTCTTGGTGAGTCGAATTGTCCTTCACCATCTTTGTCAGCATGAGTCTTTCGTTTTGCAGCTTAGGGCAGTCCTTAGCTGTGGCTTCATGGGCACCCGAGCAGTTGGCGCACTTTACAGTCTCCGTCGTGCAGGTGTCATGCTGGTGCATCCCACCGCATCGACGGCAGGATACCTCATTCGTGCAAACAGCACTCACATGACCTATCTTGTTGCACTTGTGGCACTGAACAGGTTTGGGAACATACAGGCGGACAAGATGCCTCACATAGCCCACCTTGACGTGGGATGGCAGAGCGTCAGTTTCAAAAACTAGTTTGACACACTTGGAGCGCCCGAAACGATGAATGTCAACAATCCGGGCCGTAGATTTAATCAGCGACCAGAGGTCCTTGTCAGCTATCTCCGGGTCAACATCAGTGATAACTCCAGTGGTCCGCTTCCCGTAAGCAACGTAGGAGCGGACCGCCATGCCACCGAGGACGCTAGTTTCTTTCAGCTTGTCTACTGATGCCTGAGATGTAACATCTACTGTCAGGACATTCTTCCATGCATTAATTCTGACTTCACAGACTTGTCCCGGAATAACCCGGTCGAAAAACTGGGTTAGCCGCTGTCTGTTAATGGTGTTCAGATTAGCCGTCTGCGTTGCAGGAACGAAGGCCACTGAGAAGACACCTGGCTGGTCAACATTCCTCGTAGGCAACTCACCCGCTGTCGATGTCCGGCGCAACTTCCTTTTCAGGAGGCGCGACTCAACAAGCGTGAAGCTGCTGCTGTCAGAATCCATCGCTGTCACCATGGATTCATCAGACGAATCTGGAAGCTCCACATCAGCACTAGAGTTGCCACCTGGTAGAGCCGCAGTCTTGTCAACGGCGACCACGGGAGGACGCAGGGGTTGTACTCCCGCCATCCCGAAGGATGACGAGGACACAGTTCACGCACAAAAGCAAAAAACTGCAGAAAAGTGGAAGAGCTCAAACAAAGAACGTTCGGCACCACCACTTCTTCTTCTTCCATCGTATCTACGAAATGTGCCAGGGTACACGTGCAGACGATGCGCTCCATTCCTTTAAAACGTTAAGGATCAGATCACACCACACTCCGAGCTACAGAAAGCGAAAAATTAACATTACCCGCTGCTCTTTTCTACCCCACGTTCAAGGCAACCTGATATTGCCTGGAATGCTTTAAACGATGTGCTACGTCATAGTGCGAATAACTCAGTCACAAAAACTACGCTTGTCAGCGGCCATGAAATAACAGGAAAAAGCTCCCAGAACATTTAAACTAGCATTTTCTGAAAAACGTGTCATGATCTATAGTTGCTATCGACAATCCGGTAAAAAAAATTCTGTTATACCTCCCTAAGGAAAAGATAATATTGTGAGCACTTTATGCGCTTTCGTCGTCGTCGCCGGCTGCGACTTCATCCTCTTTTCATGCACTGTACATTCCCATCGTCGTCGCTTAGTGCTGTTCGGTGGGAGCACGTCTTTGCCAGCAGGCTGGAATAAACGTCTCCCTTGAAGTCTTCCCTTACAATATCTAAACCCATCAATGTAGTCTTTAATAGCCAACCATTAAAGCTTTTGAAGTTTGTAAAGACGCTGGGAGTAATCCCTACAAACAATTTAACTTAGAATTCACAAACAGAACACATTTGTTCGCAAGTCTCCTCAGCTCTTGGTATACTTGCTCGCTTTAGGCATATTTTTCCAGTAAGGGTAAAGGTGCGGCCTTACAACGCGTTAGTACTGTCATATCCAATACTGCAGCATAGTGTGGGGCACAAAAGCGATAACACATCTTCGTAGATTACATTTGCTGCAGAAAGAAAGCTGTCAGATCCATAGCCAATATGCCATTTCTTATCCCTACAAAAAACATCTTTGGAAAATATGATATTCTTCCAATCTTCGCATTACATTTTAACAGGGCTTTATCATTTTATAAACACCATTCACAACACCGTGATAATCCCTACACTGTACTTGGACAACTTAGAGAAAACACCAGCTGCCGTCGTAACACAAAACACAGAGAAACCTGAATTACACCAACACCAAGACCTTACTTTATGAATCAGTCCTTAAGTTACAACCTTCCCACCTTACTAAACTAATTAAGAGACGACGAATTTGATATTACCCACCATTCAAAACACGAAATTCGCGATTACTTCCGGAATATTTTCTGTCCTTGAAAAAAAAAATGTTTCAGACGAGCCATATGAAATTCCTGGTTTATTGTTTGTGACACCAACACTGCATATTTGAAATACTTTTTGAAACCATTTGCTGTCACAGGTTGTAGATTTTATGATTTCTCGTTTCCATTTCTTTGTGCTTGTCGTGATCTTCATTATGGTCTTCATGATGTACGCACGTGCATTTTCAGCTTCTACATTTGATTGCATCTCATAATTTATCGTATCGCGCTTAGCTCATGTGTGGCGTTGTGTGGGCTCCCTTTCTTTGCATTCATGATGTTATAAAGTGATGTGAAACTCTCGCCTTCCTTCTCTACTGCCACTAACTGAAGGAGTCGGGGGCTTCATTCAAGTGGTCACCACAGATTTTAGTCCCGACTCCTCCTTTGTAAGAAAGGAAGTAAAACTTGAACTTGAATGCTACCGCCTGTTATGCTGTTAAGGTTATTGAAACTATTTTTTCAAGCCTACTGATGCAAATTAATTTCATAACATGTACATGGGAAATAGCCGCAGTAAAGCATTGAATTTCAACATTACAAAAAAAAAAACATTGAAATATGCCTTGCCCTTCATTTCACCCTTGATTTCTTACATCTGCAATCTAGGATTCGAATGCGGGATTTTTCTCATTAGAATGAAAACTGCTAAAATGTCTGTAATTTATAACCGCCGCGGTTTTTCAGTGGTTATGGCGCTCCAATGATGACCCGAAAGACGCAGGTTCGAACCCGACCACGGCCGTCGAGTTTCGATGAAGGCGAAATTGTACAGGTCCGTGCACTGTGCGATGTCAGTGCACGTTAGAGAACCCCAGGTGGTAGAAATTTCCGGAGCCTTCCACTACTGCGTCCCTCATAGCCTCAGTACTCACGCTTTGGGACGTTGAACCACCATAAACGAAACCATCTGTAATTTATAAAGGGGCAACTGAGATCGACCCCCTGATTACAGGCTGATTTCAGTTTTCTCTGCTTTTTACAGGGAACTGGAAAAGTTATTTCTTCAAGAATAACTAATAAAGAAGCAAATTACATTGGCAAATACCCAAGCGCAGCCATACGGTTGCGCTAACTAAGAATGACTATAATCACATAGGAACCAAGGGAGGGAAAATCTCAGGGTCCTTTTCAACGTTTAGACAAGAAGCAATGTAATTCTGAGCAAACTGGCAGACATATTAAATAACGGAATCAGACTACAACTTCTTAAATCCGTCAAACAAACGAGCAGGACGCTTCTACTTCCTAAGATCCATAAGGTATCCACACAAGACTTGTTTACAGCTGACATCCCGGGCGGGCCTATCGTTTCGAACGATGACACGCCTGCAGAGGAAGTTGTCAATTTTTCTGAACCGCCACCCTGCAGACATTGCACCCCTCCTTCCTTCCTTTGTCCAGGACACACCGAACTTTCTACGTATAATAGAGTCCCTCAATGACGCAGCCATCATCTCAGCGGATAGCATATTGGCTACATTAGAGAGCGCTGCTTTGTAGACAAATGTTGCTATAAATGAACGGTTCGACGCCCTCTCCAACGCTCTAACTCAATATCCACACCCGCATGAAACTGAAATGTATCTTTCGCTACTCCAATAGCTACTCTCGCTCAATTATTTTGAGTTCGAGTCGTCTTTTTACCTTCAAGTATTTTGAACAAGTATGGGCACTCTCTTCGCTCCGACTTAGGCAAACATTTTTGTTTCATATATTCACTTATTTACATATACTGCACGCCGATCTCAGGCCCATGCAGGAGTGGGGCTACAGAGAAAAAAAAAGATAGAAAACAGACATATTACTTGAAAAACACATGAAAAAGATTGATTGGTAGCCAGACCAAGTTATCACGTCACGTGTGCAGTGAAAAACAAACTGCCACATATTCCATGCCGAAATAAACAAAAGGCCACGGATTACACAACTAGGAACAGCCAAAGTCCTTAATTTTATTGGCAAATATTTTTATAGAAGCACTGCTATGTCTTCCGATTATTTGTTCTAATGAGCAATTGCAAATCGGAATAATAAGTTCTTATGTACGTTAATGAGGTTATAGGCTGCTGTACAGTTTTGCTGTTATTGATTCGTAATGAGTACCTGCAAGGTTTTATAAGATAATGCACTGGGCTTAGTTCAAAGTGATTGCGGTATAGGAGGTAAGTAAATTTCAGTCTGGAGGTTAACCTGCGCTGCGATAGCGTCTCTAGGTTTGCTTTTGCTCTTAACACGGACACGCTGGAGCAACGGGTGTACAATGAATATATGAAGCGTACGGCCAAATTTTGTGTTTCCTCAATTTTGTTGAGTAAATTCTTTTGCGAAGGGGTTCCAAATGATATTCGCATATTCTAATTTAGGCCTTACACGGGTTTTAGATGCATCAAGTTTTACTTCGGTTGGGCGCTGCGAAGCCTTCTTCTCAGGAAGCACAATTTTATGCTATCGTTAGAACAGATAGCATCAATGTGGGGCTCCGAATTCATGTTGCACGTTAGCGTAACTCCAAAATATTTAATTTTATTAGTCTTAGTAACTGCAACGTTGTCTAATGTGTACATAAATTCCAGCGGCATTTTCTTATTAGTAAAACTGATGCTAGCGCTCTTTGATGCGTTTAACTTAAGTCCCCATCTTAAACACCGTGATTGAATTGACTGCAACGAGGAATTTAACTTACCTTGATCTTGCTTGATATTTATGGTTGAGTATATAACGAAGTCACCTGCAAAGAGCCTAATTTGAACTTTGCATTCAATGCTTGAAGGAATTTCATTTATATAAACCAGAAACAAGAGGGGTTCGAGGACAGAGCCTTGCGGAACCTCGGAAAAGTTTCCAAATTGCTAGAAATGTATCCATTTATGGCACCACATTGTTTCTGTTGTTGAGAGAGCAGGTGATCTAACATACTAAATGTTCTTCAATTCCAAAAGCCTTAGGCTTAGTTACTAAATCTTCGTGGGAAACGACATCGAAGGTTTTTGAGAAATCAAGGAATATATCATCTATTTGGTTCCCTGTGTTAAACGTGTCAGCAATATAACTAGTTATTTCAGCAAGTTGGGTTACAGTTGACAAACCAGACCAAATTTGCCCACCTTGGTTGCCGACATTTCTGACACCTGTTTATTCAAAAATGCCGCGGAAAACTATGTGTTTGACTAGGCTGTTTTCTTACGTAATCTGATTTGTATTTTGTTCAAGCTTACGTTTTTTCATTCCTTGCTGTATTACATTACATTTTCCATTTACTTTTTGTTTTCATTTTGCTGCATTGTTTTTGCTTTTTATTCATTCCCTTCTGTAACGCCCCACTGGGGCCCTGAAGGTATTGTAATAAATAAATAAATAAATAAATAAATAAATAAATAAATAAATAAATAAATAAATAAATAAATAAATAAATAAATAAAAGACGTGCTGTCGGTCATAAAGTAGATCATTGCGTTCCAGGTATGATATGATTGCTTCGCTGAGCGAACACACCGAAGATGCGACTGAATAGCAACCGGACGGAACTTGATCGCAAGCCGTCTGCGACTAGACCGACGGCCCTCCCCAGACGCAGACCGACGAAGTTCGCAGTGTCGCAGGCGAAAATCGCATGCATGTGAAACGGGCCTAAGGCCCCCGACGACACCATCCAGACAGACAACTATACGTATACGGATCTGTAGAATTCTATCGTTATTACTGGGAACTAGAAGCGGCTGCAACTAACCACTAAAATTCCTTTGAAAAGTTCTGGTAAATTTAGTAATTAACGAATATGCGCTGGCATGACCAAGTTGTAATGATTCGTGTAACTATATATGGCTTAGCCAAGCCGCTAATAAAGAAAAATACTTTTTTGAGAAGTGCACAGACAGAGCTCACGCTGTTGCCTTTGTCCAATTTCTGGGCATAATAACCCACCTATTTGTATGAACTTTATGTATTTTAAAGCGTTTTGGCACGCTCTGTTTGCGCGAGTATCTGAAAACCAGCCTAAGAGGGCTTCCTTCTAAAAAAAATCAAATGACTTTCATTTCATGATTTTTTTAAATGAGAAAAGCGTTTTTTTTCTTCACTCTAGAGAATTCACTGCCACTCTGCGCAGTGGGTGTCTCTTAATAGATATACTAAATCAAACGTAATAACTTAGTGCAAGTGCAACGTCCAAAAACGAAGCAGTGGCCTCGTAATTTACAATTATAAGTTGCGCACACGCCGCCGCTTCAGCACGCGGTAAGAGATTCCTACGCTTCCCTACGTCGTTCCATGTGACCGCGCCTTCCTGTGTGTTTTCCGATTTCGTTTTTCTTCCTTTTCTGCACATCGTAATGTTTCAAAATGTCGTTTTTTGTGCTTTTTATTGTTTTGTTGCGTAATTTGCATTGAGGGCTCTTGCAGGCGTCTTTACTTATTTGCTCGCAAATTATTTTTTTTTCTTTTGAATATTACCATTATTTATGAAAAGCATCGGAAATAGTTGCGAGCCGCAGTTCAACACGATTTTGTTTCTTTTAGCTTTTCGTGTGAAATTTCCATCCCAACAAAACGTTGAAGGATTCTTTGACGACCAGCGAATAAATCTACTGACAAATGGTGTTAGACGCATGTTAACCTGGCTTATTTGCCGCATGTTCCGTATGTAATACTATGAAAGAGTGCGAATTTGCTTGCATAATATTTAATTTATTGTTTTACGTTTTTAGTTATTTCATGATATCATTTAAGCCATGCTGAACTAACACACGGCCCCACAGAATGCGCGAGTGTCTGAAGTGGTTTTGGCGCAGTCCATCTCGAGCTCCACATTTTTCGCTTCAAAATTTTCGGTCGCCGGACATGATGCTTGTCCAGCGGCTTTGCAAGAATACTTTGACGCTCCACGTTTTCCACACCCTTACCTTCAAAACTGCTTATGACTCATTCTCGGAGAACTCCAAACCTCTTTCACATGTTTCGGCCCCCTCTCTCATTTTAAGTCTCCTACCTCCCCAACTCATCTCCCGCACGTGCGTGCCCTTTTCAAGGGAGCAGGCTACCCCCCCCCAAGAATTTCTTTTCTCAACCTTTCAGCTCGAAACTTTTTTTTGGAACCACAAAACCTGTGTAGAAGAGAATGACTCCCCTCCTTGCTGCCCCTCCCTCCCATCACCGTCGTCTCCCCTGCCATTCGTCACAGCGCGATGCATCGACACCACACATTGTTGACCGGACGAGTCTTCGCTTGCCTGGCACGGCGGCGACCAACCACACAACCAACGCGACGAGGGAGCATGCACACTCGAGCTGGCTCCGTTCGTAGTCTGCGCAAGCGATAACCCACATCCGATACTATATGAGAGCTCCGACGCGGTTCACTACCAGGCCTGCAATACCTTACTTGTAAGTACTACAAATATTTTACCTTGAGATACGTTCGAAAATCAATGTGATTTTGGGAGTAAGTGTTGCTCTGACTGCATGCGGCTTTATTTTTTCCGACAGGAGAAGAGAACGAGACAAAGCACAAGGACGACTTCTATGTGTCTACTCTCATTGCCAAATGTCTGGCTTGACGTCATCCGCAGTGCAGATCTGCGCGAATGGTAAGAATTTTATTTTTCGTCTTCGATGCAATGAATTCGCCAAACATTCACTACTTTGTCGAACAGCAAGTTTGAATTTATGTGACCTTTCATCCAATTCATTCAGGAATAGGTTTTTCATGTACAGCTTATGCAGGATAGGAATCGGAACTGTTTTGTGTTCCACTACTGACCAGTCGGTAAGGATATGTGTACTACTTCTGCGCTCTTTCTCTGTGGTTAACACACTTGCAGGTGCAATGGAAAATCCGCAATTTAAGGCAAAAGCTTTTGCCAAGTTATCTCTCAAGGGAAAAAAAGACATTACCCTGGACTATCAGACGGGTTTTTTGTGTGGTTTTCAAGTCAGTTTCGAATCTGTATTACATGCATTGGAAGCGACTAAGATAAACTGTTGGATTTAAAAAAAAACAAAGATGTTCGGAGTTTTTTCGCGTATTTATTTTTAACCGCATCCAAACAAAGAAGCTTTGTTCAAAACTGCTGTTTCGACGTTCATATGGAGGAGATGCTACAACCTGGGCATCTTTACCTGAATCAAAAATGCGCTTTCAATTTAGAGATACGTAGTTATGATAATAAAACAAAATAAAACATTTACTTCCTTTCAATATTACATTACTTTGTTTTTTTTCTCATTGAATATCTTACTGTACGTTCGAAACGGCGGAATTACCTAAAAATCACCAATTTGGGAAAAAGTAAATTAAATTTCACT
Source organism: Amblyomma americanum (assembly GCF_052857255.1). NCBI lineage: Eukaryota > Metazoa > Arthropoda > Arachnida > Ixodida > Ixodidae > Amblyomma > Amblyomma americanum. The sequence continues at coordinate 170,043,251 of NC_135502.1, forward strand.
TTGTGCGAAAAATGCGGTGCGAGTTGTTACAAATTATCCTGTAAAATGTGTATCGAGTGTTTTCACGCCGACTGTGCATCACAAAATTCAGTGTTATTTAATTATTTCTGTTTTTGTCCCGTGACGGCCATATTGAGGTTCATCATGACATAATGCCTCTCTTTGCAGGCTCGACGCATTGTGGGGTCATCGAGCAAGAGCTGGACAAGGAATTTTAATGCAGTGGAAAAGTCCTTTCGCAAGAGAAGTGCAACGATTACTTCAGATATGACTGATCAGTTCACAGGAGGACAGCTTCGTTAAGCACTTTATGCATCTCATAGCCGTGCTACAGCAGATTGCCTAGCTGTGTTGTCTAACCTGAATCATCGGCACGCAACAAACATGAATATAAATGTACCCCACCCCAAGTTCTGCCCAGGGCCCCACCACAAGCCCGGCACCCCACTCCAGGTCCTGACCCCTGCCCGAGCCCTGCCTATAGGCACACCACCTCATGCGCCTCACAGCTGCTTTGAATAAAGATCTTTTTTTAAATATTTTTTGGTTGCCTCTATTCTTGCTTACCTTACTGCGGGCTGGTAGGTGGAATAGTACCATGTTTGCGAAAAGTAACCAGGGTGCAAGGTTTGCATCTCCGTTGTATAGGGCAGCCCTTCCCAAAAGACGAGCGTTGGATTGTGAGGACATCCTAGGGTTCTTACCCTACACATATTTGTCACCCCAAGCAAGAAGCCAGCCATGCAGCCTGGTTACTTTCGAAGACTAATACCCCTGTCACACGGGCACGTGTAAGGCCTTAGGAATTAAGGTCCTTTGCCCCAAAGGCTCCTGGCGCGCATCTACACGGCAAAGCGTCAAGACCTTTGCGAAAAAGGTCCGTAGCCGCAAAGCGGGCCGTCAGCGGCCTTAAAGTTGCTTAAAGGAGCAACCCAGACGGCAGCGCCAGCTTGCGAGCTCAAAGAATAAAAAATTGACGCAATATTTACTTTTGAAAACGTAAAAAAAACTAATTTATCTTACTTAATGGTTAATTTTGCGTTACAGTGCACTTAACCGTAGAGGAGGATGACTTAAGACATCTACACTGCTAAGAAAGAACTTGAACGCATTTCAGCAGCCGCATCGACACACACGTGCTTGCGCTTCTCGCTTTGCTGTTTTTTCTTCGTTTGCTCTTCATGGCAATTACACAATTCGTTCTAACGTCTTGCGGTTCGCCGCTCATGATTACGGCAGCACGCTAACCAGGCACAACCTAATTTCTTTTAAATACGCACAAGGACATAGCAGCGAAGCACGCTACTCGCACACGAGGCGCCGAACGGAAAAGTGCGCCTACCGGGGTCGGACCAGGAACGATGAAAAAAAAAAGAAACGTTTGTTTCAAAATATCTGTTTCTCACCGTCAGAACGCTCTTTTAATTTCGTGATAGCTACTTTTTCAAACATACACGAAAGCACTCTTATCCTCTTAGCTGAAGTGCTACAGTCTGCTTTAATTTCATAATGTTACTAGCACCGCTACACACAGCGGTGACTTTTGGCATTCACGGAGGCCGCGTTCTAGTTCCTTTGGATTTGCCGTGTAGCAGCGCCGCTGCTCCTTTTCGGTTTTCCTCCTTTAGTACATTAAGACAACTTTATGGTAAAGGCCGTGAAGAAGTCCCGTGTGACAGGGGTATAAATCGAAAATGCTGGTCCGTAACCAGCAGCCGGGATTGCATGTGCCAGTGTTCGAAAGCTGGATACCATTGCTCAAAAACTGAATGCCATGGTTCGAAAGCTGGATACCTTTATTCGAAAGCTGGGTACCAATGTTTGAAATTTGGATGCCAGTCTGAGACCTTTACTGGCCCATGTTGCAGAAAGCTGGATGTCATTGTTCGAAAACCGGATACCAATATTCGACGGCTGAATATCAATGTTAGAAGGCTGGATGCAAATGTTGGAAACCTGGATGCGAATCTGAGACCTTTACTGGCCCATGTCGCAGAACGAACGCCAGACCTGCGTTGGCCCCTTGATCGGCCGTACGTTGGCCCTAAATTGGCATGAAAGTAGGGCCAATTTGTCAAAATGGTAGCGCTCAGCGTAAATGCCAGTGTAGGACCGATGTTCGTGCCAATTTTTGCCAATGATAGCTCAACGTTCGACCAATGCTGTTGTGCTGCCAGGGGGACTGCAGACTGGGGAGCCCAGAGTTATCCCGAACAGATGATAGAGTATCTGTCACTACCCTCCACGCTAAAGAGGAACGATACAAGCATCCTGCGGTGCCCCAAGGTCCACTGATAGGGCCCCCGAGATGGCTTCTGGTTTGATGCGCGGACTCAGCAGCGTCGGCCGATGACAGGCTTCTCGCACACCTGGAACCACCTCCGTAGACTGTGAAGCTGTGTCCTCGATGAACAGTGCAGCGCTGGCTTGCGCCCCGTAGCAGGCTTGTGGAAAGGCATCACTGCTCTGGTGTGAGGCGAGATTCGTGTGGCCTAGTGCGAACCCGACGCAAAAGAAGAACGGGGCAAGTGTTCCGCTCTTTGCGCTCCCTTTGAAGTCCACTGCGGCTACTGGAACTACTAAATTCGTGTTCAGAAAAAAACCACTTACGTACCTACCTGCGTTACATAGCCGACATTTTTATGATATCGCAACATGGATCTGAGACCCTAAAAGCATTCGTCTCGCACCGTAATTCGTTCCACTCTTGCATTAAATTCACCATCCACTACTTTACAACGGAAGTAAATTTTCTTGCCACCACTGTCCGTTTAGAAAACAGCCAGCTTCAAACCTGAGTATCCAAGAAGCCTGCAGACCGACAGCAATACTTGCATTTCACTACCCACCACCCAATACACTAAGCAACGCATATCTGTAGGACAGGCAACGCGCCTGACAAGACGACGACGACTATTTGAAACACCTCCACTCAATAAAAAAAAGCCCTAATGGGCAGGAACCATCCTCAGAATTTCCTTAATAATGCTTTCCAATGAGCAACCACTCGAAAATGAGGCGAGGTACTTAAGTAACGAACAAAGGCCAAGAGTGAATGGCCACCTGCACTTTCAACAAAATACCGTAAATAATCGTGCATAAGCCGCATTTTTTTCACCAAATTTTCTCAGGTGCGGGTAATACACGATTCAGGCTTATAGCGCCACATTAACAGACTGTGGTGGCACTGCGACTATTGTGTCAGGGAATTACAAAGCTGGCGACACATACGAACCTTTTATTTCACCATTCATCGCGGCTTTCGCGCTAATAGCCCTCGAACGAGCTCAGCTCATCGGCACTCTCCCCGTTGTCGGACGAGTTCTATAGCTTTTTGAGATGGTGTCCGCTGACAACGAACGCCACGTGTGCAGAATCCAATGCACTTGCTGGAGGGTCGCTCGCTTCAGTCGCCCTGTCGGAGCTGTTCCATGGTTGCCCGCGGCCATCCATTCGGCATAGCACCGCCGAAATTCTGTCTTGAATGGCTGGTCAATGCAAACATCGAGCGGCTGCAGCACACTTGTTAGGCCACCAGTAATTACGGCCAAGTCCGTTCGGTAGTCTGCCAGCCGAGTCGTCACTCGGTCTGTTAGTGCCCTCTAAAGCTGTCAAGCACAAGAAGGGCTTTGCGGCGTCGTAGGCCTCCTGGTCGGTTCTGCCACACTGTTTTCAGCCAGTCTGTAGCCAATTCGTCGGTTATCGCGTGAACAATGTCCCGAGTGACCCATGGGTCTCGATACTCCGTTTTCTTGAGTCCAGTCGGAACAACTTGATCAACACATTCTTTAATAATGGATTTAAAGCGATGCCATAACTGTTCAACTGCATGACCCTCAAACGCAGCTTCAAATGCACTGAAACAGTTTTCCAGGTAATCGATGATGAATGTATCGTCGGCCTTTGCGTAATATTTAATTTACACATGAGAAACAGGTTCTGCAGGAGTGGTGGTGCAAGTAAACACATTCGGCTAAATCACTTCATGATAAGATATACCATCTGCCGTAGCAACCTCAGAGTCGCCTACTTCATGTGAAAGGAACACCAAGTCTAGTATTGACTGTGATTGGGAGGATATCCGTGTAGGTTGTTTCATGTTGTTTTACTATTTGTCTCATATTATGAAAAAAAGGGGAATCCAACAATTTTAAGGCACTCGAAATTACTGTGGGCCCAGGCGAAATCAATTCCCAATCAATATGTGGCAAGTTAAAATCACCAGTCATTAATGGTCAGGTGCCCCGATTTCTATGTTCCCACAGGAACGCATTTAAGGCATCAAGAAAGTCAGGTGAAGTAGTTGGCTTCCTATAAATGGCTCGCACAAAGTGTGCACTGCCAAAAAAACAATATACTGGCCTTTATTTCGACTCACCAGGTCTGCTTCGTGTTGAATTCTTGATGTACACATGCGAAACGTTTAATAAGGCTAATGATGGATGCTGTTTCGATAGGAAAATTTCTTTGCCTTGTGGTGCTGCCAATGTTTTTTTCTGGTGTCACGTAGGTCCTTGCTTGCACTTAAAAACCTGTTCGTCGCTCTCAATAAATTGTTGGAAGCTCGGCGCCTTCCTGCTAGGTTCTGTGTTTGTCCTTGTCTTGTCGCGCTGCTCCCTCTAGCCGTTACACAAACCCAAAGCACAACTCTAGAACAAACGTAAGCCCGAGTATTCAGCAGCGAATAAGTACAACGCTGAAGACTTGAAGACGCAGGGATGGCGTAGCGGTAGAGCATCCGCTTCGCGTGCAAGAGGACCGGGGCTCGAATCCCGGTGCCGCACAATTCTCCACCAGATTAAAAAAAAAACTCCGCGTGTCGATGGAATTGCACAACCAGGCCTGGGCTGCGGCCTGAGCTCGGTGACCGGAACCGAAAAACGCACTTCCTCACCAGAACAGGATTTGGCCACCCTGGTGTAAAACTTGGTCACAACCTTCTATGATCAAACCAATTAAACCACGGCCATCAGTCCCCAGCGGCTGCAGAGCAACTGGCCAAAGCGGCGGTGAGACCTGTGACGCCGCGGAGGGTGCTAAGAATTTCTGGCTCCGGACAGGCCGCCACTGCAATCTGAAGCAGGCAACGTTCAACGCTAGAACCTTATCTAGTGAGGCTAGCCTAGCAGTGCTGTTTGAGGAACTAGCGGGAACGAAATAAGATGTCATAGGGCTCAGTGAAGTTAGGACAGGTCAGGCATATAAAGTACTAAAGGACAGGCACATACTGTGCTATCGTTGCTTAGCGCATAGACGAGAACTAGGTGTGGGATTCCTCATTAATCAGGATTTAGCTGGCAACATAGAGGAGCTCTATAGTATTAACGAGAGAGTGGCAGCTGTTGTAATTAGGCTCGATAGTAGGTGCAAGCTGAAGGTGGTGCAGGCCTACGCGCCTACATCCAGCCATGATGACCAGACCGCTGAAAGTTTCTATGAAGACGTGAAATCGGCAATGAATAAAGTAAAATCACGGTACGAACAGGCGGTAGGCGACCATGGGATAGGTTCTAGGAATAGCAGGGGAGAGTTATTAGTAGAATTCGCAGATAGAAATAACTTACGCGCAATGAATACCTTCTTTACAAACGACAGAACAGGAAGTGAACCTGGAAGAGCCCCAATGGTGAAACTCAAATTGAAATCGACTTCATACTATGCGCTAAACCTGGCATCATTCAGGATGTGTCCGTCCTGTTACGTTTCGCCTACAACGCGCGGTATAGCCGGCGCGGATGCAACGGACGCCGGGGCTTCGTTCAAAGTGGCGGTCA